>NC_056003.1:86698889-87298889 GCF_018446385.1 Zingiber officinale
TACAAGGAAGAAAGGTTACCCTTGATGCGAAGCCCTTCGCGTATCCCGCTCGTCCAGGTGATGCCGGATCTCGAGGTTGTCAAGTGTACAACCCTCTATGTGTATCCACACGAACAAGTCGATGGAGAGAACCTCTAAGGATGTGCTAGCAACCTTAGAAGATCAGTAACCATGGAGGAGAGGGAGAGAAGAGAAGAGCTTGAGGAAGAAGATGGGAGTTTCAAAAACAAAAATGAAACCTGAACCTTGAATGAAAGTGGCCGACCACTTTTGAGTGGTTTGTAACCTCCATGGGATGCCAAGAGTCACAACTCTTGGTAACTCCCATGAGGTGACATCCCACTAAAGCAACCATGATGATGTGGGGCATCATCATTGGCCCACTTAATGCCAACTCACCAATGAGGTGGCAAATGGTCAAGTTAAACTTGACCCTTCATCTTCCTCTCAAGTTAAGTCAAACTTGACCACTTCTCTCCCATGGTTGATCAAATCTAACAATTGGTTCAAGTCAATTTTAATTTAATGAATCTCTATTCATTGAATTAAATTAATTAAATGAGTCTAAGTCCATATTAGACTCACTTAACACATGAACCAAATTGAGTCCAACTCAATTAGCTCAATTTAGATTACTCTTAATCCAATTTGGTTCATCACATGAACCTAATCCTTTAGGTTCATCAAATGACCTAATCTCCATCTAATTACCCTTTGTGTGTGACCCTATAGGTTCTTGTAACGTTGGTAATGCTTCTAAACCCATTTAGAAGCATAAGTAATGAGCGGTATCTAGCAACACATCATTACTACCCAAGTTACAAGAATGATGAGATCCAACATCACCTTGTGACTACTAATTGTGACTCTTCACAATATATGACAATGTCCTTCTATCCTAGACATCTAGATTGATCAATGTGAGGCATAGACCGTGTCATCCCCTAATCAATCTAAATCTTGAACTCCAAGTAGACTCACTCAATCAAATGATCTCAATATCTCATATTGACTCATTTGGGCATGGCCATGCACTTCGTGGTCTCACTCTATCAAGAATATCGATGTCACCCCCGTCATATAGGAGGGATAAATCCCATCTACATCACTCACATCCCTCTGTATAATTCGTTACATACCCAGTAATCGCCTTTATAGTCCACACAGTTACGGGTGAGGTTTGACGAAGCCAAAGTACGTAACTCCTTATGTAGGGAACCATGGTGACTTCATGTCCAAGGACTAGTAGTCATACTAATAGCCACAAGAGAAAGTATATGACACTCATATAACGATCCATGATACTTTCTCATGGAAGGTCATTCAGTATACATTCTCCAATGCATACCCATGTGTCAACTTGATATCTCTATATCCATGAATTGTGAGATCAAGTCATCGATTTGACCTACATGCTAGTCTCGTCGCATTAACATTGTCCCTGAATGTTAATACTCGACTAGGAATGATTAAGAGTAGTGTTCCCTATATCATCTCACTATCGATTCAACCAATCGATTGATATAGGTAAGAACCTTCTACTCAAGGACGCTATTATACTTAGTTATTTGGCACCAATACAAGTAAGTATAATAACCAAAAATAAATGCCTTTATTTATATACAAGAATATGATACAACGAGTCCATACAACAATCATCAAATGATTGGCTCTAGAGCTCTAACTAACAATCTCCCGCTAGCACTAGTGCCAATCAATATAGGCTCTAAGGCCCAATGACCTAGTGTGGCCATCATGCTTTCTCTGTGCCAAAGCCTTGGTCAAAGGATCTCCGATGTTAGCCTCAGTGGATACTCTGTAAATCTTCACATCTCCTCTATCGATGATCTCTCGAATGAGATAGAAGCGCCGTAGTTTGTGTTTGGTCCGCTGGTGTGAGAGAGGTTGCTTAGCCTGCGCAATTACTCCATTGTTGTCACAATAGAGCTCAATAGGGTCAGCGTTGCTAGGAACCACCCCAAGTTCAGTGATGAACTTACGGATCCAAACTGCCTCCTTTGCTGCCTCTGATGCAGCAATATACTCGACCTCTGTTGTAGAATCAGCGACTGTGTCCTGCTTCGAACTCTTCCAGCTCACAGCACCACCATTTATGCAAAACACAAACCCTGACTGCGATCGATAATCATCCTGGTCAGTCTAGAAGCTGGCATCACTGTAACCCTTTACAGCTAGCTCGTCATCGCCTCCATATATAAAGAAATATTCTTTAGTCCTTCTCAAGTACTTAAGAATATTCTTGACCGCTATCCAGTGACTTTCACCTGGATCTGACTGGTATCTGCTCATCATGCTCAAAGCATACGAGACATCAGGACGAGTACATAGCATGACATACATGATAGATCCTATGGCTGAGATATAAGGGATCTGATCCATGCGGTCTCTCTCCTCTCTAGAAGAGGGACCTTGAGTCTTTGAAAGACTCATGCCATGTGACATTGGCAGAAATCCCTTCTTGGAGTTCTGCATGGCAAACCGTAGGAGTATCTTGTCAATATATGTACTCTGACTTAGGCCAAGCAATCTCTTAGATCTATATCTATAGATCTATATGCCTAGAATGCGGGATGCTTCACCTAAGTCTTTCATTGAGAAACAAGTCCCTAGCCAAGTCTTGACAGACTACAACAAAGGGATGTCTTTCCCAATGAGTAGTATGTCATCCACATACAATATAAGGAAGACAACTGTGCTCCCAACAACCTTCTTGTAGACACAAGGCTCATCTTCGTTCTTGATGAAACCAAACTGTTTGATTGCATCATTGAATCGAAGATTACAGCTCCGAGAAACTTGCTTTAGTCCATAAATGGACCTATGCAGCTTGCATACTCTGCTAGTATGCTGTGGATCTACAAAACCCTCAGGTTGTGTCATGTACACATCCTCGAGCAGGTTTCTATTCAGAAATGCGGTTTTGACATCCATCTTCCATATCTCATAGTCATGATATGCTGCAATAGCAAGCATGATCCGAATGGACTTAAACATCGCTACTGGAGAAAAAGTTTCATCATAGTCAATACCATGAATCTGTTTGAAACCTTTAGCTACCAAGCGACCCTTATATATAAGTCCATCCATGTCAGTCTTTCTCTTAAAGACCCACTTGCACCCAATGGGTTTGACCCCTTCAGGTGGATCAACCAAAGTTCATACTTGGTTAGTGTACATGGATTCCATCTCAGATCTCATAGCCTCTAGCCATTTCTCGGAATCTGGACTCATCACAGCTTCCTGATAGGAGGTAGGCTCATCCTCAATGAGCACAACGCCATCATGGTCAGACAAGAGAAATGAGTATCTCTCAGGCTGACGACGTACCCTATCAGATTTGCGAAGAGGTAGGTCTACTTGAACTGGTTGTGGTTCCTCAACTCCTTGTGGAACAATATCATCCACAACACTTTATGGTTCCAGTTCAACTTCCATCGAGGCTTTAGTGCTATGGTCCACATCTTGAACTTCTTCAAGATCGAACGTACTCCCACTAGTCTTTCTAGAAACAAAGTCCCTTTCTAGAAATACCCCAGTCTTAGCCACAACTACCTTGTGTTGACTGGGAATGTAGAAGTAATATCCCTTTGTTTCCTTGGGATATCCGATAAAATAGCACTTATCGGATTTGGGTCCCAATTTGTCCAAGACTTGACGTCTAATGTAAGCCTCACAACCCCAAATCCTCATAAAAGACACCTGGGCATCTCTCCCAGTCCATATCCTATATGGTGTCTTTATTACAGCCTTAGATGGATTTCGGTTGAGAATGAAGGCTGCTGTGTCTAGAGCATAGCCCCAAAGATACATAGGAAGATCCGTGTGACTCATCATAGATCGTACCATATCTAATAAGGTACGATTCCTCCTTTCGGATACACCATTCCACTGTGGTGTTCCAGGAGGAGTGAGTTGAGATAGAATCCCACACTCAGCTAGATAGTCACGAAACTCATGGCTAAGGTATTCACCACCTCGATCTGATCGAAGTATCTTAATACTTTTGCCAAGCTAGTTTTGTACTTCATTCTTGAATTCTTTGAACTTTTCAAAGGATTCTGACTTATGTGTCATCAAATACACATAGCCATATCTACTGAAGTCATCAGTAAATGTAATGAAGTACCTATAACCACCTCTAGCAGTGACATTGAAAGGGTCACATACATCACTATGTATAAGACCTAACAAGTCAATCGCTCTCTCACTGTGTCCACTAAAGGGAGTTTTGGTCATCTTGCCTAGAAGACATGACTCACATGTCTCATATGATTCAAAATCAAATGAGTCCAGCAAACCATCTTTATGGAGCTGGGACAAGCGTTTGTCATTTATATGACCTAAGCGACAGTGCCAGAGATAGGTTTGGTTCATGTCATTTGACTTGAACCTCTTGGTACTTATGTTATAGATAGGGTTCTCAAGGTCTAGAATATAGAGTCTGTTCATCAGAGGTGCACTACAATAGAACATATCATTTAAATAAACTGAACAACATTTGTTCTTTATTATAAATGAAAAACCTTTCTTGTCCAAACAAGAAACTAAAATTATATTCTTAGTCAAGGCAGGCACATAACAACATTCATCTAATTCTAGTACAAGCCCAGAGGGTAGAGATAGGTAGTAAGTTCCTACAGCAACAGCAGCAACCCGTGCTCCATTGCCTACTCGTAGGTCTATCTCGCCCTTCGTCAATGCTCTGCTATTTCTCAGCGCTTGTACATTAGTACAAATGTGAGAAGCACATCCGGTATCTAATACCCACGATGAAGAAATAGAGAGATTGACTTCTATAACATGTATACCTGAAGTAGAAATCTTATTTCTCTTCTTCTTAAGATCTTCCAAGTATCCTGTACAGTTCCTCTTCCAGTGCCCTACTTGTCCTTGATACAGTTGACGAAAATGTTCAACCATATCATAAGCACCCATCAACTCATGTTGCTTCTGTAGCTCAGAGTTCATGGTTGCGAGCATGATACAAGACACATCTAATGCGTTATCTTGATGCTTCTTGTAAGTATCTCGGTCAGCTCGCGCGGCAGTGGTAGGAGGTGCCTCCGGAATGGGCTGCTCCAAAACGTACAGTTTAAGTTCCTGTGTGAGAACAATTCTCAGATTCCCGTACCAGTCTAGGAAATTAGCTCCGTTGAGCTTTTCCTTCTTAAGGACAGAATGCAGGGAGAAAGAGTTTGTATTTGACGTCATGACAATGTACAGCAGAAAAATACAGAACAATAAATAAATATCACATTCTATTAATCATTTAATTAGGCATTTTAATTAAATGATGCTCCCACTGAGTTCTATAATTCATGTGCGACAAGATCCACATCATACTACGCCTTGAGTTAGCTTTGGCTAAATCGCCCAAGACTTAGTATGATCGGTAGGTAACTAATTACCAATTACATCTCTATGCAACTCTTGTTTATAGGATCAAGATCCGCATTTATATTAAAACTCGAGTTAGCTTTGGCTAATACGCCTAAGAGTTAATATAAACGCGATTTTGACCTATCTACCAACCATTGGAAAATGCCTATAGTTAAACTCGATCCAATTGACTTAACTAGTTGCTCAATCTAATTGAGTTGTACTCACCCATGCGTTGATAGGCGGGACCAAGATTGTCCCTCCGTACCCTACCAAGATAATATGTGTTGCTCTGCTTTGGCAGATTCAACAACAACATGTGATCGAGGTAGTGATAGGTATCACGGCATGGTAGGCATTACGAGTTGATGCGATTGAGATCTAATCTAATCGACGAGGTGTATCATATACGTGATTTAGATCTAATCTAATCGTTAGGGCGTATCATGTACGCGATTTAGATCTAATCTAATCATTAAGGCGCATCATGTACTCGATTTAGATCTAATCTAATTGTCGAGGTGTATCATATACGCGATTGATCAAATCGAATCGTTAAGGCGCTAATTAATTACTATTCTAGCATGCATCACATATACACACACAAGCAATTAATTAAATATTTTTGTGATTAGTCATGACCCTACTACGATCTTCTCAAGCCAATGAGAAGATCGGATGGTCAACCTAAGGTCAACAGCTTCTCAAGCTCCTTCCTTTGACCACCTTGTGTAGCTCGCGCCCTCCTCGTAACTCCGTCTCGAGTGGACCTTCCACCGCTCCAATTTTGTACATTACAATTTTGAAACTCGAGTTACATTCGAGTCTAAAAATTATTTTACAACAGGAATATAAAATAGAGAAAGACACGACGCGCAGGTCGCGAATCAAGTACAACACGCACAAACACAAAATGACACGCAGACTATATTATGAATTACAACACAAATTTTTTTTAAATCTAATTGGGTCTTTTGGGCCATAACTATCACAAAATAATACATAATTCTAAATTATGTTATTTCTATAAATTTCTGTAAATTTTCCATAATATTTACAATTTTAATGAGTAAAAAATTCCCGGCGGTCCCGTTTAGCAATTTTCGGGCGTAATCGCGGAACGAAGCCCCTTGCGGGGTCAGGGGCAGCACCCCTACCCGCGATATAACCATCGTGAGTGTTCCTTAGCGATCCTACAGCGCCTTAGCCAGCTGTCCCAAAACGATTTGGGGTGAAACCTTGCCATTTCAGAAAGATCTTCTCGGTAGTCGAAGCCTATAAGTGTCTAAATACTTGTGCTTCGCTTCTATGAGAAAAATACCCATAAAATCTATAAAAATCACAAATATACAGAAACTTATAGATCTGAATTTTTGTCATAAAAAAAACAAAACTTCTACACGCTTTGCACGTGATTCTGATACCATTGTTGGGTTTTTCGGGTCGTAAAAACCGCTTTTTGCGTTGCGGAAACCCCGAAACCCATGCCACGGATCCGTGCAAAGTTTATAAAATTTTGTAAAACTTCGTGTACAAGTTTCTCTAACCTAGATCTACACTAGATCTACAAGGAAGAAAGGTTACCCTTGATGCGAAGCCCTTCGCGTATCCCGCTCGTCCAGGTGATGCCTGATCTCGAGGTTGTCAAGTGTACAACCCTCTATGTGTATCCACACGAACAAGTCGATGGAGAGAACCTATAAGGATGTGCTAGCAACCTTAGAAGATCAGTAACCATGGAGGAGAGGGAGAGAAGAGAAGAGCTTGAGGAAGAAGATGGGAGTTTCAAAAACAAAAATGAAACTTGCACCTTGAATGAAAGTGGTCGGCCACTTTTGAGTGGTTTGTAACCTCCATGGGATGCCAAGAGTCACAACTCTTAGTAACTCCCATGAGGTGGCATCCCACTTAAGCAACCATGATGATGTGGGGCATCATCATTGTCCCACTTAATGTCAACTCACCAATGAGGTGACAAATGGTCAAGTCAAACTTAACCCTTCATCTTCCTCTCAAGTCAAGTCAAACTTGACCACTTCTCTCCCATGGTTGATCGAATCTAACCATTGGTTCAAGTCAATTTTAATTTAATGAATCTCTATTCATTGAATTAAATTAATTAAATAAGTCTAAGTCCAAATTAGACTCACTTAACAAATGAACCAAATTGAGTCCAACTCAATTAGCTCAATTTGGATTACTCTTAATCCAATTTGGTTCATCACATGAACATAATCCTTTAGGTTCATCAAATGACCTAATCTCCATCTAATTGCCCTTTGTGTGTGACCCTATAGTTCTTGTAACGTTGGTAATGCTCCTAAACTCATTTAGAAGCATAAGTAATGAGCAGTATCTAGCAACACATCATTACTACCCAAGTTACAAGAATGTTGAGATCCAACATCACCTTGTAACTACTAATTGTGACTCTTCACAATATATGACAATGTCCTTCTATCCTAGACATCTAGATTGATCAATGTGAGGCATAGACCGTGCCATCCTCTAATCAATCTAAATCTTGAACTCCAAGTAGACTCACTCAATCAAATGAGCTCAATATCTCATATTGACTCATTTGGGCATGACCATGCACTTCGTGGTCTCACTCTATCAAGAATATCGATGTCACTCCCGTCATATAGGAGGGATAGATCTCATCTACATCACTCACATCCCTCTGCATAATTCGTTACATACCCAGTAATCGCCTTTATAGTCCACCCAGTTACGGGTGACGTTTGACAAAGCCAAAGTACGTAACTCCTTATGTAGGGAACCATGGTGACTTCAGGTCCAAGGACTAGTAGTCATACTAATAGCCACATGAGAAAGTATATGACACTCATATAACGATCCATGATACTTTCTCATGGCGGGTCATTCAGTATACATTCTCCAATGCATACCCATGTGTCAACTTGATATCTCCATATCCATGACTTGTGAGATCAAGTCATCGAGTTGACCTACATTCTAGTCTCGTCACATTAACATTGTTCCTGAATGTTAATACTCGAGTAGGAATGATTAAGAGTAGTGTTCCCTATATCATCTCACTATTGATTCAACCAATCGATTGATATAGGTAAGAACCTTCTACTCAAGGACGCTATTATACTTAGTTATTTGGCACCAATACAAGTAAGTATAATAACAAAAAACAAATGCCTTTATTTATATACAAGAATATGATACAACGAGTCCATACAACAATCATCAAATGATTGGCTCTAACTAACACCTCGTCCCTCGGAAGCACCGCGTGCCACCCTTCTCGCTAGCTGCGTCTACCGCTCGTCTACCTATGCTCCTAAGCTCCTGCACACTTAGACACAAGGTTAAAAATACACAGGACCTAACTTAACTTGTTGATTACACCAAAACAACCTTGGGGTTCCAACACGACCAGTCTGGGGCGCCCGGAATGCTTCCGGGTGCCCGGACCCGAATTTTTGACCTGATCAAGTTTTGACTCGATCTGAACATTAGGGGATAAAGTTTATCCCCCACCGGGTGCCGGAACCCTTCAGGGTGTCCCGAACAATGCTATAAATATAGCACTGATCTGCACATTTATTCAATTCACTTGAAATCCATTTCTTTGTGCTTTACTTTTCTGTCTGTGCTGTTAACGCTGTAAGAGGCTACTCCGCCCGAAGGAGACATCAGATAGTGCGCTATATTTTCTTTGGATTAGCAATTCTCTTATTGCAAACCAAGTAACTTTCTTGTGTCTGTTTGCTTTTTATTAGTCTCTTTTATTTTAATTACAAGTGCTATTATTTAGTTGAAAAATCCGAGAAAGGGTTGTTTTATTTTGTAGGGCAATTCACCCCTTCCCTCTTGCCGGCCTACAGAGGGACCAACAGGAAGTCCCATTTTTTCTATGTCCAGCTACCTGAGCTTGCAACTTGGCCTACTAAATGGCACTACAATTTTCCCTCACCCTTTGAGTTGCGGGAGCACCAACATCTGCCTGACTGCCTCACATATTCAGAGAAACTAAAAGGAGTTCAGCTTCAACTTTCTGTGATATTCCGAGTGTTAGATTGTATACTAAAAGCCTAGCTTTTGGTATAAACATTAATCTAGAAATAAGAATCACATTGGTCAAATGTCTACATTTATGATAAATGTAGTTGCTCAATTAATTTATATTGTATATAACATGGTGTGTGGTGTCACATACAGAAGATCATGTTATCGGTTCCTTATAAATTATAAACATTAGCTCACGACCAAGATGGAAAGGAACAAACCATTGGAAGGTCGTAGTGTAATTAGGTATTAGTTTATCTTAACTATATAATTACACTAGTACACTTAGAGTGTATTGAGTAGGACCATTTGAGGTCGTTCCTTTTATACTGACTTTATAAAAGAATAAAGACCCCAGTTATTATGGAAGTGTGTGCTCTTAATCCTAATATAATAACAAGCACATATATTTGATATTTATTTCTTTAATTTATCAATGGGTGAGATTTAGTTCGATAAATCAATAAACCCGATAAGTTGGGAAATGGTATCACTTATAGTGTGTGTTGTTGATTATAGAAGGAAACTGTGTCCTAGAGATACTAGGTTGATAATGTCCTCAAGAGGAGCTCATAAGGATTGTCATGTTAAACCCTGCAGGTGGACTTAGTCCGACATGATAATAAGGTTGAGTGGTACTACTCTTGGACTTAGATATTAATTAAATGAGTTGTCAGTAACTCACTTAATTAGTGGACATTCGATATCTTAAACACAGGAAGACTAACACGCTCATAATAAGAAGGAGCCCAAAATGTAATTTGGGATTGGTGCGGTAGTTCAATAATAGTTCTTTAGTGGAATGAATTATTATTGATAAAATTAAGTTGTGTGTTCGGGGCGAACACGGGATGTTTAATTTTATCGAGAGACCAAAACCAATTCCTCCTCTCGGTCCCTATCGTAGCCTCTATATATATAAAGTTTTATATCCATCTAAATTCATCTTCTAGTCCGTGCTGTTGGCGTTGCTATCCAAGGGTGTTTTCATGTTGTTCTGATCAACGTGAATAACAAGTTCATTCTTGGATTGCTATGAGATGCCGTTTGTTTAAAACAAGAACAGCAACTCCAAGTTGCCTCACGTTTTTAGTTTGCTTGCAATCAACGTGAGAAGTGCTTGACAACTAAGTCAACATGAGAAGTTTTAAACCAACTCATGTTTTTTTTGCTTGCTTGCAAATTATATCAACGTGAGAAACTTTGCTGATGTGTCACATGGAATTAAGAGGAGAATAAGTTTTAATCTTTCTTGTTGTGGAGATATTTTTTAAGGAAGATTTTAATTAAAATTATCCTTGTTTATAAATCATCCACATATTTAAAGAGAGATTTTAATTTATAAGTTTCCTTTTTTACAAATCACCATGAAGGGATAAATTGTTAGAGAAATTTTATTTTTTAAAATTTCCGAAAACAAATTAGGAAGTTTTAATTTGTTGATTAAAACTTGTCTAATTTGTTTATCTTGATGTGGCCGACCAATATAGATTAAATTGGGAAATTTTATTTTATTTTTTCTCAATTAAATCATGTCAAGGGAATTGAGGAAATTTTATTGTAATTAAATTTCCTAATTTACCTAGGCCAAGGAATATAAAAGAAGGGGTGAGGGTGCCTTCACAAGAGACAACCTCTATTATTTCTCTCTCTCTTTTATTCTTTGGAGTGGCCGGCCATCCTCTTCCTCTCTCCCTCTTTGTGGTGGCCGAAACTCTCAAAGGCTTGGAGCTCTTGTCGCGGCCGGATACTACTTGGAGAAGAAGAAGAAGAAGGAGAGAAAGCTAGCATCTCTTGGAGCTTGGTTGGTGTTTTGATTTTCTTCATTGGTGAAGCTTCCTTATTGGCCGAACCTAGCTAGGAGGAGAAGAAGGTGGTTGGTGGTTTCTCATCTCGGAAGATCGTTGCCCACACAATGTCCGAGGTTAGAAGAGGAATACGGTAGAAGATCAAGAGGTTTTTCTACAAGGTATAACTAGTAATTTTCTTTCCGCATCATACTAGTTATTTATGGAAATAATACCAAATACAAGAGGCTTACGTTCTAGAATTTCGAATATATTTTTTTTTAAGTTGTGTTCTTTTGTTTCTTTCTTTTCCTTGTGATTTGATTGTTCTCTTTGGTTAACCTAAAGTTATTTTAGGAAATTAAATATTAGCTTTCTATTAAAGGTTTTGTCTAGTCGGTGGTGGTTGCTCCCATATCCAAGAAGGTCATGTGCCTCGCCACGTCAGTACTGGGAACTTTTTATGGAAATTAATATTTAATGGAATTAATAACTTAAGGAGACTTGGGTCGAACGTGTTAAGTTCCGCAGGAGATCCAAGTCAAAACCTAAAAGAACAAATAGATTAAGTTTTGGATCAAACGTGTTAAGTTCCGCAGGCGATCCAAAATTTAATTTAAAAGAACACATGGTAGCTAGGAAAAGGTTCAGACCTTTGTGCAAAATTTTTGTACAGTGGAACCTATAGGTTTTCCGAGTAGCAACCAACAGCGAGAGAGCCTACTATATGCTCTCGGGCTTAGCCCTATCCAAGCATCTATAGGTGCTCCTTTTGGTATGATCTCATGTCTTTTGCTCCAGGTTTTCGCTAACTGAGGTATCTCCTTGTTGTTTTGTAGAAGCCACCATGTTTCGTGCGTACTCCATTGATTTGTCCAAGTTACCTAATGATGTTTTGAAGGAACTGGGGGAGAACTTCTGGAATGTTCTGAGGTACCTCTGACCACTCAGGTTGGTGTCACAGCGGGGGCTTCTTCCCAACCATCCAGGGAAACTGAGACCCTGGAGACTGAGATGACCAAGGATGAGAGGACCCCTCTCTCACTTCTAGAGAAGCGTTTGAGTCTTCAACGCAAAAGAAAATGCGTCACTCCATCAGTCCAAGCTTCTCCATCGAGGCCCCCTCTTGCCCGAGCTCCCTCTAAGACCAAGGCCAAGACACCTGCTCGGGTGTCTCCTTCTCTAGTAATAGAGGATATGGTCTCTCCGCGGATCCCACCTTTTGTAGCAGAGCATACTAGTGCCCTGGTGGGAGACCAGCCCAGGGACTCCTCTCCTCCTTCTATGCCACCTCCTGCTCCCCAGGTTACTCCGGCTTCTTCCTCGCGCACCAAGGAATGCCCTTGGAGCAAATATGCCTTCACTTCCATTCACCAACTACCCTCACTACAAGTGTAGGGCCCCCCTCCGTCGACCAACACCTCTTCCCTTTATGGTCAGGTGCAACTCCATGGGGCCCTGGCAGACTCTTGGCAAACTACTGCAGATCAGATCCTGGAAGGCCTCCCACTAGAGTTAGCCGACTTATTTTCACAACGATTGTTGTCGATAAGTTTTCTCCCTTTTCCGTTTCAGACTTTTGAGATAGTACTAACTTTCTTTAGCTTTCTATAGACCTGTGTCATAGGTCTGAGAATATCTCAATATGTGGTGGATCTCCAACGAGAGAACGAGCTCCTGAGGGCTCGCCTTTGGGAGTTGGAATTACCTAAGACCCCTAGCCATGTTTTCGATCTGACCCCCTCTGATAATTCAGCACCGCCCCTTCTTCAAGTTGCCGGGGAAAGGGCCCAACCTGCCCAAGGCCTGGGTCAGGTGGAGGCAAGAAGGATACAGACCTTGATGGCCACTTTAAAGACAAGCGAGTCCAAGCTTAAATTTGAAGGGTTGCGGCGTGTCCAAATTTTGGCCGATCTGGATGAGAAGGAAGCGGCAGTGGCCACCATCTCCCAGCATCTGAAGGATCTACAGGAGTCATACACGACTCTGGCGAAGGATCTGGCAACCACTAGGGCCAGCCTGACTGCGAGTATTGATCGGGAAGCTGCCCTTCAGAAACAATGGGAGGTCGCCAAAGCTACCATTAAGTCTGTGTAGGAAGATCTATCCAAGGTTACGGACAAGGTTACCACCACCTGGCAAGAACTGGCCCTAGTCCGAGTTGATGCAGATAAGGCTAAGGGAGAGTTGACAGAATACCAGACAGGCGAAACTGCTCGCCTGAAAGCTCATAAGGCTACTTATGTTGCTTCCTAAGAATTTGGGAGGAAGATAGGCAATCTCATCGATCGGATGATTTGCTACGGTGGAGTAGGTGCCCTGCGACAACTTCATGAGAAAGGTCTTCTCCGATCGGCCCCTCCCGACGACTTTCTGGACCGAACCCGCCTTCTTCAGGAGCTTCCTGATGACGCGTTTCCTTCTTTTGATGATTAGGTTTCTACTTTTCTTGTATCATTCATTCGGAAGCCCGCACACTTTGATTTGAATATGATGGAATTGTAGGAGACAGATATTTGGTTCAACTATCCTCATGTGGTGTACGTCTTATTTTCTTAGTATGCCTTCTCATAGTCCTTGCTACTTCCCTATTGGTAAGCACGTGATTACTCTCCTTAACTAGGTGAGATCCTTTATCCAAGAGGGCGCTGGCTATGGTCAACCAATTAGACTCGGTTAAGGTTGATCGATGATCAGTTAAGGTTGATCGATAATTAGGGTTCATGATTTAATAGGAATTTGATTTAGCTACTGAATACATATAGTAATTAGCTAAATCCGGATATGTTTGATACCATAGGATTTTGACGCGAGACGAGTATCTCGATTTGTCGGACTGGACCATTTCGATTGGAGGCGGGTACTTTTGACTTATTATCTTTGATATGCTTAGTAATGATATTAACAATTTGCATTAATTGTGTTTTCTTATTTGTTTCGGTTAATCACTACCCGATACATTCTACCTGCTTGATTGATTATTTATTTGCATCTCGTATTGATACCTATCTGATTTCACATGCTCATGGGTAGTGATATAACCATGTTTTACCATGTCGGGACCTAGGTTTGATACCTTATGTGATCAGTATACCTTGATATGATTTATTTACTTTGGTGCACATTATCATATGTCCAGAGATTGATTTAGCATATTACCATGCTTAGTGACATGCACCATTGGCATGATTGCATGCTGTGTGAGAGATTGCTCCATTATTGTTGAGCACTTTGCTAGTTTTCATCACTGTTCGGTGCTCCGTTGTGACGCTCATGGGTAGCGTGACACAGCGTGGTAGCACGTCAGTTTGACTCTTCCGGTGCTCCGTTGATCCGCTCATGGGTAGTGTGACGCAGCGTGTAGCACGTTAGAGATTCCTCCCCGTCATAGCGTACCGGGAGATGAGAGCATTGCGCTCCCCCATTTATGATTTGGGGTAGGAGTATGTATGTACTCCGACAGCATCCCGTCCACTCGGTCACTCATCAGGGGTAGTGATGCAGAGGGCACGGTCGTCACAGCCCTACCCACTCGGTCCCACTTTTGTTGTGAGTTGGCTGACTGGCGTCAGGGGTGACCATGGCATTGGCATCATATGCATGATGCATTTATTGTTTGTGATTGTGTTTGCTGCATTTATATGCTGCATATTGTTTGGATACCTATGTTTGACATGCATACAGGTCTTCTATACCTTTCGGACTGTTTGTCCTTATACCGGGTCCTGGTTAGTACAGATTCTCTCCTGTCTAGTATACTTGTAAGCCAAGCTGATCAGTTCTCTATTTGCAACCATGTATTTCTGCGAGTTTCACCCGCGAAAGGGGTGAAGAGATTTGGCTTCAGAGGTAAGCTAGCTCCACGATACATTGGACCTTTCTAGATCTCGGAAAGGATTGGAGCGGTAGCTTACCGATTGGCACTACCACCGTCCTTGGCAGGAGTGCACGATGTATTCCACGTATCTATGCTGAGGAGATATGTACCCGAACCGACACATGTGCTGACAGATATCTCAGTTTCAGTATAGCCTGGCGTCACTTATGAGGAGATTCCGATACGGATTTTAGACCGGAAGGAGAGTCAGTTGTGGAACAAGACTATCCGGCTTGTTAAGGTCGGATGGTAGTATCTTTCGGATGAAGAGGCTACTTGGGAGATCGAGGATACTATCCGAGCTCGATATCCCCATCTTTCCACTTGAGGTATGTGATTTGTTTACCGTTCAGCATTTATGCTTTATATCTGTTGTTAGTACTTGCTGATGGTAGATAATGAAATTTGGGGACCAAATTTTTATTAGTGGGGGAGAATGTAAAAATACCAGAAAATAAGTGAATATTAATAAGGGAATTTTCCGAAATTTTTGGAAATTTTTCGGGAATTTTTCGGAGCTCGTATGGACGAGTTAACGGGGACAAGAACAGGACCCGGAAAAGCCTGTTTAGGCTACCCTATTTAAGTGAGGAAATGTTTATATTTCCTTTTCCTTTTATATTTCTTTTGCTTTATTCCTTTATTTGTTTTCTTCTTCTCTTCTTCGCCGAAAGTCCTCGCGTGCTCGATTCTCCTCCGAGCCCTAACCGGCGCCTCTTCCCTTCTTTTCTTCCCCTCGCGCCCGATCACTTCCCATTTCTTCTCCTCACTTTCTCTAGTTGCCTCTGCCCGATTCTTCCCCTCATCATCTTCTTCATCGCGCCGCCGCTCGACGCCGCAACCCTGCTTCCTCCTCCCTGGGTTTGTGATATCGCCGGTCGTCTCCTCTGTGTCGGTCACCGGTTCGACCCAGTGCCGCTGTGGCCGCTGTCGCCTCTGCCCTAGCGCCGGCCCTTCTTTCCTCTTCCTCCATCATTTTTGCCCTAGCCGACGGCACCACAGCAACTCACGGGCGAGCCCTAGCGCCGGCTGCCCCTTTTTCACAGAGAGGTCGTAGCGTGGAGGACAGGTGGTGCGACATTCTAGCCGCAATTAGACTAGAGGTGATTGGAGAGGCCGCACAGTGCCCTAGTTTCCCTTGCCACAGCAAGGCCATCGTCCAGTTACTATCGCTGTTGATCAGTGCTGTCATCGTAAGGAGAAGGAGCATCGCTTAACGGATTAGGCCAACCTTCCCTTTTCTGTGGAGTCGGGAAGAATTTGCAGATCTCACACAAGAGGAGTCCACGATCTCTTCCTCTTCACTGTCGGAGTTAGGGTAAAACTTCGATTTAATCTCTTGTTGTATGATCCTTGTAGCTCCGACTAGAATACTTGTGATGGTTGGAATACTTGTAGGTGTTGGTACAAAAAAAATAGGTATCCGCGAAAGGGGTATCCATAGTTGCAAGCTCTCTTCTTTTTCTTCTCCATTCTGATTTGTCAGAGCTACAAAGCCATACTTTATAATTAACCGAATTTCAAAATCATTTTTCAGGAATACCTCCATATGACGCTTCCAGTGTGTGAAGTTCCCCTCGAATTTTGGTGGAACAATGCTTGGTCTGGCCATCTCGTTGCTTCGATCGGCGGTTAGTCCTCCTGAAGCGCCTTGCTCTGATACCACTTGTTGGTCCCTTTGGAGGCCGGCAAGAGGGGAGGGTGAATTGCCCTGAAAAAATAAATCTAATCTTTCTCAGATTTTCAACTAAATAACAAACACTTGTAAAAAAAAACAGAGACTAATTAAAATAAAACAGACACAGGGGATTTACTTAGTTTGCAATCAGAAGATTGCTAATCCAAGACGAATACGGCGCACTATCTGATGATCTCCTTCGGGCGGAGTAGCCTCTTTACAACATTGACAGCACAGACAGAAAAGTAAAGCGCAGAGACACTGATTACAAGTGAAGTTAATAAACTATGCAAATCAGTGCTATATTTATAGCATTGTTCGAGGCACCCCGAAGGATTCCGGGCGCCCTGGGGGGATAAAACTTTATCCCCTAATGTTCAGATCTAGTCAAACCTCGATCTGGTCAAAATCCACTTCCAGACGCCCGGACGGTCCGAGCGCCCAGAATGGATCCGGGCGCCCGAACCACTTAAGTCAATCCAGTTGACTTTTTGTGGTCATGTTCAGCTCGTCTCGGTCCGAGTCTTCTGTTCCGGCTCCGCTAGCTTGGGTGATCTCAACCATCCGGAATAGGGCTCACCCGAACCCAAGTTCCGACCTTCTCCTCGAGCAGGCTTCCTTCCCGGTTTCTCGTCCCTCGAACGTCGCGTACGTTCTTCTCGTCCACCGGTGTACTCTTCCGCGATCACCTCATCCCTCGGACGCACCGAGGCCGTCGACTCTCTCCCAGTGTCGTCCTTCTCGTTAGCCGCGTCTTCCGCTCGACTTCCTGTGTTCCTAAGCTCCTGCACACTTAGACACAAGGGTTAGACAAAATAGGACCTAACTTAACTTGTTTAATCACATCAAAACTCTTTGGGGTTCCAACAATCTACCAGTACCTGGTGTGTAGATATGAGAGCCACTGATCATGTCTACAATTTATTACAAAGGTTCCAGGAAACCAAACGACTACATGAAGGAGAGATCACCGTTTACATGGGCAATGCTACGAGAGTGGCGGCTATTGCAGTGGGAGATGTTTATTTATCTTTTGATAGGAATAAAACTTTGATTTTGAAAAATTATCTTTATGTACCATGTTTTAGAAAGAACTTGTTTTCAGTTTCTAAATTATTTATGGATGGATATTCTGTTTCTTTTGATGACAAAGTGGTTGTCAAGAAAAATAGGATGATTATCTGTTCTGGTACGTTGGTTGACAATTTGTATACTATTAATTCAATAACTCTCACGATGCAACAAATGAAAATTAATAACACGTCTTCTAATTCTAATAAGAGAAAGCAACCTTTGAAAATGAACCAAACATATCTTTGGCATCTAAGGTTGGGTCATATTAACTTGAGTAGGATTCAAAGGTTAATAGCCGATGGATTTTTAGGTTCATTGGTAGTGGAAAACTTTCCAACCTACGAGTTTTGCTTGGAAGGAAAAATGACCAAGAGGCCTTTTAAGGTAAAGGAGTATAGAGCCAAAGAAGTGTTGGAATTAGTTCATTCTGATTTGTATGGGCCTATGACTATCCAAGCAAGAGGTGGTTTCAAATATTTTGTCTCTTTTATAGACGACTATTCGAGATATGGGTACATTTACTTGATGCGTCGTAAGTCTGAGTGCTTTGATAAGTTCAAAAAGTAAAAGGCTGATGTGGAGAAACACCATGGAAAAGTATCAAGACACTACGGTCTAATCGTGGTGGAGAGTACCTCTTAGGAGAGTTTAGGAGTTACTTATAAGAGACCGGGATTCAATCCCAATTGTCTGCACCTGGTACACTCCAACAGAATGGTGTGGCGGAATGAAGGAATATGACTCTTATGGAAATGGTTAGATCAATGATGAGTTATTCAGAATTACCAAATTTATTTTAGGGATATGCTCTGGAAACGGCGGCGTACATTTTGAACTTGGTACCTTCTAAGTCAGTACCCTCTATTCCCACAGAATTGTGGAATGGGCATAAGCCTAGTTTGAAACACATTTGGATTTGGGGTAGTCTAGCACATGTGCTGAAGGAAGACACTGATAAGTTGGAATCACGTACAAAAGTGTCCTTGTTCGTGGGATATCCTAGAGGAACGAAAGGTGGTTTGTTTTATAGTCCTAAAGATCAAAATGTCATTGTTAGCACCAATGCTCGATTTTTAGAAGAGGACTACATAATGAACCACAAGCCCATGAGTAAAATTGTTCTTGAGGAAATAAGAGAGGACACTTCTACTTTAGTACCAATGGTACAAGATGAGATACCACAAGAAACTGCAACACGTATCACAAATGATGCACAATTATAGGTAGTGCCTCGTCGTAGTGGGAGGGTTGTTAGGCAACCTGAAAGATTCATTTTTTGGGAGAGTCTTCAGACTTGATCCCTGGTGAACATGAAGTTGATCCCTGGACATATGATGAAACACTCCAAGATAAAGATATAGTATCTTGCTTGGCAATGTGCGATGAACTCTGAAATAGAATCTATGCATTCTAATCAGGTATGGGAGTTTGTAGAACCACCAAATGGAGTAAAAGTCATTGGATGTAAATGAGTCTACAAAAGGAAAAGAGGATCAGATGGGAAGGTGGAAACCTTTAAAGCGAGGCTTGTTGCGAAGGGGTATACTCAGAAAGAGGGAATCGATTATAAGGAAACATTTTCACCAGTAGTCATGCTTAAGTCTATCCGGATTCTTTTATCTATTGCTGCTTATATGGATTATGAGGTTTGGAATATGGATGTCAAGACAGCTTTCCTTACTATTGCTGCTTATATGGATTATGAGGTTTGGAAAATGGATGTCAAGACAGCTTTCCTTAACGGAAGTCTTGAAGAAAACATCTATATGAAGCAACCAGAGGGATTCATTGCGAAGGGCAAAAAGCATCTTGTATGTAAGCTCAATCGGTCCATTTATGGACTGAAGCAAGCTTCGAGATCTTGGAACATCCAGTTTGATGAACTGATCCAGTCTTATGGATTCATTCAGTGTCCAGATGAGTCTTGTGTATACAAGAAAAGTGACGAAAATGTGACGGCATTTCTTGTACTATAAGTAGATGACATTTTGCTCATTGACAACAATGTCAAAGTGTTGTCAGATGTAAGAGTATGGTTGTCCAAGAAGTTTGATATGAAGGACTTGGGAGAATGTGGACATATTCTTGGGATCAAAGTAATAAGGGATCACAAGAAAAGGATGTTGTGCTTATCCCAAGCTTCATACATCGATACTATCCTAGCTCGTTTTAGCATGCAAAACTCCGAGAAAGGTTTTCTACCTTTTCGGCATGGAGTACCTTTATCTAAAGAGACGTGTCCTAAGACATCAAAAGAGATAGAGGAGATGAAGGCAGTTCCTTATGCTTCGGCTGTAGGAAGCGTAATGAATGTGATGCTATGTACGAGATCGGATATTTGTTTTGCCGTGGGCATGGTTAGTAGATATCAAAGTAACCCAGGACCAGGACATTGGACTATCGTAAAGCATATATTAAAGTACTTTAGAATGACTAGAGATTATATGTTAATTTACTAGGCAGATGATTTGCTCCCTGTGGGTTACACGGATTTAGACTTCTAATCAGATAGGGACAACAATAAATCAACCTCGGGGTATGTGTTTACTTTAGAAGGTGGAGCCATAGTATGGAGGAGTGTTAAGTAGAAATGCGTTTCAGACTCCACCATGGAAGCTAAGTATGTGGCAGCCTCTAAGGCAGCCAAAGAAGTTGTATAACTCAAAAACTTCTTGATGGACTTAGATGTGATTCCTGGTTTGCCCAAAGTTATCACAATTGATTGTGATAATAGTGGTGCAGTAGCAAACTCGAAGGAACCACGAGCCCATAAGGCAAGTAAACACATTGAGCGCAAGTACCACCTGATACGAGACATCGTAAAATGAGGAGAGGTTGTTATCGCCAAGATTACGTTAGCAGATAACCTGGAAGATCCCTTCACTAAGGCCCTTCCGGTGAGAGCTTTTGATATGCATGTTAAGGGGATGGAAATAAGATATATGACAACATTTATGGTAGCATAGTCTTTGAGTATAAGTGAGAGATTGTTGGGATGCATACTATAAGCCTAGCTTTTGTATGAACATCTGTTTTGAAATATTTTGAAATGAGAATCACTTTGGTCAAATATTTACATTTTATATTTATATATATGTTGATGCAGTTGTCCATTTAATTTATATTGTAGATAACATGGTGTGTGGTGTCACACAGAAGATCATGTTATCGGTTTCTTATAAATTATGAATAGTAGCTCACAACCAAGATGGATTGGCACAAACCATTGGAACGGTTGTAGTGTAATTTAGTATTAGTCTGTCTTGACTATAAAATTACACTAGTACACTATGCGTGCATTGAGCAGGACCATCTTAGGTTGTTCGATTTGTATTTACTACATAAAAGAATAGAATCTCTGTTATTATGGATGTGCATCCTCTTAATCTCTATATAATAACAAGCACGTATACTTAGTTTTTATTTCTTTAACTTATTAATGGATGAGATTTATTCGTTAAATCAATGGGCCCGATGAGTTGGGAGGTAGTATTATTTATATGGTGTGTCGTTGATTATAGAAGGAAATTGTGTCCTAATTATTTAGGTTGATGATGTCCCCTTGAGGAGCTCATAAGTGTTGGAACCCCAAGGTGTTTTGATGTGATCAAACAAGTTAAGTTAGGTCATGTTTTGTCTAACACTTGTGTCTAAGTGTGCAACAGCTTAGGAACACAGGAAGTCGAGCGGAAGACGCGGCTAACGAGAAGGACGACACGGGGAGAGAGCCGACGGGCTCGATGCGTCCGAGGGACAAGGTGACCGCGGAAGAGTACACCGGTGGATAAGAAGAACGTACGCGATGTTCGAGGGATGAGAAACCGGGAAGGAAGGCTGCTCGAGGAAAAGGTCGGAACTTGGGTTCAGGTGAGCCCTATTCCAGATGGTCGAGATCACCCAAGCTATCGGAGTCGGAGCGAAAAGACCTGGACCGAGATGAGCTGAACCGGAGAAGGAAAAAAGTCAATTCCTGTTGACTTTAGGGCTTCGGGCGCCCGGAACCATTCCGGGCGCTCGGAACAGCCCGGGGTGCCCGGACCGAAGATGTTGACTATATCGAGTCAAACCCGATCTGAACGTTGGGGATAAAGTTTTATCCCCCCAGGGCGCCCGAAACCCCTTCGGGGCGCCCCGACCAGTGCTATAAATATAACACTGATCTGCACAGCTTATTCATTCAACTTGTAATCAGTTTCTTAGTGCTTTACTTTTCTGTCTGTGCTCTCAACGTTGTAAGAGGCTACTCCGCCCAGAGGAGATCATCAGATACTGCGCCGTCTTTTTCTTGGATTAGCAATCCCCTGATTGCAAACCAAGTAAACCTTCTGTGTCTGTTTGTTTTTATTTAGTCTCTTCTTTTTATTATTACAAGTGGCTGTTAATTAGTCGATATATCCGAGAAAGGTTAAATTTTTATTTCAGGGCAATTCACCCCTCCCCTCTTGTCGGCCTCCAAAGGTACCAACAAGTGGTATCAGAGCAAGGCACTTTAAGAGGAATAACCGCCGATCGAAGCAACGAGATGGCCGGACCAAGCATCGTTCCACCAAAATTCGAGGGGGACTTCGCACACTGGAAGCGTCGTATGGAGGTATTCCTAAAAACTGATTTTGAAATTCGGTTAATTATAAAGTATGGCTTTGTAGCTCCGACGAATCAAATGGAGAAGAAAAAGAAGAGAGCCAGTGGACAAAGAAGGAGCAGAATGATTCTATAGCGAACAACCGTGCGGAATATTACCTGCTCAGCGTGTTCCCGCCTCAAGAAGTCAACTGCATCGGAAGCTACTCGTCGGCCAAAGAACTCTGGGAGAAGTTCCTGGAGCTCCACGAAGGAACATCCGAAGCTAAGCTAGCAAGAAGAGACATCCTTCGGAACAGACTGACGAACATCCGTCCAGAGAAAGGTGAGAAGGTAGCCGATCTACACGCGAAGGTAAAAGAATTGATTATCGGTCTCGAGAACCTCGGTGAAACGGTAACAAATCGGGACATGATACGCTACGCTCTCAACGCGTTTCCCAGAACTCCAGAATGGACGTCAATCATCGACACCTATTACATTTCAAAGGACCTGGAGATAAGTACCTTAAAAGAATTGTTTTCTACTCTTGAATTACATGAAACCAGGTGTGCAGGGACAACTAATGAATCAAGCCAGATAATGGCGCTGAACGCAATAAAAAGGGATGAACCCGAGTCAGACTCAGAAGAGGACCAGGAAGCATACATGGTAAGAAACTTTAAAAAAAAAATTAGATCTAATAAGTTTAAAGAAATACAGAATAAAAAGAATCCAAGAAATAGAAGAAGGATGCGTTGCTACCAGTGTCAAAAGGAAGGACACCTAAAAGAGGATTGCCCAGAACTAAAGAAGAAAAAAGGCAAGATTCCCAAGAAGCACAAGAACCTAAAAGCTACTTGGGACGACCCTTCATCATCTGAGTTTGAGATTCAAGAATATGCCGGGCTGGCGCTGATGACAAGCTACGAAGGACAAAGTACATCAGAACCCAGCATCGATGAAGGGGGAGCGACCTCAGATGAGAGCAGCGAAGCAGGGGGAGATTCAGGCTTCAAGTCTGATATGGTAAGTGAGGTATGTCTCTTACCCCCTGATCAACTTTACTTTGGAATTAAGTCTATGGTAAAATCCATGTTTAAGTTAAAAAGTAAAAATACTAAATTAAAAAATGAAAATTTAGAAATAAAAAGAACTTTAGCAAAATCTTGTCTAATAGAAGACTTTGATAAAATAAAGTTTGAAAATGATAAATTAAAAGAAGAAATTGAAAAATTGAAAAACTCTATCTACTCAAATATTTCTACTTTTAGAAATTATAGAGGTTTAAATTGGTACTATAGGTTTCATCAAAGTTAAATCAGAAAAATATCAAAAGCCTATATACCCAGAAAATATTTAATTAATCATGTAGGTAGGAACCTCTATTGGGTTCCAAAAACATGTTTAACTTGAATTTAAAATTAAACTTAGCATTTTCAGCGAGAAACTTAAACAGATAGTTTCTTTATGAGGCTTTGTCTAAGGAAGTGGTTGTTGCTCCAATAACCAAGAAGGCCTAGTGCCTCACCACGACCTGAAAGCCAAAATACTGAAATCAAATGTTTAATTAATTTTCTGGAAAAAGTATTAAAGTTAAAGTTAAATAGTGCTTTAAAGTTTTTAAACATTTGTTTTGAAAATTTTGTTTAACTTAGAAAATGTTTCTGTTGCAAACAATGCTTTAAAAAGTTATTCAATTTGTTTTAGAAAATATATTTAAAACTATTCATATTTTTAAAAACTTAGAAATTTTTTTAAGTTAGAAAAATTTTACGTTGCAAATTAAAAAAAATTAACTTAAAGATTTTTTTAAAGGTATATATTCTGTTGCACAAAATTTTGTAGAAAATTATTGTTTTACTTAGAAATGTTTGCAAACACTTAAAATTTTTGAAAAATTATCACAGTTTCTCTAACATAATTTTTTTATAAAACTTCAATTTCTATTAGAAAGCTAATTTTGTTGCACATTTTTAACTTAGAAAATTAAAGTTCAAAATTTTCTTACTTAGAAAATTTTTTTCCCTTAAAATTTTGTTTGAAAACTTCGATTTATGTTAAGAAACTTAATTTTTTTTTCTAACTTCAATTTGTTTTAAGTTAGAATTTACCTTAGACTTGTTAAAAGGAATCCCAATTTTTATGTGATTAAAGGGGGAGAAGAATGTTAAGTCCAGGGGGAGGTATATATTTTTTAAATATTGAAAAATCTTTTGGACTTATTTGCAAACTAACTGTTTTTATTGCATATGTTTACCCTAGCTTAACTTGGGTTGCTCACATCAAAAAGGGGGAGATTGTTGGAACCCCAAGGTGTTTTGATGTGATCAAACAAGTTAAGTTAGGTCCTGTTTTGTCTAACCCTTGTGTCCAAGTGTGCAGGAGCTTAGGAACATAGGAAGTCGAGCGAAAGATGCGGCTAACGAGAAGGACGACATAGGGAGAGAGCCGACGGGCTCGGTGCGTCCGAGGAATGAAGTGACCGTGGAAGAGTACACCGGTGGACGAGAAGAACATACACGACGTTCGAGGGACGAGAAACCGGGAAGGAAGGCTACTCGAGGAAAAGGTCAGAACTTGGGTTCGGGTGAGCCCTATTCCGGATGGTCGAGATCACCCAAGCTAGCGGAGCTGGAGCGAAAAGACCCGGACCGAAACGAGCTGAATCGGAGAAGGAAAAAAGTCAATTCCTATTGACTTTAGGGCTCCGGGCGCCCGGAACAGCCCGGGGCGCCCAGAACCCTTCCAGGCGCCCGAACCGAAGATGTTGACCAGATCGAGTCAAACTCGATCTGAACGTTGGGGGATAAAGTTTTATCCCCCCAGGGTGCCCGGAACCCCTTCGGGGCGCCCCAACCAGTGCTATAAATATAACACTGATCTGCACAGCTTATTCATTCAACTTGTAATCAGTTTCTTAGTGCTTTAATTTTCTGTCTGTGCTCTCAACGCTGTAAGAGGTTACTCCGCCCAAAGGAGATCATCAAATACCGCCCGACTTTTTCGTGGATTAGCAATCCCCTGATTGCAAACCAAGTAAACCCTCTGTGTCTGTTTATTTTTATTTAGTCTATTCTTTTTATTATTACAAGTGGCTGTTAATTAGTCGATATATCCGAGAAAGGTTAGATTTTTATTTCAGGGCAATTCACCCCTCCCCTCTTGCCGACCTCCAAAGGGACCAACAATAAGGATTATCATGTAAACCCTGTAGGTGGACTTATTCCGGTATGATAATAAAGTTGAGTGATACTACTCTTGGAATCAGATGTTAATTAATTGGATTGTCAGTAACTCAATTAATTAACGGACATACGATATATTAAACACAGGGAGATTAACACACTCATGATAAGAAAGATCTCATATTATAATATGGGATTGGTGCGGTAGTTCAATAATAAATCTTTAGTGGTATGAGTTATTATTGATGGACTTGGGTTGGGTGTTCGGGTCGAACACAGGAAGCCCAAGCCCATCAGGAGGCCTAAACCAATTCATCCTATAGGTCCCTGTTGTAACCTCTATATAAAGTCTCTCATCCACCCATCCATAACTTAGTTTGGGTAAACTTGGTTTGGTTAAACTTAGTTTGGTTTAACTTGGTTTGGTTTAACTTGGTTATAGAAAGGGAGATTTTTTCTTAATACAATTCTGTTATTTTTCTTTCTTTGTAATAGACGGCAAGCTTATAAAAAGGAGTAGGTGGTGGCTCCTAAAACCTAATTTTCTCTCTTCTCCTCCTTGTGGCCGACACCCCTCCCTTTCCTCCTCACCTAGGGCCGGCACCCCTCCCCTTCTCCTTTGCTAGGGTTGACACCCCCTTTATCCTTGGTGGCGGGCGCCCCTCCTTCTTGGTGGTCGGTGCCCCCTCCTCCTTAGTGGTCAGCACTCCCTCCTGCTTGGCGGCCGACGGATTGGAGAAGAGGAAGAAGAAGAGAAGGAAGAAGATTAGAAGGTGCCCCATCCTAGAGCCTCCTTTTGTTGCCGGTGGTTTGGATCCAAAGAGAGGAAGGGTGGTGTTGTCTTGGTAGATCATCACCCACATGACGTCCAAGAAGAGGAGAGGAATACGGCAGAAGATCAAGAGGTCTTTAGCTACAAAGAAAAGGTACAACTAGCTCTTTAATTCCGTTGTGTAATTAGTCGAGTTTTCTTTGTATCATTTTTAGAATACCAACACAAGAGGCCAGCGATCTTGTACTTCAATCACGGTGTGCTTTGATCATTCAAGAACTTACTTGATTGATCAAACACATGACTGATTGAACATGCGGGTTGCTAGGAAATGTTCTGTTCTTGTACAATTTTTTTTGTACAGGAAAATTAAAACAGAACAGAATTTCAGCGCCCTCAAGTATACTAGTCACTATGTTCCTCAGCTAGTATACCGGGTCCTGGTTAGTACAACTTCTCTCCTGTCTAGGAAACTTCAAGTATACATGGAATACTTGTAGGCTACTGTACTTCTCTAACATGACCCGCCTTCCTGAGCTGATCCACCTCAGCTCGAATGATCTTATTCTACTCGGCCGAGAAATTCCTCTTCTTCTACTTAACCAGCCGGGAGTCAGCCAGAAGATGTAACTTATGTTCAACCACCTCAGGCTTGACTCCGGGTAGCTCTTCAGGGGACCAAGCGAAAACATCCTTGTTGCGAGTCAAGCACTGGACCAAGTTCGTCTTGACCTCAATGGGCAAATCGCTGGATATGCGGGTGAGGCTTTCAGGGCGTTCAGGATATAGCTGAATCTCCTCCCAAGGGATGAGTTCCTCTGCTATAGGCAAAGGCTCCTCTTGAATGACGTGGATCCTGTTATCCTGGGTTCTTTGGGCCTTACGAGCCTCCACCTTCACCATGTCTATATAGCATCTGTGAGAGACCAATTGCTCTCCCTTGACTTCCCCGACCTGTTCTCCCATAGAGAATTTGATTTTTTTGGTGAAAAGTAGAGACTGCT
Source organism: Zingiber officinale (assembly GCF_018446385.1). NCBI lineage: Eukaryota > Viridiplantae > Streptophyta > Magnoliopsida > Zingiberales > Zingiberaceae > Zingiber > Zingiber officinale. Next base: position 86,726,274 of record NC_056003.1, read on the forward strand.
GCCCAGAACTCGTGCAGGGCCGGTCTCCCCAGGATGATATTATATGAGGAATGTGAATCCATGACTATGAAGGTGCTCCTCCTTGTCCGCAACAACGGTTCACTACCCAAAGACATTGCCAGCTTGATCTGGCCCATGGGTCGTACCTCATTGCCGGTGAAGCTGTACAATGAAGTAGCCACAGGTTGGAGCTCACTGGCGTTAATCTGCATGCTCTCGAACGCACTTTTGGATAGCATGTTGACAGAACTCCCAGTATCTACGAAAACTCTGGCCACACGACTGTTGGCTATAACGGCCTTAATTATGAGAGCGTCATCATGTGGAAGCTCCAGCTCCTCCAGATCCTGTGGCCCAAAGCTAATTATGGGCCAGCTTGCTCCATGCTGCATCCTACAACATGTATCTCTAGACGACGCTCATGAGATTTTCGTGCCCTGGCGGAATCTTCGTCTGTGGGCCCCCCGGAGATCATGCTGATCTCTCGGACGATCGCGTTGCCCCGGTTTTCTTCCTCCTGGCCCTCTCCAGACTCCTGGTTTCGACCAGGCTACTGACTTCCTTGCCCAGCGTTATCAGGCCAGGGTTTACCTGCCAGACCTACGACAACCTGTTGGCCATCCACCAACCGTTGAAGCTTAGGCGCGAGTTCAGGTGGGGGAAGGCCCAGCTCGGCCGCGCGCCTGGAGTCACGAGCGAACTGGAAGAAGTCACTCATGATGTGAGTGTGGGCCCGGTGATAAGTACAATAACGAGGGCCCCAGGGACCAGGCCACGGGGCCTGGACGGCAGCCACGAGCTGGGCCGACCCGGGATCCTAACCGGGTGGAAAGTTCGGTCTGACATCCCAGATGCGCAGAAGAGATTGGGTTGGCGGTTGAGGTGACCTCTTCTTTGGTTTGTTGGTGGAAGCAGGCGCCTTTGTCTGCTTTCCGTCGAGCCGCTTAAACTTCCTCCACGTTGATGTAACTAGCGGCCCTCTCCAGCATTTCATCGAAGTTCTTTACAGGATCTTGAATGATATCTCGAAAGAACTCTCCCTCTACCAGTCCGTGGGAGAAGACACTCATTAATATTTTGGAGGTAGCGGATGGAACATCCTGAGTTGTCTGATTGAAGTGTTTGATATAACTCCTCAAGAGCTCGGTTGACCCTTGCTTGAGGGCGAAGAGACAGTGATCCATCTTTTGGTACTTCCTATTGCTAGTGAAGTGGCGCAGGAAGATAGTCTTGAAATCATGGAAACAGGTGATGGACCCATTCGACAATCCATCAAACCATTTCTGTGTTGACCTAGATAGAGTGTTCAGGAACACTCGGCACTTGATAGCATCGGTGTACTGATGCAACAGTGCAGTGTTCATAAACTTGCAGAGATGATCCTCCGGGTCCTGACTACCATTATATTCTCCGATAGCAGGAGGCTTGTGCCCCTTGGGTAGTTTTTCCTCGAGTATCCTTGTAGAGAAGGGCACTTGCTCCTCAGGCTCCACTCTAGGATCATGTCTGAGGGCTATAGCTTTACCCTTCTTCGAATCCTTGGGCAGAGAGCTTTCCGCCATAGAAACCTGCGGCTTCTCTTTCTTGTTATAGCCGTCCGGTCCCTTGTGATAATAATCGAGGCCCGACTCCTAATAAAAGGCCAGAGGAAACTCCTCCAGTTGTTTTATTTTAGACCCTCTGTCAGAAATGTGAGTCGGATCTTTAGAGACTGTTGACATATTGTATGGTCGAGAAGCGGTGGTCTATTTTTTGGAGGTTGCCCGCCTCTTAGCTTCCTTGAACTGTTCGTACTCTCCCATCGTCATGGTTATGTTGATTCTTCCGGTGTCCTCCATCTTTACGCTCTAGAACAAGTGAAGAAAGTTTCCACAAACGGCGCCAAATTGATCCTGTTCAGAATTTGAGTCGAATGAAGGCCGAATGAAGTGTCGCAGGCGTTGACAGGGAGGAGACTATGATGCTGCGGTCATACGGGCTTCAGGGAATGAATCCCCACATGGCCCTGAAGGACTGTTGGGCCTGAGCCGGCGATACTGAAACTTTGCACACACTAAGATAAGCACACGGAACGTTAGAGATCAAGAACCAGGAAAAAATCCTTGGAGCAGGCCCTCTGACGCTCAAGTAAGGAACTTTTTCCCCAGAAGAATAGTATACGAAGGAAGAAAAAAAGTAGGAGACAAGTGTGCGAGTGAGCGTACCTGCGCAGGGGAGAGGATGCCCCTTTTTATATGACAGTGCATGTCTTCTGGAGACTAACCCCTGCCAGAGGGTGTCGGGTGTTAAGACTTTATCGGGTGGTGGAGGACACGCGTCTTTCTCATATAGACTGGAGGAAGGTTCTATTTGTAGATGACCCCAACCGTTGGAATATTCCCTGACATGCAGTAGCTATTCTCTGACAGGTGGTTACGATTCCTTGACCTGTTGTGGCGTAGCGCTTTCTATCATGCTTGGGTGTGATCGAGGCAACCCGGGTCGGTCCATTAAGTGTTGATGAACAGACTGGATGGATGGAGGGGTGCGATCGGAGTTTCTTTCTTCCTGCTTTTATGATTCAGACCCGACCGAGAATGACAAGTCTGTTTACACGGGCTAGCTTGAGGAAACTCTATTGGTGAAGATAGGTCAGGCTTCGCCTTGATCATGCGTCACGCCGCAGACCTGGTTTCCTGACCGACAGACCCCGCCCTGGCTTTATACGCCGGATGACCCCAGGTGGTCCTACTCTGTATGCTAACTCCCACTTACCCTTGACTTCTAACTGTCACATCCCCTTGACTTCTGACTGTCACATCTCCTTGACTTTTGACTGTCACGCCCCCTTAATTTCTGACGACTAGACCCTACCATTATGCACCGTATCATAGATAATATAAATATCTTCAAGAAATAGAAAAATTACATAGTTGAAAAAGGAGGTCAAAAGATATTCATTCTAAAGAAGAACAGATCTGCCCAAACCAGGGACGGAATCCCTCCTCTCCCCCCGCCCTTTTTCCAAATTTTAAGCATAAAAAGTGTATAAGGTATAGAAATAGGGGGTGAAAGAGAGGAGAATGGGAGGCAACGACATGGTCGCCTCCCCTCAACATAAACACATATATTTCGCCCCCTCGATATGAAATTCCTGGCTCCGTCCCTGGCTCAAACATAGTGAAGGAAAATGACAAAGAGAATCAAAACTAAAATCTTTCGCATCTGCGGCTTTGCGACTAAGAGGAGGAACAAGCAAGGTGGCGGCACTACTTGCTCTTGCGGCGTGCGACAGAAACATCGTGTAGGTGAGGGGTAAAGCGTTGCAAAATTTTTAGTTTAATTAAAGTTTCAAGCGTGCAATTTTAATTAAACCAAATATAATAGGAAAAAAGTCGCTCAATTTTAATAGGAAAAAAAATTAAAAGGAAAAATTAAACCAAATATAATAGGAAAAAAGTCGCTCAATTTTAATAGGTAAAAAATTTAAAAGGAAATTAATATTATGATCGGGCTAAAATTTTTCTTAGTTTTATTTTTTTTTATGGTTGGGGCTGGAGTCTACCCTAACCCAAGGGTGGCTACACTGGATTTAGGGGTTTTAGTTGTATTTGGGTTCATATTGAGATTTTTTATATATATTTTTTTTCAATTCAACCTGAACTCGACTTGACCCATTCGAATTGACACCACTAGGAGAACCTACCTCGATCACAATCCATGAGGAAGAAAGAGAGGATAAATAAGATCCTCTCATAGTTCATATCATGACCCGGTGTGTTGGGCTGACGCCCTTAGTAGCAATAGGATTCTATTAAATCCCGACTTCCTATACTTGCACGATGATGAGAAACCTCAGTTGACAAATTTTTATTAATCTCAACCACCGATGGTCCCTAACATAGAACTGACTTTAATGAGACTACCTACATGGAAAAGCGTTGGGTTAACGACTAGACAATACCAGGAGCATAGACGAATGACTATCATCCCTAGCATGATGGCCTGCTCGTGCGGATGGCCAGCAGACAGTGCCTTGCTCGTGTCGTCATCCACTCGACTCGCCTAGGACTCGCGTAGCAGCTTATATAGACCTTTCAACTTTACGACTATAAAAGATTTCACAAAGATAAGTAAAAATATATATCAATAAATGAGTATATCAAAGCATTCGATTATATTTTAAAAAATTATCCGCTCTAAATAAAGTCAAATTATATGAAATCCGTATAGTAATTAAAAATTAAGTTCAATAAAATTATTTAAAATCCACTTCATTGATTAGATTAAGTATCATGTGTTTTCCTTTCTAAAACAATCTAAAAATATAAATTCTCATACTAAAAGTAGCGAAGGAGGAGAAGATTAAAGGAAAAAAAAATCCAAGTTCATTCAAGCATCTTCACATCATTAGCTAATTAATATCCATGTTAAAATGAACCCTTATTTATGTAGAAAATATATATTTTAGAAGAATTATTATAGAAAATATTTTTTGAATTTTAGTAAATAAAGAAATTGCTTCCACGACCTGTCCCAAATTAAAAACGTCTTCCATAAAAAAGAAAAGAGTGCATCACCACACAAAAAGGACAGTAGACAAACAACAACAAAAAGAAAAAAGAAAAAAAAGGCGAGGCCTTAAAAAAAATTGGAGGGGAAAAAAGGAAAATAAAAAGACAAATCAAGATAATATCGTGACGTCATCTTAACAGATCCTGACCGTAGGATCAAGATTGGGAGAGGCAGGCGACGAGCTCAGCTCCGATCCGACGATCTGCGGCAGCGCGGAGCTCCGGCGCGACGAGACGGTAGCGGCAGAGAGGGCAGGAGAGGTTGAGCTGGAGCAGCCATCTGTCGAGGCAGTCTCGGTGGAAGACATGGCCGCAGGGGATGCGGCGGACGCGGTCGCCGTCGGCGAGGCGGCAGAGACAGACGGAGCAATCCGGGCGGAGGTCATCGCCTCGGGGGAGGAGGAAAGGGAAGGTTCGATCGGCGGCGAGGTGGTCGGCAAGGAGGGCGAGGCCCGCTAGGCCGGATCCGAGGGAGCCGTCACAGTCGGCGGAGTCGTCTGGGTCAGCGGAGGAGGAGAGGGGGAGGATGCGGAGGAGGAGCGCGCGGAGGTAGGCGATGGAGGACGCTGCCGCGGCCAGGAGGAGGAGAGGGAGGGAGTCGCCGGGGACGTCGTGGAGACGGTTCGAGAGACCCATTGCTTTTCCATTGTAACGATGAAGTCACAATTTATATATAAAATAAATAATAATAATAATAATAATAATAAATAAATAATAATAATAAATCAATTGGGTATTTTGGAATTATTAAATTCGAGGAAATATTTTGTTTATTTTTAAAATTATTATTTTTTGAATTGTGAATTTGTGATGTGACTTTAGTAGAAAATTATAACTCATTGGAAAACAAACTTTATCGCAAATGGCAATGACAAAGATAACTCTGGCTTTATTCGAGGTACTAAAAAAAACCAAAGTATTCATGTCCACATTTTATTATTATTATTATTATTATTTCATTTTGATAAAAGAATTTTTGAATATTTTTTATTAAAATTTGTGTTTATTTTCATGTCAATTTATTATTATTATTTTTTTATAATTCATGTGTTTGGAAAAATCCTAACTAATTTTAAAAATTGATCCCTTCAACCCACAAAAATTTTCTATTGATTTCTAAAATAAATACAGAAATGCTACAGTCAGTTTTCGTCACCACTGTAAAACAGTTAAATACCGAATCGATACCTCATTTGTGAAAATAAACTATGAACTTTTTTCACCTGTGAATACTTTAGCTACAATCGCTCTAGTTCGGATTCTCTGTCCCGAATTTTCTTTATCCTCATGTTTCACTATCGTTCGGACGATCCAAATTACATCTCAAAGATACTTTGCACATCATAAAGATACTGCACACATCTTAAAGATATCATGATGTCTTAAGATATAATCTGGACCATCCGATCGACAGTGAAACATGAAGACAAAGAATATTCGAGACAGAGGATCCGAACTACCATCTCTCAACTTAAATTTTTCTACTAAATCCAACCTGCACTAAGTAAAACAGCGACCCAACACTCCTTCAGCTCCACTATGCTCGTTGGGGCTTCATGTCAATTTATTGCTTGCGTCACTGGTGACTTAAGGGAGAAACAATGATTTTTCAACAACAACAAAAAAACAAAACAAAGATAAATGATGATGTATGCAATAACAAAGTCTCCATTCAACAAATATGTAGTAATATACTTTTAAGCCTTTAATAAAAGCAAAATGCAATTAATTGCATAGAGATCCTTCCTTAACTACTAAGTTAGATTTATCCTCAGGGCATAATGCAATTAAATCTAAGTACATGGACCAATTGTGAAATTGATCTCCTAAATAGGCAATTTTTATTCAGGTCCCAAAGTTCCTTTCACTTTAAAAACTATTGCCTCATCACAGACAGTAGTGCAGTAAAGCTGTTTGACAGAATGATGATGTGAAATATAATTTTATTAAAGTTATAATTTTCATATCATTATTTTGTTAAAATTTTGATGATCCAAGCATTTTGATGTGACTTATTTTTATAGTTATAAATTACTAAACATAATATTTCTTAAAACAAATAAGTAAACTTTGGAGGAGGAAATTAGTAATAGCGATAGTCAAAGTCAAAGATTGAAAATTTTCATCGACGGCAATGCATATCATGTTATTGTCAATCGATAAGCTCAATGAGCAAATGGGATTATAAAAATTAATAATGTGTGATTTATATTATCTCCACATGGCTTGTGAAATTATTAATTATTTAATTGATCGATTAATTAATTAAAATGCGCAAGTTGGTATTATATTACGATGATACGCTGAGATCTTGGGACCCCTCCGAGTGTGATTTTTTTCTTCTTCTTTTGTTAAACATTTAAAAAGAAGAATTATTTTACATTTAATGTGATAAATTGAGAATGTTGGAAATAACTCTACTCTGGAATCTTAGATAGATCAAATAAATTATGCGTATTTGACCAGCTGAGTCAACTAGCAAACTAGGCCGGTCAGACCGAGCTACTTAGGCGAGCAAGGTCGATGGGCCGAATGGACTAAATGAGTTAAGCGAGATGAGTTAGTCAAGTCAAGTTAGTTTGTCATATTAAACAACAAATCCATGATTATTGTGCCTTAAACTGAGATGCCATGAGACTCATACTACTATTGTTGACATTAGCATAAGAGTGTGCAATTAGTTAAATTGAAAGAAAAATATCCTATGGATGTCGCATTAGATTAGCTTGTTAATAGCAAACCGACTGAATATAACAGGATTTTAAGCTCCTAATAATTGTGAAAACCATGTTGGATATTGGGGCCTTAAATGGACCAAAACGATTTAGAGGTAGGAAGCCATCAATTGTTGAAAGTCGTAATTGACTTCAAAATTGAAATCTACGATTCGCGTAGATAGATTTAGACTATTAATTTGCTCAAAACCGATTAAGGGTGAATGAGAAATTAATGTTTAAAGTCAACCCAAAATAACATTTGTTATTCATTAATAAAGTGCATAGGAGAATAGTCCCACATCGAAAATTCTCGATGTGTATTCTCTACTTATTAATGAAGATGTGTTAATGGGGTTAACACAAAAAATAAAAGGACAGGTGACCCCTTAGCCCAGGGCGAGCAGGTGCTCGCACCTGTGAGCCCGCCACCCGCCACGTGCGCAACTTTGTACTTCGCACGTACGCATCGTCGCGAGGAGCATTGAGGAGCTTAAATTTATGCTCCATGTGACATTGCAGTGCCTGCGTGGCACTCGGGTGACGTGTCAGGCTCTTACCTGACGTGGCAGTGTCTATGCGACATCCTCGTGGGCAAAGGGAGGTGACTGGACAGTTGACTTAGGAAATAGATGGCTACCGTTGATCAACGTTGATCAAATAGATATGATGGATCGCTTGTGATGCGATCTAGAGCGTTGGATCGCAAAGAGTAACGATCTGACGGCCTGGGATGAGACTTGATCTGAAGCATCGAATCAATGGATCCAGATCCGATGGCTGATGATAATAGGTGGGATCTGAGGGTCACAACTCCTCAGATCTGATGGATGAGATTGAAGTGAGCTTGGTGAAGGGTTACAACCCTTCAGAATAGATGATCTAGATCGATCCAGCCCAAGGAACACATCCACTCACCCAAAGGACACTCAACCTCTTCGTTCAGTATAAATAGAACCCTCCAGATGATGGAATACTCACACTCAATCTTCTCTTCTCTTCTCTTCCTCAAGCATTCATCTCATCTTGTGCATTCAAGAGTCCAAGAAGTCTACTAAAAGATTCCGAGACGTTCGTCGTCGTTGTATCTTGGGAACGAATTGCAACAATCCGTTAAGCACCGTAGCGGAGCAATATCGTTTACGGAGATAGTGTCGAACACTAGCCTCGACGATCAGTTTACATACTCCAGAAGCTACCCGGAGGCAACAAACCATATATTATGGCATCAATTCACAGAGCAAAAAACAAAACATAAAAAAAAAAAATAAATAAAATAAAAAACCTTGTGCGACAAAGTATTTTAAAAACTACTTACCTCAACTTGCTTTTGCAGAGCTACTAACCACATGAACCAAGTGGGGCTCTTCCACCATCCTTCCACTCATGGAGCATGTTGCAGGCCTCTGCTACTTTGAAGGACTCATCGCCCTGCCAACTGCTCATCATGTTTGTGTTTCTGGGCACAACTAGACATGCAATGTAAGCACAGATTTCATGGTCATCCTACTGAAGAGTAGTGTTATTATATAATTGTGCAAATCACATTTGTCATCAATGAGAAAAATGACTGCAACCAGAAGAACAGATATGGATCTTACGGTTTCCAAGATAGAAGAGGATACTCGTGCCCATGCTTGAAAAGCCCTTGCTTCAGTAACTAGAGCTCTCTTTTCGTCTAAGATAATGATGGGTGAGGGTTGGAATAGTTTTTTGTACTTCCCTGGTGAGCGATTCATCAGCAGTCTTGTTTAGTTGCTTGGTTCAATTCTTCTGGAAACTTTCTGTTAAATGGAAGTATCCACAGACTATAGACAGTAAAGCAGTTACTCACAGTTGGCTCAAAACAAGAAATATGAAATATAATAAATGTCAAGAAGAAAAAAAATGTTTCTCCTGGAAAAAAAGTATAAGGAATAATAAAGAGAGATTCTTCCTTGGAAGTGTTATTCTCACTAATCATCTGTTTTTTTTTCAAAGTACAAATCAGGAAGGAGGGAGAAGAATGTGAACCTAATCAAGCATGTGCTGGTCTTTTTGACTTTAAAAAGTGGGTTGATTGCATGCAAAAGTACCAGATCTAGAGTTCTCAAGGTTATGAAAAGTAATTTAAATGTTTTGGAGATCAAGCAACGAACCAATTCATGTGATTCATTTTGTTTAACTGCATCTATTGAAAGCTCCACATGATATTTGATTTCTTTACTCTTCCCTTGCAAACCAACCACACTCTATCATTAGTTTGATAATGGATATGTTTCTTAGTTTAATGCTCCTCCATATCTGTAAGATTAGTTTTCACTGTAGAACAACACTAACATGACTATATATTTCATCTATCATTATATTTTGCAGATGAAAGCTATGTTTTCAACTACACAAGTAATATTAGGGGTAACTACAAAATGCCAGAGTTAGGAACCAATCACTCTGCAGGTGCCGTGAGATGTGAGAAATACAAAAAAGCAGGGGAAAAAACAGTATCATTAAGAATAATAAGAAATTGAAAGTAACAACCTGAAATTATTTTTTTTTCTTTCATAAATTCAGAAAAAACATTTAAAGTAGACACAAGTTTTATATGATTCGAGAAGAATTTACCTATATCCACACGACCACATATAAAAGGTAGACCCAATAATATATTTAAAAACAAATTTAAATGTAGACAAAGCATTAGCATGATAGGTTTAATGCCTTCAGCAAAACATGTCTTTTCTAAGAGATGTGTAACAAGAACAAAGAATAAACTACTCACCATACTTGGAGAATTGACTTGAGGTTGGATAAATTTTATAGTTTCTAACATAAACATGCATGCTAACGAGTACGAATATGGTGGAGGTGGTACGATCTAGTAAATAAGGAAATGACAATGCCCTTTCCACACTCATTCTATGATTTTAGCAGCCTGGCTAACATGCTTTAACTTCTTCCTGTCTCCTCAACCAATTTCAAGAACCATGTTATACAAACCAACATCCTATTAAAAGTATTGACAACAAGACTACTCATTGATCAGAGAGTTCTTCATTGTGTCAATTCAAAAGAAGACACAGATAGCCCACCAAAATTATTACTGACACAACACCACCCTCCATCAATACTAATTTTTGTTCCTCTTGATGCTCATCAGCCACCAGATAAGCAAAAAACTCTATATAAAGCCTCATCCTCTCTTGATGCAATGCAAGCACCAGCCTCAGTGACAAGGAGATGGGTTCACAGGTCTCTGAGAAAGTGAAGCTTCTTGTAGCTGTGCTTGCGCTCCAATTCTGCTATGCAGGGTTTCACATAGTTTCCAGGACTGCACTCAACTTGGGTATCAGCCAAATAGTGTTCCCAGTTTATAGGAACATCATTGCTTTGGTTCTGTTGGCCCCCTTTGCATATTTTCTAGAGAAGTAAGATACAACAATAAATTCACTAGCTTGATGTAATTCTTCTTGATTGTTTTTTTTTAATCTCTGTTTCAGAAAAGATAGACCACCCCTTACCATATCCTTCCTCTTTCAACTCTTTCTTCTAGCATTATGTGGGTAAGGATTTATGTATTTCACTAATTTAATTTGGTGCAATAACTGCAAACAAATTATATGCTATATACCCTAGAACTTTTCCTTTTCAGGATAACTGCTAACCAAGGATTTTACCTGTTGGGCTTGTACTACCTATCTCCAACCTATGCTTCTGCAATTCAGAACTCAGTTCCAGCCATAACATTTGTCATGGCAGCAGCTCTAAGGCTTGAACAGATCAATATCAATAGCAGATATGGTGTGGCAAAGGTGGTAGGAACAGTAGCTAGCATTGGAGGTGCCACCATTATTACCCTCTACAAGGGCCCTGCCTTGCTGAATGGCAAGTTTTTCCTTTTTGCCTCTTCCAACACGATCCTGAACTGGACCCTTGGTTGTGTCTACATCCTCGGCAATTGCATAGCATGGTCTGGTTGGATGGTGCTTCAGGTGATCATCTCACTCGCTGAATGATTTATATTAAGAATCATAATTCATCATGGAGTAAAATCTACCTCAAATTATACACAGGTTCCAGTGCTCAAGAAGTACCCTGCAAGGCTCTCAGTCACCACAATTACCTGCTTCTTTGGTCTAATCCAGTTCCTCATTATAGCAGCCTTTGCAGAGAAGGACATAGAAAGGTGGAAAGTCCACTCAGGAGGGGAACTTTTCACCATCCTCTACGCTGTAAATTCACCATTCATCCATCTCATGATCATTTGTAAAAAGAAAGGAAAGACAAATCATCACAAAGAGCTTTTGCGACAATAAGAGGTCGTCGCAGATTCACTTGTTGAAAAAATCATCACAAAGGACCATTGCGACAGTTTCCATAATTCAAAAAGTTGTAATAGATGATCAAATTCCTTAAATCTCATGCTTATAATTTTTATTGTTTTTTACAGGGTCTTGTATCATCAGGGATCTCTTTCTCCCTCCAGATTTGGTGCATTGATAGAGGAGGTCCTCTTTTTGTAGCAGTCTTCCAACCAGTGCAGACTGTGGTGGTGGCCATTATGGCAGCTGTTATACTTGGTGATGAGTTGTACTCAGGAGGGTAAGGCAAACATTTCAACTCCATTTATGTTATATTGTTTCCTAAATATCTATAATTAATTTGAAGAACTAACTTTTTCTTTATTTACTATAGGATAATTGGATCCAGTTTTATTGTTCTTGGACTCTACTTTGTTCTCTGGGGAAAGAGTGAGGAGAAGAAGGCAACACAAGTTGTATTGAAAAAGGATCTAACAAGGCATCTCCTTGATGAAGAAAATTCACATAAAGAAATTTGTGCAGTTCCTGAGATCCCATGAGATTACAAAGTGCTGTTTAATTAGCTTAATTAATTAACAACCTCTTCATAATCAATGTCTTGTCCATCCTGTACATGACAGTGTGAGTTGTGATTTGTGAGAATCATGTACAATTGTTAAAAAAAATGTAGGTCTGTTAATTGATGGAGAAACCTCTGAATGCTTAAAGTAAAGGAGAAACAAGACCTTAAATGCAATGTTGTAATCATGAGATGCTTCCAAATTTTCAAGGAAAGAATCCACTATGCGTGATTTTCAGCTATTAAAAATCAGGCAGCATCTAAAATTTGGGGCAATGCTTTTTGTGTTTTAGATGAAATACTTGAGAAATTGACAAGAAATTATGAAATAATATCATAACCAAGTCAGACATCTCATTTCTTGGATCTTGAAAACTCAACCGTTGTTGGATGTGGTGTAGACTTCATTGATAGTGTTGAGTGACAACTAATGCAATCTAGTGCTTTCACATTTAATATGATAACTACAAGTCTTGGAGACCTTATCTTGTTTTTAATCAAGGCATGACTTGCAACAAAACTGTGAAGCAATTAGAAAGATGCACTTCCTGTTTTAGAGGGAGAACAACAGTTTAGCAGTCAAATTTGCAAAACCTTTTATTTGATAGAAAGAAAACCTATAGCAAGGAAAAAAAATTAAGTATAAAAGGAGAAGGCCTACGTTCAATAAACTTAAAAATTTAAAAATATCGGTGTAGAAGCACTACACTGAACAGTGAACACCTTTAAATGCACTCAATATTAACATATTTCAATCTAAATCTACTTTATAACAAGAATCAATACCATACACCAGCAAAGGTAAGTCTACTTTTGCCTGATGATAAAAAAAATGCTATCAACAGGCTCCAACAGGATGGATGCTTCAAAAAAGGCCGTTGAAAACACCTTTAATAGAAGAGAGTGCCAACCAACTCTTCACCCAAATGTGATTGCTTGAGGGGCTCTCATAACCATCTTTTCAAAAAACGACACCTTTTATGGAATCACCGCAGTAGTAAAGTCAATAACAAAAAACTTTAATCTTCGGCATTACATCGAACACTTTATGTGCCACCAATATCGATGCAATTCAACCCGAAATTAATTACTAATCTACTTTACGATGAGAATGAACACCATAAACAACCACAGCCAACCTTATACCTCACTCGAAGCTTCCTTCTCCGCCACCACCACTTTCATCTTCCCCACCGCCATCGCCATCGCCATCGCGAGGGTCCACTCCAGCTGCTGCCTCAATCCGAGCGTGCGCATGGCTGTGAGGTGGAGCCACCGCGCAGTTGTCTGGATGGAGATCTGTCCGCAGCCGACCCGAATCCCGTGATCCATCCCTCGCAAAACCCCACGCTGTCTGTCCAAACTCACCCCGGCGCCCAGCACACCTCATTAAGGCCACGGTCATGCGCATGGGCAGCAGCGACGGCGACAGCTTTGATTCATACGGCGTCGGTCTGCATCAGCGTGGAGAGCAAGTAGCGATTGCTTGTTGGAGTACTACGGATGGGATTTGCGTAGGAACATTTCGATGTCTTTGTTAATCTTATCAATTGATTTGTATTGGTATCAACCGCTTTCTACAAAACCGGCGTAGGTAAAGTATAAAAATTATCAAATAGTTTTAAAATGATCAAATTACGTATCCTTTATATTTTACACCTAAATTGATAAAAAAAAAAAATAGTTAAATCAAAAATAAGTAGTCGAATCTATTTCTTTATATACTAAAATTTTAAAATTTCGAGTAAATAAATTAACTAATTTGTTTATTTTTATTAAAGTCAATTTTGAACAAGTCATTCGTAGGTGAAATTATCTTGAATTGATATTAAATTAATTTTTATTATATCCATATCCTCAAACATCAATTTGACCTTATATCAAAATTACGATAAGATCATGATTACCATCAGAGCAGGGCTCGGGCCGTAGGGATATACCGATAATGACATTTCATGGCCGACGATGACATCCTGGCTAGCCGATGATGTGCTGATGGCTGGGACAGACAGAGCAATCGACTGGCAACGTCATTGGCCCTAAAGTCGATTGGCGTCTAGTGTCAGAGAGGACTGGTGACCGTCCGAGTAAGCTAGAGATCGGTGTACGTGGACAGCGATCGTGTTTGTCACAGTTGCGTGACGCCCTGGGTGGCGTGCGCGACGTGTGGGCGTGGCTATAGTGCGGCTAGGGCGGTAAGCAAGCCGAGCCGAGCTTTGGGGTATTCAAGCTTGTTTGATAAGATAACCGAGCCGAGCCAAGCTTAAAATGAACCAAGCTTTTGAAACGAGTGTTCAAGTTTGACTGGGTTTATTTTTTATGAGCTTGAACTTGTTTGAAGCTTGGCTTGAGCTTGGTTAGCCCAGCTTGGTTCGTTTAGATGTTATCAAGCTCTCAATTCAAGCTTGACTTGAGCTTGGTTCGAGCTTAGCTTGAGCTTGGTTTAAGCTTGGTTCTTTTAGATGTTATCAAGCTCTCAATTCAAGCTTATTTGATTGTTTGAAAATTTTAATTATTTGATTGGTTATTAATATTGATAATTTAAATTTATTTATTTTATTTTATTTTATTATTTATTTAGCATATTGAAAATAATTTTATTAATAAATATTGTTCGTGAACAATGTTCATGAACGTTCACGAACGTTGTTCACAAACGTTAACGAGCTGAACACATATATGTTCAAGCTTGTTTGTTTAGCTCAACGAGTTGTTCAAACTTGTTTGTTTAATTAATCTACTGTATATTAAACGAACATAAACAAGCTCTTACCAAACCGAACATCAAATTTATTCATGAATGCTTGATTCATTTATAGTCCTAAGTGCGGCGGAGAAAGCGGCGAAAGACGAAGCACAGTACTTTATGATAATTTTTCTTTTAATATTTTTTTTATTGAATGGATAAGTTTCATTTAAATTTAAAAAAAACTAAAATTAAAAAAAAAAAAAGCAAAACGTGCACCGTTGAAATTTTCCCACATATGCTTACTGTGGCATTAATATTAATGGTTGTGCACGCGGTAATTTTTGTGTGCCTGTGGTAGTTAATTGGAAGATTAATTTACCATTTATACTAACTGGGCTTAGATCTTAATCTGTTTTATTGAACCGGATCAAATTAGTTTGATTTATTTAGACCCAACTTAAATTAAATCATTAGTTGATTTAATCGAATTAATTAGATCCAAATTAAATCTGAAATAATTTGACTTGATTAATTGGACTTAGATTCAACATGATTAAATGATTAGATTTATTCTAATTGCTCAAATTTAAATCAATGGACATTGATTTGATCAAATGGATATGAGTTTGATCAATAAGTCTGAAATTAATTGAAATGAACTTAGGTTAAATAGTAACAGAATATAAATACAAAGATCTCTATCCAATTAGATCAATTCTAATTGTGAATAATGGACCCAGCTTAGGATCTGGATTCCTAATCAATCGATCCAATGGGTCAGTCGACTTAGACTCCTGAAAATCAAGAAGATTTATTTTTCTTGATTTATTATATTGGTACTATGTTTGTATAAATTGAATTAAGCGATTTTATACTGGTTAGTCGATTTTGTACTGACTTATTTAATTTCAATTTTTCAAATGACACGAACGATTACCACATTGACTCGTCGTGAAGTGCGACGAAATTAGTTCGGGGAGGAAATTCAGAAGATAGAGTATAACTCTACTTATGGAGTCGACGGACACATTGGACGGCTTGATGATTTATTTTGGAAACTTGAGGCAGAAGAGTTTCCAATCCTTGACAGTTATATGATATGAGCTTTGATGCATTTATTTCCAGAAAATCCTAGGATGATAGCAGATTATATTTGGGGGTGTCATCAATGATGCGTTACATATTCAATATTATGTGAGGCACTACTTCATTATATGACTGAAGAGGATCCTGAAGAGTTCGAAGAGGATCCGGAAATAATCGAGGAGGATCCAGAAGAGGATCCAGAAGAGGATCCAATTGAGGATCCCATAGAAAATCCTGAAGCTGTCCTGCTTGAGATTACCTCAAATGAGTTCAGGCTGAAAGGGATAATGTTGGCCATTGCACTAGTGTCTGTCCTAGTGGGAGTGGTGGTAGCCTATCTAGTTTAGTAGAGTTCTATTATTGTTATTGTCATTATGTATGAATAATATTAGTCAATTTCATTCATGTCAGTTAGTTATATGTTAACAATATGTATTATAATTTTATGTTAATGATATGTTTATTTATTTATACTGTTTACTCTACATGATGCATGATTAGTTCATTTTTATTAACATGATCCGTTCATTTAATTAAAATAATCATGATTTATTAAATGAATAGTTCATTTAATTAAACAAATTATGATATTATAAATGATTAGTTCATTTGTTGAGATGTGTGTAATAGAATTGATCAATATTGATTTGATTGGTCATACGAATAATGAGTGACGATATTGTTATCACTTGATTTTGTAAACCAACTCAAATTAATATTGAGTCAATCATAAATTGCATACATATGAATTACACTGAATACTAAATAATGTGTTTATTTATGATAGATTATGGCAACCAAAAATATTATAGCTGAACTCAATAAGGGTAAAAAACTTAATGGGGATAACTATAAGATCTGGCACCTCAGGATACAATATGTACTTGAGGAACAAGAAGTTCTAAAAGCTGTAAATTAGGTTATGGTAGAACCTGTAGATGGTCCCTCTGCACAACACAGATGAGATCTTGATACCTATAAGGCATGGAAGAAAAAGGACTCCACTGCAAAGGGAATATTGATTAGTTCAATGGTAGACGACCTAGTTTTTGAGTATGAGTCGTATCTTTCAACTCATGCAGTTTGGGTAGCCTTTAAAAACAATACAATGGAGTAAGTCTAAGCAAGCTTCGACTGTTGACAATCAAGTTTGATAGCTACAAGAAGCATCCAAATGTATCAATGGTTCAAAACCTCTGGGAGATGTCGAACATGATTTGGGAGTTTAAAACTGTTGGTCATGAGTCGACCAATGAACAACAAGTTCAAGCAGTTATTCGTTCACTTCTAGATTCTTGGGAGACCATGAAACAAACCCTAACTCACAGTAAGAGTATCAAGACTTTCACTGATGTCTCATGGCATGTAAAATTAGAGGCGGAGATAGTTGAATCCACAGGGATTTCTAGACAAGCCTATGTGGCTGTAGGTTCTGTTGGATCGTCTAGATCCATGAAAAAGAAATGGTTCAAAAAAGGGAAGGGAAAGAAGAGAGAAGTTGTTGCTGTGGGATAGGGCCCAATCAAGAAGATAATAAAGAAGATTGGAAAGAAACCTAAAAACAAGTTGACTTGTTTTAACTGTGGCAAGAAAGGCCACTTCGCTCGGGAGTACACTGAGCCAAAAAAGGTAAATCCAAGTGTGTCTTCTTTTCTTGAGCATTTTGTTGCTAGTTTAGTGTTGTTAGCTGATTCTTATCCTTTGTGGATTATAGATTCGGGAGCAATCAACTATGTAGCTCGGGAATGAGTTACTGTAACGACCACCCTTCTTACTACTATTCTGAGGGTGACCGCTACTGGTTCTACTAACTACACATAACTAGTACTAGCTACTTAACACTAGAAATGCTTTAAACTATTTGTTAAAAACATATCACATATCAAAATGCTTTAACCTGTTCTGATATTATTACTTATTTAAACATGCAAATAAGTATAACAACCAGCAAGTGTAACATATAGACAAGGAAACTTATCTCTACTGTTTTCAACTTCCTTTATTAACTTGCATTCATGAAATCCTACCTAACATTCCTTGTTACAAGATGTAGTTATTCATTCTACAACCAAACAGGAATAAAAGGGAAGTTAATTAAAACTACTGCTCATTCATTTCAACAAATCCGAACATCACATGATTTTCTTCCATAAAACAAAACCCGCTACAGTACTTCCAAACCGAACCAACTCAAACAATGAATTAGCTTATTTGCAATGGTTTAAAGCATAATTATATAATGATGAAGGCATGCTACGGTTTAGCTATACAGACATGCGATTTACCTTAACTGAAGTGGTTTACTGCAATTATAAATCAAGCAGTACTAAGAAACGTTTCAGCAATACTAAATCCAGACAGTCCGGCGGTAAGGAAGGAAACATTCTAGCCATAACAAATAGACATCCAATCATAACCAGATGTATTAGCATGTTTCCATAACAGCATTTAAAACTTGTATGCATGTGTATACCTTTGCATAATTCGGTCATGGCTGTTCTTACTAATATTGCATGCATAACAATGCATCAACAGCCAAAACTTTAACCATTCATAAGGAAACATTAAACCAAGCTAATGTGAAACTTTAGCCTAAACCAATATACGAGTTGCCAATTCCAGCAGAATCAATTTAGCATAATATCAACATGAATAAAGGTAGCCAATTCCAGCAGAATCGAAAGCTATTAGTCCAGCAACCAAAAATAGACTAATTTCACAATTTATGGCACTAATTAGAGTATTAAACAGATTATGGAACATGTAAGAAGGAATCAAACTAACAGGGGCAATTGGAAGGTACAAAATCAAATCTGTATCTGCTTAAGGAAATTGAACTAATCTGCACTTACTAATAGAAAAAAAAGTATGACTAAATTATATCCAGCAATTAAAAGAAAACTTCTATTCAACTCTTATCAGATTCTTAACAAAAATTCATTTAAATCCTCTAGCAAGGTCCCAAGCTTCCATATCAGCCACCACACACACCATCGACGTCTCCTTGTCGCCTTCCTTCATATCACTTTAGCTTTTCCTTTACTTTTATCTATATCTGCGGTAGGAGGAAAAAAAAATAGTATCTATAAGATAAAAGCTTAGTAAGTGCTTTCTACTCACAAAATCCGATAAGGAATGCATAAACATAACTGAAAACAGGGAGTACATGCTCAACATGAAAATAGCAGATAGAACTACATCACATGAAAATAGCAGATAGAACTACATCATGCATCTCTAAAGGAAACAACAATTTAACTTGCTAGAAATTTGCAACTTAAATAAAAGAACTTGTTCTGTTTGTTTCCAAATTAATACTTTTATACTTTAAAATAATATTCAACTTTACTTGGGCCCGACATTGTACCACTTTGCGCGCCTTTCTTAATGAGAATTGAGGTAGCTAATCCCAAAACCATTAAGACACTTCTAGACCTTATGTCTAGGGGCAACTTGGAGCCCATCCCTTGGACCTTGTGTCCGGTACATGCCCTTTTAAAAGTAAAATACTTTTCTTTATATCCTTCTTTAAATACTTCTTCTAAATAAATGCCTTGGCATTTATTTAAGCACTTAGTGTGCCTTGGTTCTAAATTCTGAACCTTAGGATCAGATTGTATCTTAGTATTGCTTTTCTTGTACTTCTCTCATTTATTCAGCAAACAAGAGATTTTAAACTACATGGCACTGATATATATATCTGTATATATTCAAAACAAAACTCAACAGTACTTAAAAGACTACATGGTCATATGAAATATGTTTGGTCAGGTCCACGGCAGCAAACAGATTCCAAATAGCAAACTTGTAAAACCAATTTATTCTTGAATCTTAACAATTCTTTGATCATGCCATGTCTTGAAGGAAACATAACTACTTAGATATGCTTGAAATGTAAGGTAAATACATTTAGATAAGCATGCTGTAACAAATCAAGAAGACACTTAAAAAAAATCTGTCCGTGATCTAAAAAACAGTAAAAGAACTTGAACCAAAGCCCAAACCGAAATGCTAGCAAAGGTTGAAATCTGGACAATAGGCTAGAATGAAGGGCTGCTCTTGTTCATTACACAACAACAAGAAAATGCGAACAAAAACCCCAAAAGCTACTCCTACCGCAGGTGAGAAGCACTTACATCGGGTTCTTGAACTTACAACCGAAGAGAAATGCCCTAGGGTTTCGGTAGAGCTTCGTTTCTCCCTTCTCCTTGTGTTCCCCGAGCTTTCCTTGTCGGAAAGGTCACCCACGGTTGGAGACCGGCCGAAAAAACCCCTCGCCGGCGTCGGGAGGAGGAACCCTAGCCTTGGCTGCGGTTTCGCCCGAGAGGAGAACAGCGCCGTCGGGAGAGAAAAAGAGGGGAAAAGGATTTTTTTTTAGGGCTCGGGAAGAAATTTACCTCCTTAAATAACCTGGGTTATTTTGGTTCCATCTATTACTTAAATATATTTATTCCCCCACTTAGTTAACAAAACGAGCTTAGCTCGGTTGGTTGGGCCGCTTACTGCTTGGGCCCGAGAAGCTGGGTTCGAATCCCAGCTCTTGCACTTTGGTTTTTATTTTATTTTTTATTTTTTATTTTTTTAAACTTTCTCCACTCGGTAAAAATACCAAACGGACTCCAAAATTTGCATAAAAATACTCTAAAAATTTCTAAAAATCTCTAGAATATTTTAAAAGCATTTCCAAATATTTTTAAGGATATTCAGAACTCAAAATAAGGAAAATTGGGTCGTTACAATTCCCCATACCTTATAAAAAGTTCGTCCTCGAACTTAGAATAGTTTTGGATATTTCTGTCTCATACTATCCTCCCGCTCCCAAGTGACTTCCTCGTGTTCCTGGTTCTGCCAGACGATCTTCACTAGTGGTACTTCTTTGCTTCTTAGTCTCTTGACTGCTCTGTCCACTATCCGTGTAGGTCTACTCTCAAAACTAAGATCCTCTTGGATCTGCACTGACTGAGGCTCAATCACTTGGCTAGGGTCATGGAGGCACTTCTTTAACATGGAGACATGAAACACATTGTGTGTTGCTGACATGTCTTGTGGTAATTCCAGCTTATAAGCTACCTTACCAATCCTTTCTGAAATCAGATAAGGTCCTACATAGCGAGGACTTAATTTGCCCTTCTTGCCAAATCTCATCACTCCCTTCATAGGAGCAACCTTGAGAAAGACTGAATCTCCTACGTGGAATTCCAGTGGCCTACGGCGTGTGTCAGCATAACTAGTAACAGCCACCCTTCTTACTACTATTCTGAGGGTGACCGCTACTGGTTCTACTAACTACACATAACTAGTACTAGCTACTTAACACTAGAAATGCTTTAAACTATTTGTTAAAAACATATCACATATCAAAATGCTTTAACCTGTTCTGATATTATTACTTATTTAAACATGCAAATAAGTATAACAACCAGCAAGTGTAACATATAGACAAGGAAACTTATCTCTACTGTTTTCAACTTCCTTTATTAACTTGCATTCATGAAATCCTACCTAACATTCCTTGTTACAAGATGTAGTTATTCATTCTACAACCAAACAGGAATAAAAGGGAAGTTAATTAAAACTACTGCTCATTCATTTCAACAAATCCGAACATCACATGATTTTCTTCCATAAAACAAAAACCGCTACAGTACTTCCAAACCGAACCAACTCAAACAATGAATTAGCTTATTTGCAATGGTTTAAAGCATAATTATATAATGATGAAGGCATGCTACGGTTTAGCTATACAGACATGCGATTTACCTTAACTGAAGTGGTTTACTGCAATTATAAATCAAGCAGTACTAAGAAACGTTTCAGCAATACTAAATCCAGAC
This sequence comes from Zingiber officinale, assembly GCF_018446385.1. Classification (NCBI taxonomy): domain Eukaryota; kingdom Viridiplantae; phylum Streptophyta; class Magnoliopsida; order Zingiberales; family Zingiberaceae; genus Zingiber; species Zingiber officinale. The sequence continues at coordinate 86,748,007 of NC_056003.1, forward strand.
AGTCCGGCGGTAAGGAAGGAAACATTCTAGCCATAACAAATAGACATCCAATCATAACCAGATGTATTAGCATGTTTCCATAACAGCATTTAAAACTTGTATGCATGTGTATACCTTTGCATAATTCGGTCATGGCTGTTCTTACTAATATTGCATGCATAACAATGCATCAACAGCCAAAACTTTAACCATTCATAAGGAAACATTAAACCAAGCTAATGTGAAACTTTAGCCTAAACCAATATACGAGTTGCCAATTCCAGCAGAATCAATTTAGCATAATATCAACATGAATAAAGGTAGCCAATTCCAGCAGAATCGAAAGCTATTAGTCCAGCAACCAAAAATAGACTAATTTCACAATTTATGGCACTAATTAGAGTATTAAACAGATTATGGAACATGTAAGAAGGAATCAAACTAACAGGGGCAATTGGAAGGTACAAAATCAAATCTGTATCTGCTTAAGGAAATTGAACTAATCTGCACTTACTAATAGAAAAAAAAGTATGACTAAATTATATCCAGCAATTAAAAGAAAACTTCTATTCAACTCTTATCAGATTCTTAACAAAAATTCATTTAAATCCTCTAGCAAGGTCCCAAGCTTCCATATCAGCCACCACACACACCATCGACGTCTCCTTGTCGCCTTCCTTCATATCACTTTAGCTTTTCCTTTACTTTTATCTATATCTGCGGTAGGAGGAAAAAAAAATAGTATCTATAAGATAAAAGCTTAGTAAGTGCTTTCTACTCACAAAATCCGATAAGGAATGCATAAACATAACTGAAAACAGGGAGTACATGCTCAACATGAAAATAGCAGATAGAACTACATCACATGAAAATAGCAGATAGAACTACATCATGCATCTCTAAAGGAAACAACAATTTAACTTGCTAGAAATTTGCAACTTAAATAAAAGAACTTGTTCTGTTTGTTTCCAAATTAATACTTTTATACTTTAAAATAATATTCAACTTTACTTGGGCCCGACATTGTACCACTTTGCACGCCTTTCTTAATGAGAATTGAGGTAGCTAATCCCAAAACCATTAAGACACTTCTAGACCTTATGTCTAGGGGCAACTTGGAGCCCATCCCTTGGACCTTGTGTCCGGTACATGCCCTTTTAAAAGTAAAATACTTTTCTTTATATCCTTCTTTAAATACTTCTTCTAAATAAATGCCTTGGCATTTATTTAAGCACTTAGTGTGCCTTGGTTCTAAATTCTGAACCTTAGGATCAGATTGTATCTTAGTATTGCTTTTCTTGTACTTCTCTCATTTATTCAGCAAACAAGAGATTTTAAACTACATGGCACTGATATATATATCTGTATATATTCAAAACAAAACTCAACAGTACTTAAAAGACTACATGGTCATATGAAATATGTTTGGTCAGGTCCACGACAGCAAACAGATTCCAAATAGCAAACTTGTAAAACCAATTTATTCTTGAATCTTAACAATTCTTTGATCATGCCATGTCTTGAAGGAAACATAACTACTTAGATATGCTTGAAATGTAAGGTAAATACATTTAGATAAGCATGCTGTAACAAATCAAGAAGACACTTAAAAAAAAATCTGTCCGTGATCTAAAAAACAGCAAAAGAACTTGAACCAAAGCCCAAACTGAAATGCTAGCAAAGGTTGAAATCTGGACAATAGGCTAGAATGAAGGGCTGCTCTTGTTCATTACACAACAACAAGAAAATGCGAACAAAAACCCCAAAAGTTACTCCTACCGCAGGTGAGAAGCACTTACATCGGGTTCTTGAACTTACAACCGAAGAGAAATGCCCTAGGGTTTCGGTAGAGCTTCGTTTCTCCCTTCTCCTTGTGTTCCCCGAGCTTTCCTTGCCGGAAAGGTCACCCACGGTTGGAGACCGGCCGGAAAAACCCCTCGCCGGCGTCGGGAGGAGGAACCCTAGCCTTGGCTGCGGTTTCACCCGAGAGGAGAACAGCGCCGTCGGGAGAGAAAAAGAGGGGAAAAGGATTTTTTTTTAGGGCTCGGGAAGAAATTTACCTCCTTAAATAACCCGGGTTATTTTGGTTCCATCTATTACTTAAATATATTTGTTCCCCCACTTAGTTAACAAAACGAGCTTAGCTCGGTTGGTTGGGCCGCTTACTGCTTGGGCCCGAGAAGCTGGGTTCGAATCCCAGCTCTTGCACTTTGGTTTTTATTTTATTTTTCTTTTTTTTTTTTTAAACTTTCTCCACTCGGTAAAAATACCAAACGGACTCCAAAATTTGCATAAAAATACTCTAAAAATTTCTAAAAATCTCTAGAATATTTTAAAAGCATTTCCAAATATTTTTAAGGATATTCAGAACTCAAAATAAGGAAAATTGGGTCGTTACAATTCCCCATACCTTATAAAAAGTTCGTCCTCGAACTTAGAATAGTTCTGGATATTTCTGTCTCATACTATCCTCCCGCTCCCAAGTGACTTCCTCGTGTTCCTGGTTCTGCCAGACGACCTTCACTAGTGGTACTTCTTTGTTTCTTAGTCTCTTGACTGCTCTGTCTACTATCCGTGTAGGTCTACTCTCAAAACTAAGATCCTCTTGGATCTGCACTGACTGAGGCTCAATCACTTGGCTAGGGTCATGGAGGCACTTCTTTAACATGGAGACATGAAACACATTGTGTATTGCTGACATGTCTTGTGGTAATTCCAGCTTATAAGCTACCTTACCAATCCTTTCTGAAATCAGATAAGGTCCTACATAGCGAGGACTTAATTTGCCCTTCTTGCCAAATCTCATCACTCCCTTCATAGGAGCAACCTTGAGAAAGACTGAATCTCCTACGTGGAATTCTAGTGGCCTACGGCGTGTGTCAGCATAACTCTTCTGTCTGCTCTGGGCAATCTCAATTCTTTGTCTGATCTTCTGGATGGCCTGAGTGGTCTCATCTATCAGCTCTGTCTGAATGCCCAGCTCTGCTTCCATTTCTTTTCTTTCACCTGCTTCTTGCCAGCATATAGGTGATCTGCACTTTCTACCATACAATGCTTCATATGGTGCCATCCTGATGGTGGCTTGGTAGCTATTGTTGTAGGCAAACTCAGCTAAGTACAGATACTTGCACCAACTACCTTTAAAATCTAATGCACAAGCCCTAAGCATATCTTCTAGAATCTGATTTACTCGCTCTGTCTGTCCATCAGTCTGAGGATGGAAGGCTGTGCTGAACTTGAGTTTGGTGCCTAGTGCAGTCTGAACACACTCCCAAAAGTGAGAGGTGAAACGCCCATCTCTATCAGAAATAATAGATTTAGGAACTCCGTGAAGTCTGATCACCTCTTTAACATACAGCTGTGCTAACTGCTCTATAGAGTGAGACACTTTGATGGCTAGAAAATGAGCAGACTTGGTCAATCTGTCCACTATCACCCATATTGCATCATATCCATTCGTAGTTCTTGGGAGACCTGTTATAAAGTCCATGGATATGTCTTCCCACTTCCACTCTGGTATTGAGAGAGGTTGTAGCATCCCTCCTGGTCTCTGGTGTTCTGCTTTGACTCTCTGGCATGTCAGACAGGTACTGACATATTTAGCGACATCTCTTTTGAGTCCAGACCACCAGAATCTCCGTTTCATGTCTTGATACATCTTAGTAGAACCAGGATGCATAGAGTACGGTGTACTGTGAGCTTCTTCTAAAATTTTCTTTCTCAGCTCTTCATCATTGGGAACACAAAGGCGATTCCCCTGATAAAGAATTCCACTGTCTGATACTCGAAATTCTGAATTTCCTTCCTCTTGTATCCCTTGCTTGATCTTTTGGATATCTGGATCTTCACTTTGCTTTTTCTGTATATCCTCAAGCAGGGTTGACTCTAAGGTCAATGCAGAAAGTTGCCCATAAATAATTTCAAGTCCGAAATCTGACAACTCCTTCTGTAGTGGCAGGGCTAATGATGATAAGGACATCAAGGATGCACTGGACTTTCTGCTTAGTGCATCTGCCACTTTATTAGCTTTACCTGGGTGGTAGAGGATTTCACAGTCATAATCTTTGACCAACTCTAGCCACCTGCGCTGTCTCATGTTTAAGTCCTTCTGAGTGAAGAAGTACTTAAGACTCTGATAGTCTGTGAAGATTCTGCACTGGACTCCATACAAGTAGTGTCGCCAGAGTTTCAGTGCAAAGACTACAGCTGCCAGCTCTAGATCATGAGTGGGATAGTTTTTCTCATAATCCTTGAGTTGTCTGGAAGCATAAGCTATAACTTTCCCTTCCTGCATGAGTACAGCTCCTAATCCCATCTTGGAAGCATCACTGTAGATGTCAAAACTCTTGTCGCTCTCTGGAACCGTCAGTATAGGAGCACTGGTCAGTCTCTTCTTGAGTTCTTGAAAACTCTGCTCACATTTCTCTGACCATTCAAACTTCTTGTCCTTCCTGGTGAGGGCTGTAAGTGGAGAGGCTATCCTGGAAAAGTCCTCCACAAATTTCCTGTAGTACCCAGCTAAACCAAGGAAGCTTCTGATCTCCCTGGCATTCTTGGGTCTTTTCCAGTTGCTGACCGCTTCTACTTTGGCTGGATCCACTTGAATGCCTTCTTTTGAAACAATATGACCTAGAAATGCCACCTGCTCTAACCAGAACTCGCACTTTGAGAACTTAGCATAGAGCTGCCTTTGCTGAAGGGTCTGTAGGACTATTCTCAAGTGCGTGTTATGCTCCTCTGGGGTTCTGGAATAGATTAGAATGTCGTCGATGAACACAATGACAAACTTGTCAAGGTATTCACTGAACACTCTATTCATCAAGTCCATGAAGACTGCAGGTGCATTAGTCACACCAAAAGGCATAACCACGAATTCATAGTGTCCATATCTGGTTCTGAAAGCAGTTCTGGGTATATCACTCTCCTTTACTTTTAACTGATGGTACCCAGAGCGCAGATCTATCTTGGAGAACACTGTTGCTCCTTTCAATTGATCAAATAAATCATCGATCCTGGGCAGTGGATACCTGTTCTTGATGGTCACTTGATTCAGAGCTCTATAATCTATGCACATCCGCATAGATCCATCCTTCTTCTTGACAAACAACACAGGAGCTCCCCATGGTGAGTGACTAGGGCGAATGAAGCCTTTGTCAAGCAACTCCTGAAGTTGTTCTTGTAACTCTTTCAACTCCGCTGGAGACATGCGGTATGGAGCTTTTGAAATTGGACCGGTACCAGGAACCAGTTCAATCTCAAACTCCACTTCTCTGTTGGGAGGTAGTCCAGGTAGCTCTTCTGGGAATACCTCTGGATACTCACAGACTACCCGAACTTCTTCCTGCTTAGGTCTTTCTTCTTCTTCTGTACTCACAATGAATGCAAGAAAACCAGCACACCCTTTAGCTAACATCTGGTGAGCTGTGAGAGAAGAGAGGAATTTCTGGGTCTTCCTCCTTGGTACTCCTGTAAATTCAAAGGAAGGTTCACCTTGGCTAAAGATCACCTTCCTTCTGCTGAAGCACTGTACTGGCTGAGGAAATCCATACCAAAAATGATATCGAAATCCTGCATAGCTAAGACTACCAGGTTAACATATAGCTCTCGGTCTGAAATTCTGACTGGTACAGACCGAAGCCACTGACTAGATTCCATTACTTCCCCAGAAGGTAGGGTTGTCAGGAACTTGAAATTCATGTTTTCTGTAGGTACCTGTAGTTCTTTGGCAAAAGGTATGGATACAAAAGAATGGGTCGCCCCAGTATCAAATAGTGCAGTAGCTATATGCTGAAAAATAACTACTTGACCTGTTACGACCGTGGAGGCACTAGCAGCTTCCTCTTTGGTAAGGGAGAATACTCTGGCATTGTCAAAGGCTGGAACTGGTGGAGCTTCCAACCTTCCTTGACTGATCTGAGGTCCTTCCAGAGTTGCAGGCATATAATGTAGTTGAGGCTTGGCTCCATATTGTATTGGCTGTGGCTGGGGTGCTTTGAACTTGTTAGGACACTATTTGGCCATGTGTCCTTCTTGACCACAAGAATAACATCCAGTCTTACCCAAGAGGCAGGCTCCTGGATGTGTTCTCCCACATTTAGGGCAGGGAAGGAGCTTAGTCTGTTTGATTTCTGGTCCTCCCTTCTGGTTACTTCCTGAATCCCACTGCTTTCTTTTAGTGCCCTTGCCTTTCCAGTTCTGATTATTTGACTGGGGTTTCTGATTTCCCCCAGTCTTGGTCTCCATCTTGATTGGCTTGTGTTGCTCTCTTTGTGCCTTCATGCTGTTCAGGTAGTGCTCAGCTACTAAGGCTCTACTGACCAACTCTTCTCCAGTCAGGGGCTGATGGGTTCCACTGCTCACATTGAGTGATATCACAGGCTTCAGCATTCTGAGCATTAGTCTGACTCGCTCCTTCTCTGTACTCACTAGTTCTGGGCAGAGACGGGCTAGCCTGTTGAATCTCTTAACTGCTTCCTCCACTGTCAGATCCCCCTGTCTGAACTCCATAAACTCCTCGTAGTGCTTGTTGGTGATCTTTTGGCGAAAGAACTCGTCGTAGAATTCTGTCTCAAAATCAATCCATTTCATCTGATTGATTGCCCTCTTGCTCTTTACTCTCTCCCACCACATGCGTGCATCTCCAGTCAGGCAGAAGGAGGCACACTTGACCTTCTCGACTTCTGGCCAGTCAAGAAGCTCCATGGTGCTCTCCAGTGTCTTGAACCAAGCCTGGGCATCCCAGGGCTCAGTTGTGCCTGAGAAACTCTCTGGTTTCAGTTTCAGCCACTGAATGAGGTAGGATTCTTGTCTCTGGGATGCTGTGACGACTCCTTGGGTAGCTGGTGGAACCTCAGTTACCACTGGAGTCTCCACAGTTACTGTTTGAGGCGTAGGAGGAGCTGGTTGTTGATTTGCCATCAGATTGGCAATTACTTGCTGCTGCTCTGCCACTTGTCTTTGAAGTTGAGCAACAACTTCAGAGAGATTCGTTTCAGCTACTCTGGGCTCTTCATCCTCCTGTGCTCGGTCCACAGTACGAGCGGTACGGGGACGTCCTCTTCTTGACATCTAGTTAAACAAATAAGAAAATTTGATGATTTCTCTACCCTTTCTAAACATACCCATTTATATATTAAGAAAGGAAATAGCTAAAAAAATAAAACTCTTATCTTACTCATTCACTTATAACTATCAATCCATACTGCAAATAATAATGTAAATAAAGGAAAGCAATAAAGAAAGAACTTAAATACTTTCTTACTTGAAGACGGCAAGGATGATGCTGATGTGTGTGTGTTGCTGGAAAATGGACCTGCTCTGATACCAACTGTAACGGCCACCCTTCTTACTACTATTCTGAGGGTGACCGCTACTGGTTCTACTAACTACACATAACTAGTACTAGCTACTTAACACTAGAAATGCTTTAAACTATTTGTTAAAAACATATCACATATCAAAATGCTTTAACCTGTTATGATATTATTACTTATTTAAACATGCAAATAAGTATAACAACCAGCAAGTGTAACATATAGACAAGGAAACTTATCTCTACTGTTTTCAACTTCCTTTATTAACTTGCATTCATGAAATCCTACCTAACATTCCTTGTTACAAGATGTAGTTATTCATTCTACAACCAAACAGGAATAAAAGGGAAGTTAATTAAAACTACTGCTCATTCATTTCAACAAATCCGAACATCACATGATTTTCTTCCATAAAACAAAAACCGCTACAGTGCTTCCAAACCGAACCAACTCAAATAATGAATTAGCTTATTTGCAATGGTTTAAAGCATAATTATATAATGATGAAGGCATGCTACGGTTTAGCTATACAGACATGCGATTTACCGCAACTGAAGTGGTTTACTGCAATTATAAATCAAGCAGTACTAAGAAACGTTTCAGCAATACTAAATCCAGACAGTCCGGCGGTAAGGAAGGAAACATTCTAGCCATAACAAATAGACATCCAATCATAACCAGATGTATTAGCATGTTTCCATAACAGCATTTAAAACTTGTATGCATGTGTATACCTTTGCATAATTCGGTCATGGCTGTTCTTACTAATATTGCATGCATAACAATGCATCAACAGCCAAAACTTTAACCATTCATAAGGAAACATTAAACCAAGCTAATGTGAAACTTTAGCCTAAACCAATATACGAGTTGCCAATTCCAGCAGAATCAATTTAGCATAATATCAACATGAATAAAGGTAGCCAATTCCAGCAGAATCGAAAGCTATTAGTCCAGCAACCAAAAATAGACTAATTTCACAATTTATGGCACTAATTAGAGTATTAAACAGATTATGGAACATGTAAGAAGGAATCAAACTAACAGGGGCAATTGGAAGGTACAAAATCAAATCTGTATCTGCTTAAGGAAATTGAACTAATCTGCACTTACTAATAGAAAAAAAAGTATGACTAAATTATATCCAGCAATTAAAAGAAAACTTCTATTCAACTCTTATCAGATTCTTAACAAAAATTCATTTAAATCCTCTAGCAAGGTCCCAAGCTTCCATATCAGCCACCACACACACCATCGACGTCTCCTTGTCGCCTTCCTTCATATCACTTTAGCTTTTCCTTTACTTTTATCTATATCTGCGGTAGGAGGAAAAAAAAATAGTATCTATAAGCTAAAAGCGTAGTAAGTGCTTTCTACTCACAAAATCCGATAAGGAATGCATGAACATAACTGAAAACAGGGAGTACATGCTCAACATGAAAATAGCAGATAGAACTACATCACATGAAAATAGCAGATAGAACTACATCATGCATCTCTAAAGGAAACAACAATTTAACTTGCTAGAAATTTGCAACTTAAATAAAAGAACTTGTTCTGTTTGTTTCCAAATTAATACTTTTATACTTTAAAATAATATTCAACTTTACTTGGGCCCGGCATTGTACCACTTTGTGCGCCTTTCTTAATGAGAATTGAGGTAGCTAATCCCAAAACCATTAAGACACTTCTAGACCTTATGTCTAGGGGCAACTTGGAGCACATCCCTTGGACCTTGTGTCCGGTACATGCCCTTTTAAAAGTAAAATACTTTTCTTTATATCCTTCTTTAAATACTTCTTCTAAATAAATGCCTTGGCATTTATTTAAGCACTTAGTGTGCCTTGGTTCTAAATTCTGAACCTTAGGATCAGATTGTATCTTAGTATTGCTTTTCTTGTACTTCTCTCATTTATTCAGCAAACAAGAGATTTTAAACTACATGGCACTGATATATATATCTGTATATATTCAAAACAAAACTCAACAGTACTTAAAAGACTACATGGTCATATGAAATATGTTTGGTCAGGTCCACGGCAGCAAACAGATTCCAAATAGCAAACTTGTAAAACCAATTTATTCTTGAATCTTAACAATTCTTTGATCATGCCATGTCTTGAAGGAAACATAACTACTTAGATATGCTTGAAATGTAAGGTAAATACATTTAGATAAGCATGCTGTAACAAATCAAGAAGACACTTAAAAAAAATCTGTCCGTGATCTAAAAAACAGCAAAAGAACTTGAACCAAAGCCCAAACCGAAATGCTAGCAAAGGTTGAAATCTGGACAATAGGCTAGAATGAAGGGCTGCTCTTGTTCATTACACAACAACAAGAAAATGTGAACAAAAACCCCAAAAGCTACTCCTACCGCAGGTGAGAAGCACTTACATCGGGTTCTTGAACTTACAACCGAAGAGAAATGCCCTAGGGTTTCGGTAGAGCTTCGTTTCTCCCTTCTCCTTGTGTTCCCCGAGCTTTCCTTGCCGGAAAGGTCACCCACGGTTGGAGACCGGCCGGAAAAACCCCTCGCCGGCGTCGGGAGGAGGAACCCTAGCCTTGGCTGCGGTTTCACCTGAGAGGAGAACAGCGCCGTCGGGAGAGAAAAAGAGGGGAAAAGGATTTTTTTTAGGGCTCGGGAAGAAATTTACCTCCTTAAATAACCTGGGTTATTTTGGTTCCATCTATTACTTAAATATATTTGTTCCCCCACTTAGTTAACAAAACGAGCTCAGCTCGGTTGGTTGGGCCGCTTACTGCTTGGGCCCGAGAAGCTGGGTTCGAATCCCAGCTCTTGCACTTTGGTTTTTATTTTATTTTATTATTTTTTTTTAAAAACTTTCTCCACTCGGTAAAAATACCAAACGGACTCCAAAATTTGCATAAAAATACTCTAAAAATTTTTAAAAATCTCTAGAATATTTTAAAAGCATTTCCAAATATTTTTAAGGATATTCCGAACTCAAAATAAGGAAAATTGGGTCGTTACACAGTGTATACTCAGCCACAGGCGACTGGAACATATAATCACTCAACCACGCAGTATAATAACTCAATAAGAAGAATGAAACTACTCTAGCAATAGTAAACAGATAATACTCCAACAATAAAACATAACAAAGTGCGGAATAGACTCAATTACAATCTCAACTTCATCATAGCATTAAGGAGAAAAGAAAAGGAAACTCTAATCAGGTAAATTTTAACAACTCTATAGCAAACTCTTGATCTCTCCATAGTCCAGCCATCACACACCTTCATCACCACCACCTTGTCGCCTTCCTTGCTAAATCTTTTCCTTTCCTTTATCTGCAGTAGGAGGAAATGCCGTCTATAAGCATAAAGCTTAGTGAGCGCTATCTACTCACAAAAACTCGATATGCATGTATACAAATAAAAACATGCTAAAACTGAATGCTAACATGTAAAGCTACTCCTGCTCATAAATAGCAAAGAAATCAACTAACAAAAAAGCTAACATGTATAACTACTCATGCTCATAAATAGCAAAGACAACATACTAACTGATATACTAAACATGTGTAGCTAATCATGCTCATAAACTAATAAAGAAAGCAAACTAACTGAAATGCTAACATATAAAGCTAAACATGCTCATCAACTAGCAAATAAATAACATGTAAGAAACTAAACATGTAAAAGCTGCTAGCATAAAAGAAAGCTAAACTTGCTGATCTTTAAAACAAAGTGAAACTTACTTCATTTACTCTAAATTTATTCTTTTATTTCACTTGTTTAAAATTTATACTTTAATACTTGAAAATAATAATCAACTTCTCTTGGGCCCGGCATTGTACCACTTCGCGCGCATTCTTAATAAGAATCGAGGTAGCTAATCCCGAAACTACTAAGATACTTCTAGGCCTTGTGCCTAGGGGCAACTTGGAGCTCATCCCTTGGACCTTGTGTCCGGTACATGCCCTTTAAAAGTAAAATACTTATTATCTTATTTACTTCTTCTTTAAATGCCTTGGCATTTTAATAAGCACCTCGTGTGCCAAAATCCCTAAAGTCTTGACTTTGGGATCTACTTAAGGCCTTGGCCTTTTTCTTTCCTTTCTTTATCTTCCTTATACTTTTCTTTATCTTTCTTATACTTTCCTTAAACCCAAAATAGTGTTAGGGTATCTTTCGTATGCATCTATAAATGAAACTAACTATGTAACACATAATCATGCATAGAATACAAAAGAAATCTACACATACAATACTTATCAAAAATCTGCACTAATGCTTAACAGAAATCTGCATACTAGCTTAATAAAAATTTGCATAATAGCTTAACAGAAATCTGCATACTAGCTTAATAAAAATTTGCATAATAGCTTAACAGAAATCTGCATACTAGCTTAACAAAATCTGCATACTAAACTTAACTAAAATCTGCATATTAAGCTTATCTAAAATCTGCATACTAAGCTTAATCAAATCTGCTCACTACACTAACTAACTTCTGCACTTGAAAGCCTAATAAAATTCTGCACTTGTAAACTTAATGAAATCTGCATTCTAAACTTCATAAAATCTGCACTACAATTGGTGGATCCCAATTAGAAAAGTCTACATTAGAAATCTATCCGAATTTCCAATACAAAGTCTGAAGAAAACAATTCACAGACTCGATTAATCATCTTCTTCCTCCCTTTGTGGTTCACAGCAGCAGAAACAACCAAAGCACAAATCCAAACTCAAACCTCCAAAGAAAACTCACCGTCAACTAAATCCTTCTATAAAAATGATGTAAATCTTGTTTTCCTTATTTTTGTTTCTCTGCTCTGATGTTCTATTGTTACAAAACATAACCGTGATATCTTTGTGGCAATCCACAGAAAGTTAACAAGTACAGGACTAGTCTTTAGATCAATCAAGCTGGCATATGCATTGGCAGGTCTGACCAACTTCGGAAATGAAAAACTTTCAAGACTCTATATAATCTGATCTGCCCATTAAGGTAACAAAGAAGTCTATGTTTGAAAAGATAACTATAAGGGATGTTCTTCTTTTTTTTTTTTATTGCAGCAAACTAAAAATCTAAAATCTGAGGAGCTACACCACGAAACTAAACTACATGCCCCACTTAAAACCAATAGCAAGTGAAAATCTGCATATGCTCACAATAGCTAAGGAAAACCAAAACAAAGAAGTCAACGCTGCACCACCAAAGGAAACTCTATACAGCAACAAAAAAACAAATCTGCACAACATGTTCTCCTTCTTGTTATAGTACGTACCTTTCCTATCAGATTTTGCTTGATCTATAGACTTGTTACCTGTTCATTACGTGCAAAAATGCTCCGATCCCTTCTTTTATAAAACTTCATATGTACTTAACTCAAAGTCTAACCACTCATCTTGATTTCATATGTTCCAAAAACAAAGAAAGAGGGCTCAATCCCTAGCAACTAAATTCTGTACACTATGTTCCGAAAACAAGGAAGAAGAACCAAATCCTTAGCATCAAATTTTACAACATGCTTCGAAAATCAAGGAAAACAAGAATCCGAGAGCTACTCCTACTGCAGGTGAGAAACACTCACCTCGCTGTTCTTGGACTTACAACCGGAGAAGAGGAAGACTCTAGGGTTCCGGAGCGATGGAGATCTCGGCTTCTCCCTCGTGCTCACGGCACTCCTCGTCGAGATGATCCCGATTCCGTGAAGCTCTTTCGAAAAGAGTCCCTCGCCGACCGCCGAAGTGAAGACCTAGGCCTGCTTCTTTGTTTCCGCCGCGAGAAGAAAAACGCCGTCGGGAGAGAAGGAGAAGAAAGAATCGGGTTTTCGGCGAGAGAGAAAACCTAATCCCTTTATAACTAGGTTTTTCTATTATTAACTATACGTTAAATATAATTTGTTCTTTCCTTAATTAACAAAACTCGCTAGCACAGCTGGTTATCTGCGTTTCCGCCGAAACACCAGGTCATCGGGTCGAGCTTCGGCTCAGCCATTTCTCTGCAACTTTTTTTAAAACTAAGGTATTTCGGTATCAATTACAACTTAAATATATCTCGTTGTAGGTTTTATTAAGAAACATTCGGCTGGTCTGTTGGTTAAGCGAATCTCTGCTTAACCCGAGGTTTCCGGTTCAAACCTTGACTTGGACATATTTTTGTCAAAACTTCTTTCGTTTTGTAAAAATACCAAACAACCTCCAAAAATTGCATAAAAATACTCTAAAAATTTCTAAAAATCTATAGAACTTTTCTATAGCATTTCTAAATATTTTTGAATTATTCTTGGGGCTCAGAATGAGGAAATTTGGGTCGTTACAATTCCCCATACCTTATAAAAAGTTCGTCCTCGAACTTAGAATAGTTCTGGATATTTCTGTCTCATACTGTCCTCCCGCTCCCAAGTGACTTCCTCGTGCTTCTGGTTCTGCCAGACGACCTTCACTAGTGGTACTTCTTTGCTTCTTAGTCTCTTGACTGCTCCGTCCACTATCTGTGTAGGTCTACTCTCATAACTAAGATCCTCTTGGATCTGCACTGACTGAGGCTCAATCACTTGGCTAGGGTCATGGAGGCACTTCTTTAACATGGAGACATGAAACACATTGTGTATTGCTGACATGTCCTGTGGTAAATCCAGCTTGTAAGCTACTTTCCCAATCCTTTCTATGATTAGGTAAGGTCCTACATAACGAGGACTTAATTTACCCTTCTTGCCAAATCTCATCACTCCCTTCATAGGAGCGACCTTGAGAAAGACTGAATCCCCTACTTAAAATTCAAGTGGCCTACGGCGTGTGTCAGCATAACTCTTTTGTCTACTCTGGAACTGTCAGGATAAGAGCACTGGTCAGTCTCTTCTTGAGCTCTTGGAAACTCTGCTCACATTTATCTGACCATTCAAACTTCCTGTTCTTTCTAGTGAGGGTTGTTAGTGGAGAGGCTATCCTGGAAAAGTCTTCCACGAATTTCCTGTAATACCCAGCTAAACCAAGGAAGCTTCTGATCTCCTTGGCATTCTTGGGTCTCTTCCGCTTACTGACCGCTTCTATTTTGGCTGGATCCACTTGAATGTCTTCTCTAGAAATGATGTGACCTAGAAACGCCACCTGCTCTAACCAGAATTCGCACTTTGAGAATTTAGAATAAAGCTGCTTTTGCTGAAGGGTTTGCAATACTATTCTCAAGTGCGTGTCATGCTCCTCTGGGGTTCTGGAATAGATTAAAAGTCGTCGATGAACACAATGACAAATTTGTTAAGTTATTCTCTGCACACTCTATTCATCAGGTCCATGAAAACTGCAGGCGCATTAGTCACACCAAAAGGCATGACTACGAATTCATAGTGTCCGTATCTGGTCCTGAAAGCTGTTCTGAGTATATCACTTTCCTTCACTTTCAACTGATGGTACCCAGAGCGCAAGTCTATCTTGGAAAACACTGTTGCCCCTTTCAATTGATCAAATAAGTCATCGATTCTGGGCAGTGGATACTTGTTCTTGATGGTCACTTGATTCAGAGCTCTATAATCTATGCACATCCGCATAGATCCATCCTTCTTCTTGACAAACAACACAGGAGCTCCTCATGGTGAATGACTATGGCAAATGAAACCTTTGTCAAGCAACTCCTGAAGTTGTTCTTGTAACTCTTTCAGCTCTGCTGGAGACATGCGATACGGAGCTTTTGAAATTGGACCGGTACCAAGAACCAGTTCAATCTCAAACTCCACTTCTCTGCTGGGAGGTAGTCCAGGTAGCTCTTCTGGGAATACCTCTGGATACTCACTGACTACCCGAACTTCCTCCTACTTAGGTCTTTCTTCCTCTTCTATACTCCAGTTCTGATCACTTGATTGGGGTCTCTGTTTCCCCACTTTCTTGTCTTCTATCTTGACTGACTCGTGTTGTGTTTGTTGTGTCTTGTTGCTGTTCAGATAGTGCTCACTAATGCCCTGCTGACTAGATCTTCACCAATCTATGGTCGGTGAGTTTCACTACTCACATTAAGTGTTATTTCTGGTCTCAGCATTAGTAGCATCAGTCTGACTCGTTCTTTCACTGTACTTACTAACTCTAGGCAAAGGTGAGCTAGCCTGTTAAATCTTTTAACCGCTTCTTCTACTGGTAGGTCACCTGGTCTAAATTCTATAAACTCCTCATAATGTTTATTGGTGATCCATTGGCGGAAGAACTCTTAGTAAAACTCTATCTCAAAGTCAACCCAGCTCATCTGGTTGACTGCTCTCTTACTCTTAACTCGCTCCCACTACATACAAACATCTCCAGATAGACAGAAAGAGGCACACTTAATGGTATCAACCTTCTCGACTTCTGGTCAGTCAAGAAGTTCCATTGTGCTCTCAAATGTCTTGAACCAAGCCTGGACATCCCAAGGCTCAGTCGTGCCTGAGAAGCTTTCTGGTTTCAGCTTCAGCCACTGGATGAGGTATGCTTCTTGTCTTCTAAGTGTTGTGGCGACTTCCAAGGCAACTGATGGGACTTCAGTCACCACTGGGGTCTCCACAGAAATGGTTGGGGGGAGTGGGAGGAGCTGACTTCTGATTGGCCATTAGATTGACAATCACTTGCTGCTGCTCGCTATTTGTCTCTGAAGTTGAGCAACAACTGCAGAGAGAATAGGCCCAGGGGTTCTGGGCTCTTCGTTCTCCTGAACTCGGTCCTCAGTACGAACGGTACGGGGACGTCCTCTTCTTGCCATCAAGTCAGGCAGAGGAAAAGAAAACTTAAAATTATCACTATACTTTCTAGATATATCTTACTTATACATGATTCTTGACTTTCAACACCTATGAGTAGGTACTTCTAAACATTTCTCTATCCTTTCTAAACATACATATTTGTATATGAAGAAAGAAAACAGCAAAAACTCTTATCTTACTTAAGCACTTATAAGCAATCACTCTATACTGCAAATAATAATAAAGGAAAGCAATAAAGAAAGAACTTAAATACTTTCTTACTTGGAGACGACAAGGATGATGCTGATGTGTGTGTGATGCTGGAGAATGGAAACTGCTCTGATACCTACTTTTATCGGATGTCTCTTCGGAGACATCCGATAAAATTGGAACGATACAGAGAAGATTAGCATGCAAAAGAAGAGGACGCAACTGTAACGGCCACCCTTCTTACTACTATTCTGAGGGTGACCGTTACTGGTTCTACTAACTACACATAACTAGTACTAGCTACTTAACACTAGAAATGCTTTAAACTATTTGTTAAAAACATATCACATATCAAAATGCTTTAACCTGTTCTGATATTATTACTTATTTAAACATGCAAATAAGTATAACAACCAGCAAGTGTAACATATAGACAAGGAAACTTATCTCTACTGTTTTCAACTTCCTTTATTAACTTGCATTCATGAAATCCTACCTAACATTCCTTGTTACAAGATGTAGTTATTCATTCTACAACCAAACAGGAATAAAAGGGAAGTTAATTAAAACTACTGCTCATTCATTTCAACAAATCCGAACATCACATGATTTTCTTCCATAAAACAAAAACCGCTACAGTACTTCCAAACCGAACCAACTCAAACAATGAATTAGCTTATTTGCAATGGTTTAAAGCATAATTATATAATGATGAAGGCATGCTACGGTTTAGCTATACAGACATGCGATCTACCGCAACTGAAGTGGTTTACTGCAATTATAAATCAAGCAGTACTAAGAAACGTTTCAGCAATACTAAATCCAGACAGTCCGGCGGTAAGGAAGGAAACATTCTAGCCATAACAAATAGACATCCAATCATAACCAGATGTATTAGCATGTTTCCATAACAGCATTTAAAACTTGTATGCATGTGTATACCTTTGCATAATTCGGTCATGGCTGTTCTTACTAATATTGCATGCATAACAATGCATCAACAGCCAAAACTTTAACCATTCATAAGGAAACATTAAACCAAGCTAATGTGAAACTTTAGCCTAAACCAATATACGAGTTGCCAATTCCAGCAGAATCAATTTAGCATAATATCAACATGAATAAAGGTAGCCAATTCCAGCAGAATCGAAAGCTATTAGTCCAGCAACCAAAAATAGACTAATTTCACAATTTATGGCACTAATTAGAGTATTAAACAGATTATGGAACATGTAAGAAGGAATCAAACTAACAGGGGCAATTGGAAGGTACAAAATCAAATCTGTATCTGCTTAAGGAAATTGAACTAATCTGCACTTACTAATAGAAAAAAGTATGACTAAATTATATCCAGCAATTAAAAGAAAACTTCTATTCAACTCTTATCAGATTCTTAACAAAAATTCATTTAAATCCTCTAGCAAGGTACCAAGCTTCCATATCAGCCACCACACACACCATCGACGTCTCCTTGTCGCCTTCCTTCATATCACTTTAGCTTTTCCTTTACTTTTATCTATATCTGCGGTAGGAGGAAAAAAAAATAGTATCTATAAGCTAAAAGCTTAGTAAGTGCTTTCTACTCACAAAATCCGATAAGGAATGCATAAACATAACTGAAAACAGGGAGTACATGCTCAACATGAAAATAGCAGATAGAACTACATCACATGAAAATAGCAGATAGAACTACATCATGCATCTCTAAAGGAAACAACAATTTAACTTGCTAGAAATTTGCAACTTAAATAAAAGAACTTGTTCTGTTTGTTTCCAAATTAATACTTTTATACTTTAAAATAATATTCAACTTTACTTGGGCCCGGCATTGTACCACTTTGCGCGCCTTTCTTAATGAGAATTGAGGTAGCTAATCCCAAAACCATTAAGACACTTCTAGACCTTATGTCTAGGGGCAACTTGGAGCCCATCCCTTGGACCTTGTGTCCGGTACATGCCCTTTTAAAAGTAAAATACTTTTCTTTATATCCTTCTTTAAATACTTCTTCTAAATAAATGCCTTGGCATTTATTTAAGCACTTAGTGTGCCTTGGTTCTAAATTCTGAACCTTAGGATCAGATTGTATCTTAGTATTGCTTTTCTTGTACTTCTCTCATTTATTCAGCAAACAAGAGATTTTAAACTACATGGCACTGATATATATATCTGTATATATTCAAAACAAAACTCAACAGTACTTAAAAGACTACATGGTCATATGAAATATGTTTGGTCAGGTCCACGGCAGCAAACAGATTCCAAATAGCAAACTTGTAAAACCAATTTATTCTTGAATCTTAACAATTCTTTGATCATGCCATGTCTTGAAGGAAACATAACTACTTAGATATGCTTGAAATGTAAGGTAAATACATTTAGATAAGCATGCTGTAACAAATCAAGAAGACACTTAAAAAAATCTGTCCGTGATCTAAAAAACAGCAAAAGAACTTGAACCAAAGCCCAAACCGAAATGCTAGCAAAGGTTGAAATCTGGACAATAGGCTAGAATGAAGGGCTGCTCTTGTTCATTACACAACAACAAGAAAATGCGAACAAAAACCCCAAAAGCTACTCCTACCGCAGGTGAGAAGCACTTACATCGGGTTCTTGAACTTACAACCGAAGAGAAATGCCCTAGGGTTTCGGTAGAGCTTCGTTTCTCCCTTCTCCTTGTGTTCCCCGAGCTTTCCTTGCCGGAAAGGTCACCCACGGTTGGAGACCGGCCGGAAAAACCCCTCGCCGGCGTCGGGAGGAGGAACCCTAGCCTTGGCTGCGGTTTCGCCCGAGAGGAGAACAGCGCCGTCGGGAGAGAAAAAGAGGGGAAAAGGATTTTTTTTAGGGCTCGGGAAGAAATTTACCTCCTTAAATAACCTGGGTTATTTTGGTTCCATCTATTACTTAAATATATTTGTTCCCCCACTTAGTTAACAAAACAAGCTCAGCTCGGTTGGTTGGGCCGCTTACTGCTTGGGCCCGAGAAGCTGGGTCGAACCCAGCTTCTTGCACTTTGGTTTTTTATTTTATTTTTCTTTTTTTTTGTTTTTTTAAAACTTTCTCCACTCGGTAAAAATACCAAACGGACTCCAAAATTTGCATAAAAATACTCTAAAAATTTCTAAAAATCTCTAGAATATTTTAAAAGCATTTCCAAATATTTTTAAGGATATTCAGAACTCAAAATAAGGAAAATTGGGTCGTTACAGTTACATTTGTTGAGTATCATTGGGTACCAACTGACAACAAGTGGATCTATGTAGGAAACAATGCAAGAGTTGAAGTCAAAGGAGTCGGCACTTGCAGACTCAACCTCCATGGTGGTAGTGTTTTTTTCTACATGATGTCATGTATGCTCCTGAAATTCGACAGAATCTTATTTATGTTACGTGTCTTCTTGATTTAAGGTATTGTATTAATTTTATAGTCGGTATGTTGAACTTAAGATTGACTCAGTGTCAATCGGATATGGGTTTTTAACAAATGATTTTATGGTTCTTGATGTAGAATCAGATGTTAATTATGCTATTTATGGTTATTTTTCAAACATTACTCTAACTAGTGATGCAGATATAGCTGATGAGATTTGGCATACTAGATTAGGACACATAGGAAAAGAATGTATGAATCGATAATGGGCACTCGAGCTAAGATTCACTTGTCCATATGTGAGCATTGTCTTGCTGGAAAAGCAACTAGGAAACCATTTGATAAGGCTATTAGATTTGGATCAATATTATAGTTAATTCATTCGGATATTTGTGGTCCAATGAATGTGAAGGATAGACATGGAGCTTCCTATTTCATTACATTTATTGATGATTTCTTTCGGTTCGGTCATGTGTATTTAATTTCTCATAAATCTGAAGCATTGGGTTGTTTCATTCATTATATGAACGAAGTTGAGAATCAAACGGAACGTAAAGTTAAGACTTTACGTACTGACTGTGGAGGAGAATATTTGTCTGATATGTTTAAGATAATATGTAATGATAGAGGGATTATAAGACAGCTGACAATCCCTGGAACTCCACAGTAATATGGGGTAGCTGAAAGAAGAAATAGGACTCTTCTTGAAATGGTTAGGTCTATGATGGCACGGGCTAATTTACCAATCTCCTATTGGGGAGATGCATTATTAATTGCAACCTATATACTTAACAAAGTGTCTTCAAAGTCAGTTCCATCTACCCCATATGAGCATTGGATAGATAGAAAATTAGATTTAAATAATCTGAGACTCTGGGGGTCAACTACTTATGTTCATGATAGTTTTCACAAGTATGCAAAATTGGGATCTAGGGGTAAGAAATGTATCTTTATAAGATATCATGAGACCTCCAAAGGTTATGTTTTCATATGTGAGCAACTAGATGGAACCATCTCCGGAATAGACTCGAGAGATGCGACTTTTCTGGAAACAGAGTTCTCAATTAGAGGTGATGTTGATAAAAATGTTCCTCTATTTGAGGAGGATGAGATATTATCAATAAGAGAGGTGTCAAAAGAGATACTTGAGTTAATCAACTGAGTGAGAGTGATATACCGAGTCATGAGTTGACTTCTCAATAGCCTAACTTACGAAGAAATGTTCGTAAGATCAAACTTAAGAAGAGGTTTGATATTGAGAATGAGGCATTGATTACACTTCCAATTGACGACGACGAACCTCAATCCATTGAGGAAGCATTGAGATGTAGAGTTAAAGAAAAATGAAAAGCTACAATGGTTGAAGAGATGGAGTCCATGATTCATAATCATGTTTGGGACTTAGTCGATCTTCCTCTGGGCCGAAGGGCTATTGAGAATAAGTGGATTCTCAAAATAAAAAGGAAAAATGATGGATCGATTAACGGATACAAAGCTCGTTTAGTTGCAAAAGGATATACCCAAATGGAGGGTATTGACTTTGAAGATACATTTTCTCCCGTAGTGAAATTTGTGTCAATACGAGTTATTTTGGCCTTTGTGACACATTATAATTTGGAATTACATCAAATAGATGTAAAAATCAATTTCCTTAATGGACGAAGAAGTATATATGGTTCAACCAGAAGATTTCATTACTAAAGGCCAAGAGCATAAAGTATATAGACTTAGAAAATCTATATATGGGCTAAAGTAAAAGTCAAGACAATGGAACATAAGATTTAATGAAGTCATTTTATCTTATGGTTTCGAGATGATCAATGAGGATCATTGTGTTTTCTTGAAAAGGGAAAAAGAAAAGTATGTTATTTTATCATTATATGTTGATGATATGTTGATAGCTGGAAATGATATAGGATATGTGAATGAAGTCAAGAAGTGGATATCATGACAATTTGATACAACAGATATGAGATAAGTTGAATATATATTTTAGGAGTGAAGATCATAAGAGATCGTCCTAAAAGACTTTTGGGTTTGTCATAAGAATCTTATATAAATAAGATGTTATATCATTTCAGCATGTCAAATTACAACGTAGAACATACATCTATTGTGAAAGGTATTGTTTTGAGCAAGAGTATGTGTCCTAAAACTTTAGAGGAAATAGCTAAGATGAATAAAAAATCATATGTCAGTGCTATTGGTAGTTTGATGTACAATATATTGTGTACACGTCCCGATATCAGCTATGCTGTTGGCTTAGTCAGTCGCTTCCAATCAAAACCAAGACCGAGACACAGGAAGGCGGTAAAAAGGATATTCAGATATCTGAAGGTGACAACAGATTATTGTCTCTATTTTCAAGGATCAGATATGAGTCTAAAAGATTATTCAGATGCAGATTGTGCTGGGTGTAGGATCGAAAAGAATTTAGATATCTCCACAATGACATGATATTGTCCACTTTGGGCCTAAGCCCTCATGGTTTTGCTCTTGGGCTCTACCCAAAAGGCCTCATGTCAATGGAGATATCTTTCTCTTATAAACCCATGATTTTTTCCATGTGTTTTCAATATGGGACTATGTTTGCAACCTTGCAACCCCAACAATCCCCCCCTCAAACAAAGGACCATGGGCTTCCCACGTCCGATCCTTGACCCACCAGGTCTTCCTGCCTCTCGGTCTACCCGACCTACTAGGACTTCCTGCCCTTCGGTCTATCCGACCTACTAGGACTTCCTTGCCTAGCCGCAACTAGGACTTCTTGCCCTCGGTCCACCCGACCTACTAGGACTTCCTGCCTGGTGTCTGGTCCTCTTGATCCGAATATAAGAGCCCCCACTTTCTTTGTTCGAGGTCAATATTGTACTCACATGGTTCAATTAGACCATAACTCTTGTGCACAGTCGGCGGTTAAACCTTCTGGCAGTCCGGGCTCTGATACTAATTGTAGGATCGAAAAGAATTTAGATATCTCCACAATGACATGATATTGTCCACTTTGGGCCTAAGCCCTCATGGTTTTGCTCTTGGGCTCTACCCAAAAGGCCTCATGTCAATGGAGATATCTTTCTCTTATAAACCCATGATTTTTTCCATGTGTTTTCAATATGGGACTATATTTGCAACCTTGCAACCCCAACACTGGGGAGCTGGATGATAAAAAATCCACATCAGGCTATGCATTCTTGCTGAATGGTGGCGCTATTTCTTGGAACAGCAAGAAACAAGCTTGTGTAGCTTTATCGACTATGGAAGTTGAATATGTGACATGTTCAGCAGTTGTGCAAGAAGCAGTCTAGTTGAGAAGGTTCCTGAAGCATCTGAAAATTGCTGAGGATAGTGGGAGTCCAGTAACTGTCTACTGTGACAGTCAAGCTACAATAGATTTTTCCAAGGATCTCAAATATCATAGCAAAGGCAAGCATATAGAAATTAAATATAATTTTGTGAGAGATATTGTGGCTAAAAGAAAAATAATTCTTGAGTATGTCCCTACACATGCTATGCTTGTAGATCCTTTTATTAAGCCAATGACTAAAGAGTCATTTATAGAACATGTAAAGTCTTTGAGACTTTGTAGAATGTAACAATATTGAAATAACAATAAGACTTTATGATTTGATTGTATCATTTGTCATAATTTATTTAGTGTTATGTTGTATTTGTTACATTCATATAAGATCTCGGTGAACATGTTGGCAGGTTGAGATTGGCCCACTCACATGGGAAATCATCTCTATTTGTTAAGTACAAATAGAGGTAAGACTGTTACTTATGGAATATCTTATGTAGCTAAAATTAGAGACAGGTCCATAAGTTGAGGCCGCATTGATAATTGTGTCAAGATGAGATCATTTATGTATTAATAAGGATAAAAAGAAATGAACCCACCATTTACTGAACCTGTTGAAAGTCATATTAGAATTCATATGTTGAATTCAGGGTTAGACATTAGGAATGTCTAGATCAAAATCTGTATGATGTTAAATTTGAAGGCAACATGTGCTATTTTTAGTAAGGAGAATAACATCGTAACATGTGATTCATACCACATGTGCTATTGAGATAATAAAGGTAGTAGGAGAATGGATCTCTGTTTCTCTACTATATGAGACCTTTGAGATTATATGTTAATCTCAATTTTTTACCTTAGTGACTATTTAGCTATTTACTTGAAGTTCTAATCAGTATCTGCTACTTTAGCATGTATCCTATGACTATGTATAATTCGGTCTATGGAACATAACTAGGAAAGTGACTGATTAGTATGAATAGATTCTAGCTAAAAAGGAAGATTAAATATATTTACATTATTAGATGTTATTCACTGGTTGACCTATTTATGTTATATATAGAAATGAATGTGAATATTGGATATGAAACATACTCTTGACATAATGGTCATTATAAGGGATTAGAGATGTTCATATTGATGTAAATGAAATTTATTTAATCTGGGTAAATAAAAAGACATGGATATCTCCAAGATAATGGCAGTGTGCCACTGGGAGATTGGATGGATCCTGGATAAATGCTATGTGCCACCAGGAAAGAGGTTATGTGTCATATAAAGTGTGTATCTAATTCATTTGAGCAGCTAAGTAAAATGTAACAACTTTGTTAACATTGATTGCTTAGAGAGCAACTATGTAAGGTGTAACAATCTTCTTAGCAACTATCGCTCAGTGTGCTTGTTGTTGTAGGACCGTTAGATTCGATAGAGGGGGGGGGGTGAATATCGATTCGAAAAAGACGAGTATAAACACAGCGGAAAAGTAAATGAACACAGTTATTTTTTACATCGTTCGGAGCCTGTGACGACTCCTACTCGAAGGCCCGTGGTCCTTGACCACTTTCGTTGGGAAATCACTATCAATTCGAATATTACAGAGTTAAGTACAAGAATTGACAGATAAAGAAAATACCGACAATAGAATTAAAACAAAACCAGCACTGAGTCGGAGAGCTTTTTGTAGCGTCGCAAGAGCACAGAGCAGCAAATCTTGGATTCTTAGTTGATATTGAAGCTCCACCCTTGCCCCTTCTTTTATATGAAGCTCAGGGCGCCCCGGATCCCTTCCAGGCGCCCTGGTGGGACGTGGCAGGTCCAACCAGTTAGCTCCACGTGGCGACGTGCAATCGGGATAAAACTTGCCTCCCGGGCGTCCGGATCCCTTCCGGGCGCCCGGACCCCTCTTCCCCAGAAAGTCCTTCTCCTGCAAGAAAAGGTTAGTCCGAGGCAAATGTACCCTGCAGCAAAGATTGTTAGCACAGTTTTATAGATAAGCAAAGTATGACTTAGATTCCGTCCTTCCGAGACCGGAATCTAGTCACGATCTCGACTTAGATATCCGAAATGGATCTAAGCCGGATCGACGCCTAATGTTCCCTTCCCGGGAACGCGTCCTTACAGTCACTCCCCTCCAGTGACTTACCTCACTTACCTGCCAGACGTCCGGTCAGCCCGTCGACCCGTCTGGACTTCTCGCCAAGCGTCCGGTCAGCCCGTCGACCCGCTTGGACTTCTCGCCAGCTATCCGGTCAGCCCGTCGACCTAGCTGGACTTCTCACCAAGCGTCCGGTCAGCCCGTCGACCCGCTTGGACTTCTTGCCAAGCGTCCGGTCAGCCCGTTGACCCGCTTGGACTTCTTGCCAGCTATCCGGTCAGCCCGTCGACCTAGCTGGACTTCGTGCCAGACATCCGGTCAGCCCGTCGACCTGTCTGGACTTATCCTGCACACTCGATCAGAGTGTTAGATACCGACGAACCTAACTTAACCTGATTTGTCATTCATCAAAACCTGAGTTAGACCGTTAGTGCTAACCGCACCAACAATCTCCCCCTTTTTGATGGAATGACAACCTGGTTAAGTTAGTGATAAATATATACAAAAATCAAGCATGATTTTCGAGGTTTTTAAGTTAGTTTTTCAAGTTTGCATTTAGTTGCTCTAACTTAACCACCTAACCCTCCCCCTTTGGCATTCATCAAAAAATAAGCAGGGGTAAACAAGCATAGTGTAGAGTAATAAAAAGTTTAGTTCAAAAATTCAAAGATACTGATAAAAGTACAATTTTTAACAGCTAGGTAAAAAAATAGTCAAGTTGAAAACTTGTTTAAAGCATTAGCTTTTAGCTTTTAGAAAAATTGCTAAGTTTAGATAGTCTAATTTTCAAACATAAGTGTATAAGGTCTAAATTTCAAGATCAAGTTTAAATTTTCAAAACAAGTTTCAACTTTGAAACGCTTTTCAAACATAAGTTTTCAAAACCAAAATTCCAAAACTAAGTTTGAAAAATCTATTTTTCAAAACTGATTGAAATTTATTTTTCAACACTAAGTTTGTAAAAGATTCAATTTTCAAAATTAAGGAAAATGATTTTGAGAAGCTTAGTTTGTAAACTTAAGTTTTGAAAAATCTAATTTCCACAATTTTCAATAAAAACGTAAGTTTTGTTTTTTTTTTTTTAACTAATTTTTGTAAAATTTAACTTTCAAATCAAATTGTCAAAATTAAGTAAAATCAAATTTTAAGAACTAGATTCAGGATAATTTTCAAAGTAAAGTTAAATTAAATTTAAATCTTTACTTTTAGTTTTCAAAGGAGTTTGGTAAAAGTAAGATCATATTTTTAGAATGTTTTTGTAAAATTTATTTTCCAAAATCAAATTTTCAAAGTTTAAAAGTACTAGTTTCAAAACCATGGTTTAAAATACTTGAAAAATTCAGTTTTCAAAGACTAAGTAAAAAGGATAAAAAGTTTGTGATTTAAAAAAATTTCATAATTTTAAACAGGTTGATTTTGAAAATATATTTTTAAACTTTGATTTTCAAAATTAAGTTTAAAATTCGATTTGAAAAACTGAATTAGTTTTATTTCTCCCCCTGAACCTGACATAAAATTTTGAAAATGTTTGCTAAATATATTCAAAGTAGAAAAAAATTGAGGTAGAATTTTCTAGAGAGATTTTAAAGAGAAGATTAAAAAATAACACTTAAGGAGATAATTAAAAACCTCCCCCTGAATTTGATACTCCTTTAATTTATTAATCCTCCTTATTTATTACTCCCCCTTAATATAAAATTTTACAACCGTAACATATTTTCGTACCTAAGTGTTTTAGGCGATTGTATAATTATCTTTATAAAATTGTTCATTTAAATTTGACTAAACGTAACTAACGTTAGATTCAGTTGAAATGAGTTAACCTTTAGTGTAATGTTAAGTAAGATAAGTTGTTATTAATTCAATAATTAATCAATATTAATAATTTATTGATTAAATTTTGCTTGATTCAATAATTTAATATAATCTAAATTTTGTATTAATTGATGAAGGTGTTAGTTATAATTTAACTTTTCATTTACTTCCTTTTAAGTTGGATTAACTTAGTTTAAAGTTGGTAGTAATTTGAAGTTAAACTGGTTATTAAACAAGGTTAAGTAAGGTTCAATTTAAGTTAAACTTTAATTATGTTTTTTTTTAAAAAAATAATTAATATTTTAAAGGTTGATAAAAAAATGACTTAGAGTAATTTTAATATTTTTACTAAGGTTAAACCTAGGCTCTAATCAAATTAAGCTTAGTTCTCAAATAAAGTTAAACTTAAGTCGTTAAGTTCTACTTATTAATTACATAATTAAGTTTAAAATTAAAGTTAACGGAATTTAAGTTTTTAAGTTAGGTGTCTAAGTTTTAAATGAATTTAAAAGAATATTAATATTTTTAAGGGATTTCTAACAGGATTTTAAAATGATTTTTATAATTATTTAATGACAATTAATAGATGTTCAATTCAGTTTTGATTTTAGATTAATATCAGTGATTAATTTAGGTTTAAGTTTTAAGTTTAAGTTAAATTTTTAAGTTTTAATTTAAGTTTTAATTTTCAGTTAGGTTAAATTAAGTTGAAAAGTAGTCTTTAAATTAAGTTTTAATGAGTTTTGATTTAAGATCTAATTTTCAGTTAAGTTAAATTAAAAAATAGTTTTAAGGTTAAAATGATGTTTAAGATTAAAAATGAGTTTAAAGTCAAAATAATAATTTTTAAAGTGAAAATAGTCTATAGAAATAAATTATTATTACTATTTTTTTAAGTTAAAAGAATTTTATTATAGTGAAAAAATAAAAAGAATTTTTCAAAATGATACATAATCTTTTTTTTAAAATAGTTTTAAAATGATTTTTAAAATAGTTTTAAAATGATTTTTAAAAAGATTTTTTTTTAAAAAAAATATTTTTTGAAATAATTTTTAAAAGAATTTTTTTAAAGTTTTTTTTTTTTAAAAGAGTTTTTAAAATAATTTTAAAATTAATTTTTTAAAGTTTTTTTTTTAAAATGATTTTTAAAATAGTTTTTAAAATAATTTTTAAAAGAATTTTTTAAAGTTTTTAAAATGATTTTTAAAAGAGTTTTTAAAATAATTTTTAAAATAATTTTTTAAAGGTCTTAAAATGATTTATAAAAGAGTTTTTTTTTTTTAAATAATTTTTAAAAGAATATTTTAAAGTTTTTTAAAATGATTTTTAAAAGAGTTTTTAAAATAATTTTTAAAATGTTTCAAAATAATTTTTAAAAGAATTTTTTTAAATTTTTTTTTAAAATGATTTTAAAAATAGTTTTTAAAGAATTTAAAATAATTTTTAAAGAATTTTTAAAATAGTTTTTAAAGAGTTTTTAAAGAATTTTTTAAAATAATTTTTAAAAAAAGTTTTAAAATAGTTTTTAAAGAATTTTTAAAATAATTTTTAAAGAATTTTTAAAATAGTTTTTAAAGAGTTTTTAAAATAATTTAAAGAATTTTTAAAATAGTTTTTTAAAGAGTTTTTAAAATAATTTTTAAAAGAGTTTTTAAAATAATTTTTAAAAAATAGTTTTTAAAATAGTTTTTTTTTTTAAAGAGTTTTAAAAATAATTTTTTAAAGAATTTTTAAAAGAGTTTTTAAAATAATTTTTAAAAAATAGTTTTTAAAATAGTTTTTTTTTTAAAGAATTTTTAAAATAATTTTTAAAGAATTTTTTTTTTTAAAAGTTTAAAGTGATTTTTAAAAGAGTTTTTTTTTTAAAAAAAATAATTATTAAAATGGTTTTTAAAGAATTTTTAAAATAGTTTAAAAAGAATTTTTAAAATAGTTTTTTTTTTTAAAGAATTTTTAAAATAGTTTTTAAAGAATTTTTTAAAATAGTTTTTTAACGAATTTTTAAAATGGTTTTTAAAGTTAATATAATTTGAATTTGAAATTCAATTTGAAATTCGAAATTTAATTTTAATTAACTTTAATTTAATTTGAAATTTGAAAATTAATTTTAATTTAATTTGAAATTCAAAATTTAATTTTAATTAATTTTAATTTAATTTGAAATTTGAAAATTAATTTTAATTTGAAAATTATTTAATTTAATCCTTATTCATCTCACCCGATCTAGATTATCAATCAGGGAATCCTATAATTTTGTGAGATGAATTAGATTTAATTACAGAGTTTGGTTTAACTTGTGTTAGATTCAGGTTTAGCTTTGGTCTCAACAAATAGGCATTCTTCGGATAAACTTCTAAGCTTGGTGAGTCACCTGGACATCATTAGAAGTAACCAACCCTTCGAGGTTTTCCGAATAGTCCTATCCACGGAGCTTAGTACTAAACCTTGGTCTACCTAGTTAGGATCCGTAAGGGGTAGCTTCGGTCAGTTCCACTTGGCCAAATGCACCAGATCGAAGCCATATCTTTCTAGACATGCGATGCCCAAGCTTCCCCAACGTACTATCATCCAAAACTTCACCAGTACTACTTGTCAAGTTAAACTTTTGTCCATGTTTATTCTATTCCTAACTACCCTGCCAGGTAGGTTGGTTTTTGGGTACCCTACCGGGTAATTTTGGTTCGGTTACCCTATCGGAGGTGTCGGCTATTCGGAGCCTCCCCTAAATTGTTGATTTTTATTTTTAAGATTTCTTGTATAATTAGAGTTAGTTTTAGTTAAGTTTTAATGTTTAATTTGTAATTTAAATTTAAGTTTTTAATTTTGAATTAATTAAATTGGTCAAATTATCTTTCTTTGAAAGAGTATATTTAATATTTAAATTTTCTTTCAATTTTAATTTTATTGGGTTAATTGACTTATCTTTCTTTAGTAGCTTATTTTTAAAGTTTAGGTTTTTATTTATTTTTGAGTTAATTAAATTGTTTGAATTATATTTCTTTAAGGGTTTATCTTTTAACTTTTTATTAATTGTTAATTTTGAATTTTCTAGATTATTTTTGTTTAATATGTTATCTTTAACATTTAATTTTAAGTTTGTTAACTTCCGTTTTGATTTTATCAAAGTGTTTGATTTTATCCTTATATTTTCTTTACCTTTTAAGTTGATATAATTAGTGGAATTTATTAAATAAGTCTTATCATTAAAATTTAATTTTTTGTTAATTAAATTATCTTGGGTTTGGATAGAATTTTCTAGATTGATATTGTCTAAATTATTAAACAATTTATTAATTGTGTCTAGATTGATATTGACCTTGTCATCTTTTTTGTTTGAATTTTCAAATTTGTTTAGGTTTAAATTCGAATTTTTAGATTTATTAATTATTTTCAGATTTTCTGTATTTTCTAAATTAATTATATTTCTTTTATCAAAAAATATCCTAGGGGTCTTTTCTGTATTTTCTGAATTAATTATATTTTTTTTATCAGAAAATGTCCTAGGGGTATTTTCGCAAGTATTGTCATGTACACTATTTTCACATATACTTTCAGATATATCCAAATTAACATGCACATATTTTAAACTACTACTAGCAAGGGTGTTTTGGTAAATATTACTAACCTTGAGCGCAACCCCTAATTCAGCAGGCTTCTCCGTTGGATCTGACTCGAGTCCGGATTCGACTTTAACTTGATCTTCTAGCTCCATTGGCGTCTCGTGAAGCTTGATCAACTGGGTCCACATCTCATATGCATTCTTGTATTTTTCTAGTCTGCATATGATATTGTTAGGTAAAATATTACAAATAATTTTACTTACGTTTTTATTCAGTTCCGAGTTCTGAGAAGGTTTTTTCAATATTAGCATATAATCGATATCTACGCTTCCTAAGAAGCATTCCATTCTTCGCCTCCAGTAGTTGAAATCTTCATTGTACGGTGGTGGTTCATTGGGCTTCCATCCTTCTTGAAAAGACATTGTTCTTGCACACAATGAAACAAAGACAAAATCCTAAGACTTGGTCTTGGATTAGCAGTGCTGAAAAAAATAATATTTCACTATTTTTTTTTAAAAAATAATAAAATATTACTAAAATATTAATAAAAAAATATTATCTCAAATTTTTGAAAATGTAATATTTTGTCGATACTAAATAATAGTGAAAAGATGACGATGTATTTTTCAAAAACGGTTTTGGAGGGAAAAAACGAAAGGCGTAAGGTTTTATTTAAAAGATAAACGATATCTAATTTTTCTTTAAAAAAGTCCCCCCTTTGCCTGATTGGTGGTTGCACCAAATCAGAGCGGTACCTGCTCTGATACCACTTGTAGGACCGTTAGATTCGATAGAGGGGGGGGTGAATATCGATTCGAAAAAGACGAGTATAAACGCAGCGGAAAAGTAAATGAACACAATTGTTTTTTACTTCGTTCGGAGCCTGTGACGACTCCTACTCGAAGGCCCGTGGTCCTTGACCACTTTCGTTGGGCAATCACTATCAATTCAAATATTACAGAGTTAAGTACAAGAATTGACAGATAAAGAAAATACCGACAATAGAATTAAAACAAAACCAGCACTGAGTCGGAGAGCTTTTCGTAGCGTCGCAAGAGCACAGAGCAACAGATCTTGGATTCTTAGTTGATATTGAAGCTCCACCCTTGCCCCTTCTTTTATATGAAGCTCAGGGCGCCCTTCCAGGCGCCCTGGTGGGACGTGGCAGGTCCAACCAGTGAGCTCCACATGGCGACGCGCAATCGGGATAAAACTTGCCTCCCGGGCGCCCGGATCCCCTCCGGGCGCCCGGACCCCTCTTCTCCAGAAAGTCCTTCTCCTGCAAGAAAAGGTTAGTCCGAGGCAAATGTACCCTGCAGCAAAGATTGTTAGCACAGTTTTATAGATAAGCAAAGTATGACTTAGATTCCGTCCTTCCGATACCGGAATCTAGTCACGATCTCGACTTAGATATCCGAAATGGATCTAAGCCGGATCGACGCCTAATGTTCCCTTCTCGGGAATGCGTCCTCACAGTCACTCCCCTCCAGTGACTTACCTCACTTACCTGCCAGACATCCGGTCAGCCCGTCGACCCGTCTGGACTTCTCGCCAAGCGTCCGGTCAGCCCGTCGACCCGCTTGGACTTCTCGCCAGCTATCCGGTCAGCCCGTCGACCTAGCTGGACTTCTCGCCAAGCGTCCGGTCAGCCCGTCGACCCGCTTGGACTTCTTGCCAAGCGTCCGGTCAGCCCGTCGACCTGCTTGGACTTCTTGCCAGCTATCCGGTCAGCCCGTCGACCTAGCTGGACTTCGTGCCAGACATCCGGTCAGCCCGTCGACCTGTCTGGACTTATCCTGCACACTCGATCAGAGTGTTAGATACCGACGAACCTAACTTAACCTGATTTGTCATTCATCAAAACCTGAGTTAGACCGTTAGTGCTAACCGCACCAACAGTTGTCACACGAACCATTTTTTCTAAGTATGGATTGAATGTTCTAATATTAGGTCTTTGTGACCAAACTCTCAAATAGTCTATGTGACTTATTAGGTCTTTGTGACTAACTAGTCTTTGTGACTTACCTGAATGAACTAGTCTTAGTGACTTGCCTTGGATGAGTGAGAGATGTAGGAAATGGGAACGTGGGAACATGCACACGTTCCCCACTACTCTTAATGAAAAAGTCCATTATACCCCTGGGTTGTTTCCCTTTATAAGGGGTGCGTCCAAGGATCATTTAGGAGGAGGAGAAGAGTGGAAAAGTTTTCACACGACGGTGGAAAGAAACATAGAGAGAGGGAAGAATATATGAGGCAGTGGGATTTAGTTCGTGGAATTGCAGAGAGCTTTCCGATCCTGTGATCATTCTTCCGACAGCGAGTATTGTCGTTGCCGATTGCAGATCTGCGGGAGATCGTTGTAAGTGTTTACTGTTTAATTCATTTTATTCATGCATTTAGAATATCAACAAAAACTTTATCCCAGTCGCAACGGATCGCGTTTGACGTGATCCGGATAAGATTCATGGTCCGGGTACCCGGACCCAAGTTAACAGCTTGTTAACTTGCTTGGTCCGAGTTCTTGCTCCGACTCCACTCGCTTAGATCCAGATCTTCCGCTCCAGCTCCGATTCCGCTTGCTTGGGTGATTTCGGTCATCCGGAATAGGGCTCACCCAAACCCAACTTCCGACCTTCTCAAGCAAACTTCCGCTTCGGCTTCTCGTCCCTTGGAAACGTCGCACGCCTCCTTCTCGTCCGCCTGCGTACTCTTTCACAGCATCTCGTCTCTCAGACGCACCGAGTCCGTCAGCTCTCTTCCGTGTCGTTCTTCTCACTAGCTGCGTCTTTCGCTTGACTTCCTATGCTCCTAAGTTCCTGCACACTTACACACAAGGGTTAAAAATTAACATAACCTATTCTGACTTGGTTGATCACATCAAAACTACCTTGGGGTACTAACACAATTGATCTCTTGATCAAATTGACTAATCCTAACTTGTCTAAATCAAGTATAGGGTTCCCAAACCCAACATCTAGTCAACCGTGACTTATTGGGACTCGCCCGTGCCTAGCATCTGATCAACCTTGACCTGTTGGGACTTCCTCACCAAGTGTCCAGTCAATCCCTTGACCCACTTGGACTTTTCTCTCCATGCCAAGTGTCCAGTCCTCCAAAACCCACTTAGACTTCTAAGCATCAACTGTCTGGTCACTCTGGATCCACCTGGATTTCCACATGCCCGGCTTCACTCACCAGGACTTCTTTATTGTCTAGCTTCACTTACTAGGGCTTTCACATGACTTCACTCATTAGGATTTTCATCTGCCTTGCTTCACTCACTAAGTCTTTCACCTGGTTTCACTCACTAGGATTTCTCATCTGTCTGGCTTCAGTTACTATGTCTTTCACCTGGCTTCATTCACCAGGATTTCTCTTTTGCCTAGCTTCACTCGCTAGGACTTTGCCACAAAGTGTCCGGTCAACACTAACCCACTTGGATTTTTATTTTCTGTCAACTTTCCTGTTGGACTTCTCAGTCAAGTATCCGGTCAACCTTGACCTACCTGACTCTTTATCATATTAAATTGGTCAACCTTGACCAATTTCCCCAAACAGACGATTGCTCCTGCAATCTTCATACATTGTCAAAATAATCTTTATAAATTGTCAAACATCGAAACTCGCATATTACGACGCAAGCTTGAACTACTTCAAGCTTAGTCAATTTGATCAACCTTGACCTAGGGAAATTGTACCAATACGTTTAATTCTCCTAATTATATCCATGCCTTAAAACGTCAATTTGACATAATAAATTAAGAGCAATGATTTTTTAATACAAATATGTTTGAAAAATTTAATTCGTATTCAAAAAATCACTACTCTTAATATATTTTATTAAATTGATGTTTGAGGACATAGATATAATCAAGAAAACTAGTAGAACACATAGAAATTATTTTCATGTCAATCCGAAGTCGTTTGATTTATCAACCGATTTTATCCAAAATTGACTTTAATAAAAACAAAGTAAATCAAATTGGTCGAAATTTTAAATTTTCGATACATAGATAAATCGATCAAACTGGTAAAAAAAAAATTCAATCCACTATTTTTTAAATAGAAATCGATTCAATTAATTTTTTTTATCAGTCAATTGATTAAAGAGTAAAAAATTAATACATAATTTGATATTTTAAAACCATCCTATATAGTTTAGTAATTTCCATATTTGACCTACACTTTTCGATTACAAACTGTGTATCCAAATAAATGAGAGGTGATCTTCAAAATGCACTTTTTAATATGATCATGTCATGTGGTTTCGAACTGTGAATTATAATTATCTTAGATAGTTAAGGTGTATTTGGTTCAGGATTATCCTTTATAATCTTGGTTATCCATCCAAGATTATCAACAAAAATCTTGTTTGATTACACATCAGCAAAAGGGGCATGCAACCTTAAATCAAAAAATTTAGAAAACTGAGATTTTTCTTGATTCCGGGATTAACGAAATTTTTTTATCCAAAATACCCTTAAATAAAAGAAAAATGTGATAAAAAGGAAAACGTAAAGAAAAAAATAAAAAATATAATAAAATTAAAAAAAACTTTTTTAAAAAAATAAAAAATGTAAAAAATCATTAAAAATGTTAAAAAATAAAAAAAAACATAAAAATTAAAAAATAATAAAAATAGGAAAAAATAAAAAATAGAAAAAACTTTAAAAAGGAAAAAAAATAAAAAACATAAAAAAATAATAAATAATAAAAAAACATTAAAAATAGAAAAAAAATTTAAAAAGTAAAAAATTAAAAAAAACTTTAAAATTAAAAAAAAATAA
The DNA here is from genome assembly GCF_018446385.1 of Zingiber officinale. Lineage (NCBI taxonomy): Eukaryota > Viridiplantae > Streptophyta > Magnoliopsida > Zingiberales > Zingiberaceae > Zingiber > Zingiber officinale. The sequence continues at coordinate 86,783,109 of NC_056003.1, forward strand.
AAAAACGTATACAAATAAAGAAAAACATGAAAAAAAATAAAATAAAAAAAACGTAGAGTTTAAATAATAATAATAATAATATATAGTTAATTCTGTAATTAAGGGTAATATAGTAAAATATTAAATTAGGTTATTTATTAAAATTTTCAAATAAATAAATTTTCGTTGTATTATATAGGTTGAACCAAGTAATATTTAGTTATGTTTTATTCTCTATAACTTTGGTTATGTGATTATTTAGTGATCACATAACTAAGGTTATACATGATAACTTGAACTAAACGCACCCTTAAAGTGAATCATCGGTTTTGAACCAAAATCGTGTCTAGCGGTCGGTGAAAACTTGTATGGGGCCATATTAGTTATCCCAAGTTCAATGTTATCTAGTTCTATCTTTTTTTTTAATAGATTATTATAATATCCTCGGGGCATGATTCAGTAGTAAATGTATAAGATAAGATTGTAATTATTAGAAATGGTTATTTATTTATTAATTAATTTAAAATGATTTATTTCTAAATGATTTTATATATTAATTAAAATAAGTAATTGATATTTTTACTATATAATTATTCTTAATGAGTCAAATAACAACCTATTTTGATAAATAATTTTATAAATTTATATATTTTTAAAAAATAATATAATAATTTTAAATTATGATGATCCGTGCATGAATCGTGAACCGACAATTTTAAACCTTAAATTATAACTATCTTAAATAGTTAAGATTAAGAATCGATCCATCCTTAAGAATCATCAATTTTGAATCAGAATCGGATCTAGCGGTCGATAAAAATTACCATATAACCATATCGATTACCCAAAATTGGATGTTATCTAATTCACCTTTTGTTAAATTAATTATTACAATACCCTCGGGGGCATTGTTAGTATAACATTCTAACGGAAGTCTTTCGTATTAGAAATAAGTAGCAGCAGCCACGTTATAATTATTAATACTTCTATATATATTAGTTAATTATTTACTAAGTAATTAATATTTTTTTATATTATTATTCTTAATAATTATTAATTAGTTATTAATTATTTAATAAGTAATTAAAAATGATTATTTATTAATTAATTAATTTAAAATGGTTTATTTCTAAGTGATTTTATATATTAATTAATTATCTAATAAGTAATTGATATTTTTACTATATAATTATTCTTAATGAGTCCAATAACAATCGATTCTGACAAATAATTTAATAAATTTATATATTTTTTTAAAAAATAATTAATATAATAATTTAAAACCACGATGATTCGTACATGAATCGTGAACCGACGATTCCGAACTATGAATTATAACTATCTTAGACAGTTAAGATTAAGGGTCGACTCTCAAAAGAATCGTTGATTTCGAACTAGAATCAGGTATAGCGGTCGGTAAAACTTTCCATGGGATCATATCAATTATCCCAAGTTCGGTATTATCTAATAAATCTTTTCTTTTAATAGATTATTACAATATCCTCGGGAGCATGGTTTAATAGTAGTGTTTAAGGTAAAGTTATAGCGATTAAAGGGTCAAAATTTAACAAAAGTTTCATCGCCCCTATAGACCCCCATTCAGATACTTGCCACTTAAGTTTCCTCACTTTACCTCTCCCATTGATAATGGACAGCATGAGAGCCGTTAATGTAGCAATTCTACCTTTTGTTTTTATTATAAATATATTATTACAAGATGAATATCTATTACCAACTTAAAAAAAATAGATGATTGTAATGCAACGTAAGATTCTGCATAATAGATTTGATTAACCTTACAACTTTGCATTAACTCAAATTTACTGCTCCGAACTACTTTTTTTAGTTTTTTATTTTATTTACTAAATACAATGATGAGACATAAATATGTTGGTATAATTTACGTTAATAATTAAATTTAGATTTTAATATATGAGAAAAGTTAAAGTTAAACTTATATTTTTTAATTTATTTATCAAATGTACAAGATTAAAAGATTTAATGGTACTTGATACTATGCTGAAGTTCAGTCAGATTGATAATTGAAATAAGAAGACTCGATAGGTTGATATTTGACAAGAAGTTTAGTTAGGTCAGTAAAACCTGACAACTGGCTGAAATCCAGATGGGACATCTAACAGGAAGACCTGGTGGGTCAAGAGATTAAGTTTAAGTAGGTCTACAAAGTGTAAGTGGAGGTACGCACTAAAGGAGAGAGATCTAGTGAGAATGTGTTCCCATTTGAGGTAACAGTAGGCGCCAGTCCGAGTTAAGATTTTCGAAACCCAAAGTCAGGACAAAACAATTCCAAGACTGTCAAAATATTAATACTTATTTTTCATATTATTGTCTATTTTACTAACTCTGTGGTGCAAGAAATCAAATATGAAAGTTAGTTGGAAAAAGGAGGTCCGAGCGCCCTGAGTAGGTCCAGACACCTGGATGGGGCCAAACTCAGCCATGCGTGCAGCTGAGTTGGCACACTCTGATTGGTCGGCACACATCAGGGTCTAAGCGCCTGGACCGGTCCAAGCACCCAAAGTTAGTTCTATACCTTTATGGTTTTATTTTTATGCTCTACCCAAAATGCCTCATATCAATGGAAATATCTTTTCCTTATATGTCCATGATCTTTTACATGTATTTTCAATATAGAACTTTGTTTGCAACCATTGCAACCCAACAGTCCCCCCTTAAACAAAGGGCCTTCTCCTCAAGTCTATCCGCTTGATGTCATCTGATTATTGACCCATCAGGACTTTCATGTCCCTCGATCCAACCGATCTACTAGGACTTCCTTGCCCCATCGTTCACCCGACCTACTAGAACTTCCTTATTTAGTCATAACTAGGACTTCTCTACCTGACGTGTGGTCGTCTTGATTCAAACATGGAAGCCCTTATTTCCTTCGTTAGAGATCAATATTCCACCCACATGGCTCAATTGGACCAAGACTCTTGTGCACAGTTGGCGGTTAATCTTTCTAGTAGTCCAAGTTTTAATACTAATTGTTAGGACTAAAAGAATTAAGATATTTCCACAATGATATGATATTATCTACTTTGGATCTAAGTTCTCATGATTTTATTTTTGGACTCTATTCAAAAAGTTTTATATCAACGAAGATATTTTTTCCTTATAAGTTCATGATATTTTCCATGTGTTTTCAATGTCGGACTTTGTTTGTAATCATTACATCCCAATAGGTTCAACTTTCACAGATAGAGTTTCATCGAGATGCAACTATGATAACGGTCCAAGCGGTCGGGGGTGGTCCAAGCACCAGGAGTTGGATAACTCAGCGTTGAAGTAGGATAGGATAGGTCTCAATGGAGGTGGGGATGGTCCATGTGCCCGAAAAGTGCTATAAAAGAAGCTTCGATCAGCAGCATCAATACATCAATTGCTACAACTTTCGTACTCAAGAATTACTCTGGAAAGCTCTCTACGACGTCGAAACGCCACTCCGACGACTACACCTAAGCTTCAACACAAAGTCATCGGTATATTTGTATTTACTTGCATTTTAATTTTCTATATCATTGTAATTATTCAAGCTTATAGTGGATTGTCCAATGGAAGTACTCAGGTAGTGCGAGCCTTGAAGTAAGAGTCGTCGAATGCTCCGAAGCAAGTAAAAGAAACTTGTGTTAGTCATGCTCTTTTTGTGTAATTCTTGTCCGCTGCTTTCTCTCGTATTTTTACGAAAATATAAAAAAGTGACTTTCGTTATTCACTCTTCCCTCTAACCCTTTAAGTTCTTTTTTCCGATTTTACATTTTCATTTTTTCGCCATCTCTTTTGACAAATCTGTCATTATTTTTTATTTTTTACTTCTCAAAGTTGGTGAAATACCACTCGAGTTAATTTTGCTTTACTCATTTTTTTCCCATACTACTTACCCCAAGACCTAGTCTTAGAATATTTCTTTGAAATTGTGCTATGCAAGAAAAATGATGCACAAAGAAATGTTGGGGTAATGCAACCATAAATCTTGACGGTACGAAATGGACTACTTCAAAATATGGAACCATCAGATGGAAAACTTCATAATGATGGATAGCTTCGACTGTGACATAGCACTAAGGCGATCCACTTAAGACAAAAGCATCTACAAAGATAATAAATTTAATTTTAAGTTTATTACATATAAAGAAATTACGTGCAGAATAGGAGAACATCGAGATGCCTATGAGTTCTGGACTCAACTAAGTTTCACGAGGAGCCGATGAAGCTAGAGAAATAAGTCAAAAGTCAATCCAGACTTGAGTCCAACCAAACAGAAAAACTTACAGAATTAGGGGTTGTGTTTAAGATTAGTATAATTTACCAAAATACTTTTATCAATAATAATTTAAACGATATACATGATAATTTAGATAATTATGAAAATACCTTTAGTATGATGCATGATAACATAATTCACTCTTGTGATAATTTAGATTTGTATTATTCAATAAATTAAAAAACAAATTTAATTAAAATTTAGAATTCAATAATAAATTATTTAATAAGAATAGTTTTAATTAAAAAATTCAATTAAAAATGTAAATAATTTAATCAATGATTCAAATCTAAATTTAGAAAATAATTCGGCAAAGAAAAAAAATCAACTTTAATTAATTCTAAAATTAATAAAAAAATAACTTTAATTAATTTTAAAAATATAAAATTAAATAATTTAAATTTAAAAAAATTCAACCTAACTAAACAAGATTAAGATTCAAATCTTATCCTTAATAATTTAATTGATAATAATAATTTAATCAATTCAAATATCAAGATAAACTTAAATTTAAAATTTAAAAATAATTAAATGATTTAGATAAAATTAATAAATTTTTTAATATACAATTTTTAAATAAAGATAATTCAAACAATTTAATAAATTTAAAATTAATAAAAATTTAAATATTAAAGATAATCTTCCAAACAAAATAATTTAACCAATTTAACAAATTTAAAATTTAATAAATTCAAAATTTAAAAATTAATAAAAAATTAAATATTAAGATTATAGGGATATGCCGACAATGACATTACATGGCCGGCGATAACATCTTGGCTAGCCGATGATGTGATGATGGCAGGGACAAGCAAAGCAGCCGATTGATAACATCATCGGACCTAAAGTCGATTGGCGTCTAGTGTCGGAGAGGACTGGTGACCGTCTGAGTAAACTAGAGATCGGCCTACGTGGTCAACGATCGTGTCTGTCACAGTTGCGTGACGGCGTGCGCGATGTGTGGGTGTGGGTATAGTGCGGCGGAGAAAGCGGCGAAAGACGAAGTACAGTAGTTTGTGATAATTTTTCTTTTAATATTTTTTTTATTGAATGGATAAGTTTCGTTTAAATTAAAAAAAAACTAAAATAAAAAAAAAGCAAAACGTGCACCGTTGAAATTTTCCCACATATGCTTTCTGTGGCATTAATATTAATGGTTGTGCACGCGGTAATTTTTGTGGTAGTTAATTGAAAGATTAATTTACCATTTATACTAATTGGGCTTAGATCTTAATCTGTTTTACTGAACCGGATCAAATTAGTTTGGTCTACTTAGACCCAATTTAAATTAAATCATTAGTTAGTTTAATCGAATTAGTTAGATTCAAATCTAAAATGATTTGGCTTGATTAATTGGACTTAGACTCAACATGATTAAATGATTAGATTTATTTTAATTGGTCAAACTTAAATCAATGGACATTGATTTGATCAAATGGATATGAGTTTAATCAATAAGCATGAAATTAACTGAAATAGACTTAGGTCAAATAGTAACAGAACATAAATACAAAGATCTCTATCTAATTAGATCAATTCTAATTGTGAATAATGGACCCAGCTTAGGATCTGAATTCCTAATCAACCGATCCAATGGGTTAGTCGACTTAGACTCCTGAAAATTAAGAAGATTTATTTTTCTTGATTTATTATATTGGTACTAAGCCGGTATAAATTGAATTAAGCCGGTTTTGTACTGGTTAGTCGATTTTGTATTGACTTATTTAATTTCAATTTTTTAGATGACACGAACGATTGTCACATTGACTCGACGCGAAGTGCGACGAAATCAGTTCGGGGAGGAAATTCAGAAGATAGAGTATAACTCTACTTATGGAGTCGACGGACACATTGGACAGCTTGATGATTTATTTTGGAAACTTGAGGTAGAAGAGTTTCCAGTCTTGGACAGTTATAGGATCTGAGCTTTGATGCGTTTATTGCCAGAAAATACTAGGATGATAGCAGACTATATTTGGGGGCGTCATCAAGGATGCGTTACATATTCAATATTATGTGAGGCACTACTTCACTATATGACTGAAGAGGATCCTGAAGAGTTTGAAGAGGATCCGGAAATAATCGAGGAGGATCCAATTGAGGATCCCATAGAAAATCCTGAAGCTGTCCTGTCTGAGATTACCTCAAATAAGTTCAGGCTGAAAGGGATAATGTTGGTCACTGCACTAGTGTCTGTCCTAGTGGGAGTGGTGGTAGCCTATCTAGTTTAGTAGAGTTTTATCATTGTTATTGTCATTATGTATGAATAATATTAGTGCATTTCATTCATGTCAGTTAGTTATATGTTAACAATATGTAGTATAATTTTATGTTAATGATATGTTTATTTATTTATATTGTTTACTCGACATGATGCATGATTAGTTCATTTTTATTAAAATGATTCGTTCATTTAATTAAAATAATCATGATTTATTAAATGATCAGTTCATTTAATTAAAGAAATTATGATATTATAAATGATTAGTTCATTTGTTGAGATGTGTGTAATAGAATTGATCAATATTGATTTGATTGGTCATACGAATAATAAGTGACGATATTGTTGTCACTTGATTTTGTAAACCAACTCAAATTAATATTGAGTTAATCATAAATTGCATACATATAAATTACACTGAATACTAAATAATGTGTTTATTTATGATAGATTATGGCAATCAAAAATATTATAGCTGAACTCAACAAGGGTAAAAAACTTAATGGGGATAACTATAAGATCTGGCACCTCAGGATACAATATGTACTTGAGGAACAAGAAGTTCTGAAAGCTGTAAATCAGGTTATGGTAGAACCTGTAGATGGTCCTACTGCACAACACAGATGAGATCTTGATACCTATAAGGCAAGGAAGAAAAAGGACTCCACTGTAAAGGGAATATTGATTAGTTCAATGATAGATGACCTAGCTTTTGAGTATGAGTCGTATCTTTCAACTCATGTAGTTTGGGTAGCCTTTAAAAACAATACAGTGGAGTAAGTCTAAGCAAGCTTCGATAGCTGACAATCAAGTTTGATAGCTACAAGAAGCATCCAAATGTATCAATGGTTCAAAACCTCTGGGAGATGTTGAACATGATTTGGGAGCTTAAAACAGTTGGTCATGAGTTGACCGATGAACAACAAGTTCAAGCAGTTATTCGTTCACTTCTAGATTCTTGGGAGACCATGAAAAAAACCCTAACTCATAGTGAGAGTATCAAGACTTTCACTGATGTCTCATATCATGTAGAATTAGAGACGAAGATAGTTGAATCCACAGGGATTTCTGGACAAGCCTATGTGGCTGTAGGTTCTAGACAATCCACAGGGATTTCTGGAAAAGGAAGGGAAAGAAGAGAGAAGTTGCTGCTGTGGGATAGGGCCCAATCAAGAAGATAATAAAGAAGATTGAAAAGAAACCTAAAAATAAGTTGACTTATTTTAACTGTGGCAAGAAAGGCCACTTCGCTCGGGAGTACACTGAGCCAAAAAAAAGTAAATCCAAGTGTGTCTTCTTTTTCTGAGCATTTTGTTGTTAGTTTAGTGTTGTTAGATGATTCTTATCCTTTGTGGATTATAAATTCGGGAACAATCAACCATGTAGCTCGGGAACAAGTTACATTTGTTGAGTATCATTGGGTACCAACTGACAACAAGTGGATCTATTTAGGAAACAATGCAAGAGTTGAAGTCAAAGGAGTCGACACTTGCAAACTCAACCTTCATAGTGGTAGTGTTTTTTTCTACATGATGTCATGTATGTGTTGGAACCCCAAGGTGTTTTGATGTGATCAAACAAGCTAAGTTAGGTCCTGCGTTTGTTTAACCCTTGTGTCTAAGTGTGCAGGAGCTTAGGAACACAGGAAGTCGAGCGGAAGACGCGGCTAGCGAGAAGGACGACACGGGAGAGAGCCGACGGGTTCGGTGCGTCCGAGGGACGAGGTGTCCACAGAAGAGTACACCGGTGGACGAGAAGAGCGTGCGTGGCGCTCGAGGGACGAGAAACCGGGAAGGAAGGCTGCTCGAGGAGAAGGCCGGAACATGGGTTCGGGTGAGCCCTATTCCGGAAGGCCGAGATCACCCAAGCTAACGGAGCCGGAGCGAACAGACCCGGACCGAAACGAGCTAAACTGGAGTAGTAGAATCGGACCACAAAAAGTCAACAAAGTTGACTTAAGGGGTCCGGGCGCCCCGGGCACTATTGAGGGTCCGGGCGCCCGGAACCCCTCCGGGCGCCCGGAGCTGACTTTTGACCAGGATCGCGTCAAACGCGATCTGATCGTTGGGGATAGAATTTTATCCCCTCCAGGGCGCCCGGAACTCCTTCCAGGCGCCCGGACCAGTACTATAAATATAGTACTGGTCTGCACATTCAGATAAACTCACTTGTAATCAATTCTTTCTCTGCTTTCAGTTGTGTTCTTTTCATTTGTGCTGTCAACGTTGTAAAGAGGCTTCTCTGCCTAGAGGAGATCATAGTGCGCTTACTTTCATTGGATTAGCAATCCTCTGATTGCAAACCAAGTAAATCTCTGGTGTATGATTTCTTTACTTAGTCTCTACTTTTTATTATAAGTGTTTATGTTATATAGTTGAAATCCGAGAAAGGTTCGAGTTTAATTTTGTAGGGCAATTCACCCCTCCCCTCTTGCCGGCCTCCAAAGGGACCAACAAGTGGTATTAGAGCGAGGGCGCTTCAGGAGGACTAACCGCCGATCGAAGCAACAAGATGGCCGGACCAAGCATCGTCCCACCAAAATTCGAGGGCAATTTCGCAGACTGGAAGCGTCGTATGGAGGTATTCCTAAAAACAGATTTTGAAATTTGATTTATTATGAAATATGGTTTTGTAGCTCCAATAGATAAAGATGGAAAAGAAAAAGAAGAGAGCGATTGGACAAAGAAGGAGCAGAATGAGTCGGTAGCAAATAGCCGTGCGGAACATCACCTGCTGAGCGTGTTACCGCCTCAAGAGGTCAACCGCATCGGAAACTATTTATCTGCTAAAGAACTTTGGGAGAAGTTCTTGGAACTCCACGAAGGCACGTCCGAAGCAAAGCTCGCTAGAAGGGACATCCTCCGCAACAAACTGATGAACATCCGTCTGGAGAAAGGTTAGAAAGTAGCTGGTTTACACGCAAAGGTAAAAGAACTAGTTACTGGTCTCGAGAACCTCGGTGAAACGGTAACAAATCGGGACACTATACGATACGCGCTCAACGCGTTTCCAAGAACTCCGGAATGGACATCAATCGTCGACGCCTACTACATCTCAAAAGACCTGGAGGTAAGCACTTTAGAAGAGTTGTTTTCTACTCTTGAATTGCATGAAACCAGGTATGCAGGAACGACAAAGGATACAACCCAGACTATGGCGCTGAACGTAACCCAGAAGGATGAACTCGAGTTAGACTCCGAAGACGATCAAGAAGCATACATGGTAAGAAATTTTAAAAAGTTTTTTAGATCTAATAAATTTAAAATGCAGAATAAAAGGAATCAAAAAGGTGGAAGAAAGGTGCGGTGCTACCAGTGTCAGAAGGAGGGACACCTAAGAGAAGACTGCCCAGAACTCAAAAAGGCCAAAAGGAAGTCTCCCAAGAAACACAACCTAAAAGCAACTTGGGACGACACTTCTTCATCCGAAACAGAAGCTCAAGAATATGCCGGAATAGCACTAATGGCAAGCTACGATAGACAAAGTATATCAGAACCTAGCATCGATGAAGGGGGAGCGACCTCGGATGAAAGCAGTGAAGCAGGGGGAGATTCAGGCTTCAAGTCCGACATGGTAAGTGAGGTATGCCTCTTACCCCCTGATCAGCTTTACTCTGGTATAAAAGCTATGACTAAATCCATGTATAAATTAGAAAATAAAAATGCCAAATTAGAAAATGAAATTTTAGAAACAAAGAGAATTTTGGCAAAATCATGTCTTATAGAAGATTTTGAAAAATTGAAAATTGAAAATGAAAAACTAAATGAAGAAATAGAAAGATTAAAAAAATCTAATGGTTCAAATATTCCTACTTTTAGAAATTTAAATTGGTATTATAGATTTCATCAAAGTCAAATTAGAAATATATCAAAAATCTATATACCTAGGAAATACTTGGTTAATCCTGTAGGTAGGAACCTTTACTGGATTCCAAAAACCTGTTTAACTTAAAATTAAAGTCAGACTTAGCATTTTCAGCAAGGAAATTAAAACAACTAATTTCTTTATGAGACTTTGTCTAAGGAAGTGGTTGTTGCTCCAATAACCAAGAAGGCCTAGTGCCTCGCCACGACCTGGAAGCCAACTAACGAAATGAAAAGTTTAATTGACTAACTGAAAAAGCATTAATTTAATTTACCTAATGCTTTAAAAGAGTTATTCAATTTGTGTTAGAAAATATTTAAAATAATTTGAAAAATAATTTTTTTTTAATTGACTTAGAAAATTTCTGAAAATTATTGACTTAGATATTTTTTAACTTAGGAATTTTTATATGAATATTGTCTTAGACATTTTTCTTTGAAAATTGCCTTAGAAATCTTTTATGAAAAATAACTTAAAATTTTTTCTGTATATTGACTTAGAATTTTTTTTAGATATTCTCTTTTGAAACATTGCCTTAGAAATTAATATTAATTATCTTAGAAATTTTTATGAAAATTGACGTAGAAATTTTTTAAGTTATCTTAGAATTTTTTTTTATATTACTTTATAATTTTTCTTAAAATTGACTTAGAATTTTTGCCTTATTATTTTTTTTTACCTTAGGCTTGTTTATCACCCCAATTTTTATGTGATCAAAGGGGGAGAAGTATGTTAAGTCTAGGGGGAGATACTATAATTTTTCAATTGAAAAATATTTGGACTTATTTTAATATAAATTGTTTTTATTGCATATGGTTACCCTAACTTAACTTGGGTTGCTCACATCAAAAAGGGGGAGATTGTTGGAACCCCAAGGTGTTTTGATGTGATCAAACAAGCTAAGTTAGGTCCTGCGTTTGTTTAACCCTTGTGTCTAAGTGTGCAGGAGCTTAGGAACACAGGAAGTCGAGCGGAAGACGCGGCTAGTGAGAAGGACGACACGGGAGAGAGCCGACGGGCTCGGTGCGTCCGAGGGACGAGGTGTCCGCGGAAGAGTACACCGGTGGACGAGAAGAGCGTGCGCGGCGCTCGAGGGACGAGAAACCGGGAAGGAAGGCTGCTCGAGGAGAAGGCCGGAACATGGGTTCGGGTGAGCCCTATTCCGGAAGGCCGAGATCACCCAAGCTAACGGAGCCGGAGCGAACAGACCCGGACCGAAATGAGCTAAACCGGAGTAGTAGAATCGGACCACAAAAAGTCAACAAAGTTGACTTAAGGGGTCCGGGCGCCCGGAATCATTCCGGGCGCCCCGGGCACTATTGAGGGTCCGGGCGCCCGGAACCCCTCCGGGCGCCCGGAGCTGACTTTTGACCAGGATCGCGTCAAACGCGATCTGATCGTTGGGGATAGAATTTTATCCCCTCCAGGGCGCCCGGAACTCCTTCCAGGCGCCCGGACCAGTACTATAAATATAGTACTGGTCTGCACATTCAGATAAACTCACTTGTAATCAATTCTTTCTCTGCTTTCAGTTGTGTTCTTTTCATTTGTGCTGTCAACGTTGTAAAGAGGCTTCTCCGCCTAGAGGAGATCATAGTGCGCTTACTTTCCTTGGATTAGCAATCCTCTGATTGCAAACCAAGTAAATCTCTAGTGTATGATTTTTTTACTTAGTCTCTACTTTTTATTATAAGTGTTTATGTTATATAGTTGAAATCCGAGAAAGGTTCGAGTTTAATTTTGTAGGGCAATTCACCCCTCCCCTCTTGCCGGCCTCCAAAGGGACCAACAGTATGCTCCTAAAATTCGACAGAATCTTATTTCTGTTACGTGTCTTCTTGATTTAAGGTATTGTATTAATTTTTATAGTCGGTATGTTGAACTTAAGATTGACTCAGTGTCAATCGGATATGGTTTTTTAACAAATGGTTTTATGGTTCTTGATGTAGAACCAGATGTCAATTATGCTATTGATGGTTGTTTTTCAAACATTGCTCTAACTTGTGATGTAGATATAACTGATGAGATTTGGCATGCTAGATTAGGACACATATGACAAGAACGTATGAATCGGTAATGGGCACTCGAGCTAAGATTCACTTGTCCATATGTGAGCATTGTCTTGTTGGAAAAGTAACTAGGAAACCATTTGGTAAGGCTATTAGATCTGAATCAATATTATAGTTAATTCATTCGGATATTTATGGTCCAATGAATGTGAAGGCTAGACATGGAGCTTCCTATTTCATTACATTTATTGATAATTTCTCTCGGTTCGGTCATGTGTATTTAATTTCTCATAAATCTGAAGCATTGGATTGTTTCATTCATTATATGAACGAAGTTGAGAATCAAACGGAATGTAAAGTTAAGACTTTACGTACTGACCGTGGAGGAGAATATTTGTCTGATATGTTCAAGATAATATGTAATGCTAGAGGGATTAGAAGACAGCTGACAATCCCTGAAACTCCACAGCAATATGGGGTAGCTGAAAGAAGAAATAGGACTCTTCTTGAAATGGTTAGGTCTATGATGGCGCAAGCTAATTTACCAATCTCCTATTGGGGAGATGCATTATTAATTGCAGCCTATATACTTAACAAAGTGCCTTCAAAGTCAGTTCCATCTACCCTATATGAACATTAGATAGACAGAAAATCAGATTTAAATAATTTGAGACCCTAGGGTCAACTGCTTATGTTCATGATAGTTTTCACAAGTATGGAAAATTGAGACCTAGGGGTAAGAAATGTATCTTTATAAGATATCATGAGACATCCAAAGGTTATGTTTTCATATGTGAGCAACTAGATGGAACCATCTCAGGAATAGACTCGAGAGATGCGACTTTTTTGGAAACAGAGTTCCCAATTAGAGGTGATGTTGATAAAAATGTTCCTCTATTTGAGGAGGATGAGATATTATCAATAAGAGAGGTGTTAAAAGAGATACTTGAGTCTAGTCAACTGAGTGAGAGTGATATACCGAGTCATGAGTTGACTTTTCAATAGCCTAAGTTATGAAGAAATGTTCGTAAGATCAAACTTAAGAAGAGGTTTGATATTGAGAATGAGGCATTGATTACACTTCCAATTGACAATGACGAATCTCAATCCATTGAGGAAGCATTGGGATATAGAGTTAAAGAAAAATGAAAAGCTGCAATGGTTGAAGAGATGGAGTCCATGATTCATAATCATGTTTGGGACTTAGTCGATCTTCCTTCGGGCCGAAGGGCTATTGGGAATAAGTAGATTCTCAAAATAAAAAGGAAAACTGATGGATCGATTAACGGATACAAAGATTGTTTAGTTGCAAAAGGATATACCAAAATGGAGGGTATTGACTTTGAAGATACATTTTCTCCCGTAGTGAAATTTGTGTCAATACGAGTTATTTTGGCCTTTATGGCACATTATAACTTGGAATTACATCAAATAGATGTAAAAACTGCTTTCCTTAATGACAAAGAAATATATATGGTTCAGCCAGAAGATTTTATTGCTGAAGGCCAAGAGCAGAAAGTATATAGACTTAGAAAATCTATAAATGGGCTAAAGTAAGCGTCAAGACAATGGAACATAAGATTTAATGAAGTCGTTTTATCTTATGATTTCGAGATGATCAATGAGGATCATTGTGTTTTCTTGAAAAGGGAAAAAGAAAAGTATGTCATTTTATCATTATATGTTGATAGCTGGAAATGACATAGGATATGTGAATGAAGTTAAGAAGTGGATGCCATCACAATTTGATACAACGGATATGAGAGAAGTTGAATATATTTTAGGAGTGAAGATCATAAGAGATCGTCCTAAAAGACTTTTGGGTTTGTCATAAGAATCTTATATAAATAAGATGTTATATCATTTCAGCATGTCAAATTGCAACGTAGAACATACACTTATTGTGAAAGGTATTGTTTTGAGAAAGAGTATGTGTCCTAAAACTTTAGAGGAAATAGCTGAGATGAATAAAAAATCATATATCAGTGCTATTGGTAGTTTGATGTACACTATGTTGTGTACACGTCTCGATATCAGCTATGCTGTTGGCTTAGTCAGTCGCTTCCAGTCAAAACCAAGACCGAGACACAGGAAGGCGGTAAAAAGGATATTCAGATATCTGAAGGTGACAACAGATTATTGTCTCTTATTTCAAGGATCAAATATGAGTCTAAAAGGTTATTTAGATGTAGATTGGGCTGGGGACCTGGATGATAAAAAATCCATATCAGGCTATGCATTCTTGCTGAATGGTGGTGTTATTTCTTGGAACAGCAAGAAACTGTTGGTTAGTCCTAGGAAAATGTACCGGTTCCACTGTACAAAAATTTTTGTACAAGTGTCGAACCTTTCCTTAAATAACCTATTGTGTTATTTAGAAGTTAAATTAGGAATCGCAGACGGAACTTAACATCATTGATTCCAAATTTAACTTATCTATTCTTAATGGTTTAGATTTGAATCGCAAGCGGAACTTAACACTATTGGTTCAAATCCACCTATGTTATTAATTCCATTAAATATTAATTTCCAAAATTGGCTTCCAGGACTGCATGGCGAGGCACATGACCTTCTTGGATATGAGAACAACCACCACCGCCTAGACAAAGCCTTTTAAGGAAAGCTAATATTTAATTTCCTTAAATAACTCTAGGTTAACCAAAAAGAGCAATCGAATCACAAATTCGAAAAAGAAGAAAACACAAACACGAAAAACTAATTCGAAAAACTAGATCTAATGCCTCTTGTGTTTGGAATTCTTACAAAAAGAAATAACTAGCATGATGCGGAAAACAATTACTAATTATACCTTCTCTTTGTAAACTAATGACCTCGAGATCTTCTGCCGTATTCCTCGCCTCACCTTGGACGTCGTGTGGGCGACGATCCTCCAAGATGAACACCACCCAAAAGCTATCTTCCTCTTTCTCTAAAATTCGGCCGCCACCACCACCAAGGAGAAGAGAGCAAGGGAAAAGAGAAGAAGAAGGGGCCGGCCATACCAAGATCTCCAAGCAAGAGAATAAGAATTGTTCTGTCTCATGAAGCCTTCTCACCCCTTCTTTTATAATACTTGCCCAAGGCAAATAAGGGAAGAATTTTTACAAAAAATTAAAATCTTCCTCTAACTTTTCTTTTTCCCTTTTAATTTTCCTTTTCTTTCCTCTTGATTGAATCAATCACCAAAAATAAATTTGATGATTTTATTTTTTTAAACATGGCCGGCCACATTGCTTGGGCACCAAGCAAGGGTGGCCGACCCCTATAAGAGGAAGGAAATAATTTTTTTTAATAAAATATTACTAGAAGAAAAACTCTTATAAAATTTTACAAGCTCTCTTTCCTAAAGTAGGAGTTAAAAAAGGAAAGTTCTAAAAATTAAAACCATGTTTTAAAATTTAAAACTTCTCTTATAAAATTTCCTTTTTTAACATGGTGATAGAAAATTTAAATTTTAAAACTTATCTTCTTTTTTCTTAAACCATGAAGATGGTTAAAAAAGGAAAGTTTCAAAACTTTTAAAACTCTCTATTAAAACATGTGGCCTAATTCAAATAAGGAAAGTTTTAAAAATTAAAATCTCTCTTTTAAAACTTATAGTTTTCTACAAAGAGAAGATTTTAAAAATTCAAAACAACCCTCCTTGTTTGAATTATTGTGGCCGGCCCCTACCAGCTTGGTCACCAAGCAATAGGGCCGGCCCCTATAGAAGAGGATGTGGCTGACCATTGCTTGGTCACCAAGCAATGGACCGGCCTCCTTCTTGTACAGCAAGAAGAGCCTTACATTTGGATGGACTTGAGGCTATAATGAGGCTACGACAGGGACCTAGAGGAGAAATTAGTTTTGGCCTTCCGATGAGCTTGAGTATCCCGTGTTCGCCCCGAACACATAACTCAAGTTCATCAATAATAACTCATTCCACTAGAGAGTTATTATCGCACTACCGCACCAATCCCAAATTACATTATGAGCTCCTTCTTATCATGAGTGTGTTAGTTTCCCTGTGTTTAAGATAACAAATGTCCACTAATTAAGTAAGTTACTAACAACTCACTTAATTAATATCTAGTTCCAAGAGTAGTACCACTCAACTTCATTGTCATGTCGGACTAAGTCCACCTGCAGGGTTTAACATGACAATCCTTATGAGCTCCTCTTGGGGACATTCTCAACCTAGATAACTAGGACACAGATTCCTTCTATAATCAACAACACACACTATAAGTAATATCATTTCCCAACTTATCGGGCATATTGATTTATCGAGCTAAACCTCACCCTTTGATAAGTCAAAGAAATAAATATTAAATATATGTGCTTGTTATTATATTAGGATTAAGAGCACACACTTCCATAATAACTAAGGTCTAGTTCTTTTACTAAGTCAGTACAAAAAGAACTTATCTAAATGATCCTACTCAATACACTTAGAGTGTACCAATATAATTTATTAATCAAGATAAACTAATACTTAATTACACTACGACTATTCCGATGGTTTGTTCCTTTCCATCTTAGTCGTGAGCAACTGTTTATAATTTATAAAGAACTGTCAACATGATCTTCTGTGTGTGACACCACACACCATGTTGTCTACTATATAAATTAATTGAACAATTACATTTAACAAATAAATGTAGATATTGACCAATGTGATTCTTTTATTTCAAAAATAAATGTTTACAAAAGCTAGACTTTTAGTATACACTCTAATAATCTTCCACTTATACTAAAAGACTAAGTTGCCATATCTGTTGTCATATATCTGATTCCCATCCCTTCCACATGCCGATCAAAACCTTTCGCCGGAAGTGCTTTAGTGAATGGATCTGCCAGGTTATCTGCTGATGCAATCTTGGCGACGACAACTTCTCCTCGCTTGACGATGTCTTGTATCAGGTGGTACTTTCGCTCTATATGTTTACTTGCTTTATGGGCTCGCGGTTCCTTCGAGTTTGCAACTGCACCACTATTATCACAATAAATTGTGATGATCTTGGGCAAACCAGGAATCACATCTAAGTCCATTAGAAAGTTCCTGAGCCATATAGCTTCTTTGGCTGCCTCAGAGGCTGCCACATACTCAGCTTCCATGGTTGAGTCCGAGACGCATTTCTGCTTAACACTTCTCCATGCAATAGCTCCACCTCCTAGAGTAAACACATAGCCTAACGTAGACTTACTGTTGTCCCTATTTGATTGGAAGTCCGAATCCGTGTAACCCACAGGGAGCAAATCGTCTGCTTGGTAAACTAGCATATAATCTCTAGTCCTTCTCATGTACTTCAATATATGTTTTACAGTAGTCCAATGTCCTTGTCCAGGGTTACTCTGATATCTGCTGACCATGTCCACGACAAAACAGATATCAGGCATCGTATACAACATTGCATACATAAGGCTTCCTATAGCCGAAGCATAAGGGACTGCCTTCATTTCCTCCATCTCCTTTGATGTCTTTGGAGACATCTCTTTAGATAAGGCTACTCCATGCCTAAAAGGTAAGAAACCTTTCTTGGAGTTTTGCATGCTAAAACGAGCAAGGACCGTATCTATATATGAAGCTTGAGATAGACACAATATTCTTTTCTTGTGATCCCTTATAACTTTGATCCCAAGAATGTGTGCACATTCTCCTAAGTCCTTCATATCAAATTGTTTGGACAACCATACCCTTACGTCCGATAATACTTTGACATTATTGTCAATTAACAAAATATCATCTACGTATAGTACAAGAAATACCACCACATTTTCGTTACACTTCTTGTATACACAAGACTCATCCGGACACTGAATAAATCCATATGACTGGATTACTTCGTTAAACCAGATGTTCCAAGATCTTGAAGCTTGCTTTAGTCCATAAATGGACCGATTCAGCTTGCATACTAGATGCTCTTTGCCTTTTTCAATAAACCCTTCTGGTTACTTCATATGGATGTTTTCTTCAAGACTTCCATTAAGGAAAGCTGTCTTGACATCCATTTGTCAAATCTCATAATCCATATGAGCAGCAATGGATAAGAGTATCTGGATAGACTTAAGCATAACTACCGACGAAAAGTCTCCTCATAATCAATTCCCTCTTTCTGAGTATACCCTTTCACAACAAGCCTTGCTTTGAAGGTTTCTACCTTCCCATCTGTCCCTCTTTTCCTTTTGTAGATCCACTTGCATCCAACAGCTTTTACACCATCAGGTGGTTCTACAAGCTCCCAGACCTTATTAGAATACATAGATTCTATTTCAGAATTCATTGCCTTTTGCCAAGATACTGCACTTTATCTTGGAGTGCTTCGTCATATGTTCGGGGATCAGGTTCATGTTTACCCGAGATCAAGTCCAAAAACTCTCCCAAAAACATGAATCTCTCAGGTTGCCTCACAACCCTCCCACTACGACGAGGCACCGTCTCTAGTTGTGTATCCTGTGTGACACGTGTTGCAGTTTCTAGTGGTACTTCATCTTGTACTGTTGGTACTAAAGTAGACATGCCCTCTTTTATTTCTTCTAGAACTATTTCACTCATGGGCTTATGGTTCATTACATAATCTTCTTCTAAAAATCGAGCATTGGTGCTAACAATGATCTTTTGATTTTTAGGATTATAAAACAAACCACCTTTCATTTCCTTGGGATATCCCACAAACAGACAGACTTCTGTACGTGATTCCAACTTGTCAGTATCTCCCTTCAGCACATGTGCTGGACTACCCCATATCCGGATATGATTCAGACTAGGCTTACGCTCATTGCATAATTCCATGGGAGTAGAAGGAACTGTTTTAGAAGGTACCATATTCAGAATGTACACTGCTATTTCCAGAGCATATCCCCAAAACGAATTTGGTAATTCTGAATAACTCATCATCGATCTAACCATTTCCATAAGAGTCCTATTCCTTCGTTCTGCCACACCATTCTATTGGGGTGTACCAGGTGCAGACAATTGGGATTGAATCCCGACTTCTGATAAGTAATTCCTTAACTCTCCAAAGAGGTATTCGTCACCACGGTCAGACCGTAGTGTCTTGATACTTTTACCAAGACGTTTCTCCACATCAGCCCTATATTCTTTGAACTTATCAAAGCATTCAGACTTACGGCGCATCAGGTAAATGTATCCGTATCTTGAATAATCATCTATAAAAGAGACAAAGTATTTATAACCACCTCTTGCCTGGATAGATATAGGACCACACAAATCAGAATGAACCAGTTCTAACGCATCTTTGGCTCTATACCCCTTGACCTTAAAATGTCTCTTGGTCATTTTACCTTCTAAGCAGGATTCACATGTTGGAAAGTTTTCCAACTCTAATGAACCCAAGAGCCCATCGGCTACAAGCCTTTGAATCCTACTTAAGTTAATATGACCAAGCCTTAAATGCCAAAGATACGTTTGGTTCATTTCCGAAGGTTCTTTTCTCTTATTAAAGTTAGAAGATGTGTTATTAATTTTCATATTTTGCTTTGTGGGAGAAATTGGATTTAAAATATATAAATTGCCAACCAATGCATCAGAACAGATAATCACCTTATTTCTCTTTATAACGATATTGTTACTAAAGGAAACAGAATATCCATCCAAATACAGTTTAGAAACTGAAATTAAATTCTTTCTAAAACTGGGTACATAAAGATAATTTCTTAAAATCAAATTTCTATTCCTATCAAAAGATAAGTAGACGTCTCCGACTGCAACAGCCGCCACTTTAGTAGCATTGTCCATGTAGATGGTTATCTCTCCATCAAATAGTCGTCGGGTTTCCTGGAATCCTTGCAAAGAATTGCAGACATGATCAGTGGCTCCTGTATCTACACACCAGGTGCTGGTAGATAACACCGCTAAACATGTTTCAACTACTAGAGCATGAGATATACCTTTATTGTTCTGATTCCTACGAGGACAGTCCATCTTCCAATGTCCTGACTGCTTGCAGATGAAGCACTTGCCCTTCAGCTTCTTCATTCTAGCTTTTTGTCCCTGAGGTTTATTCACTCTGTTTGTTGAAAAGACCTGTTTCTTCTTCTTCTTGACTTTCGGTTTAGAAGTAGAACCATTTTCAGCATAGTGAATTTGAGAACTTTGATGAAATATACCTTCTGCTGCCTGTAGTTCTGTCAGAAGTTCCGCCAATGTATACTCTCTTTTGTTCATGTTATAGTTTAGGCGGAACTGCTCATAACTTCTGGGTAGCGTTTGGAGAATTATATCAACCTGGGTTTCCCCATCGATTTCTCCTCCAAGAACTTGTATTTCGTTAAGATAGGCCATCATTTTGAGGATATGATCCCTTACGGGTGTTCCCTCAGACATGACGGTCGTCATCAAATTTCTCATTGCCTCTTGCCTAGCAGTCCGACTCTGGTGCCCAAAGAGTTCTTTGAGATTGTTCATTATATCATAAGCTGTTGGTAAATCTTGATGCTGATGTTGCAATACATTTGACATTGATGCCAAAATGTAACACCGCGTCATCTCATCAGCTTTTACCCATTTCTTATGATACTCAATCTCCTTTGGGGTAGAGTCACCGTCAGGTGCATCAGGGCAAGCCTCAGTCAGTACAAACTTATAGCTTTCAGCAATAAGAATAATGTCCAGGTTCCTTTTCCAATCAATATAGTTAGGACCAGTAAGTTTGTTCTCTTTCAGTATAATGACCAGTGGGTTGAAAGTCATCCTAAGAATCACAAAAATAAACTTTGGTCAAGACTCTAAATTTAGAATAATATTGATTCCTCAAATAATACTATTTTAAATTAACAAACACCTCAAATCACCGTGAATATTGCATGTCACGTTAGTGTGGATGTATACAAATTCAACATTTGTAAAAGGAGGGTGTGACCCATTAATTTTATTATCTTGTCATCCTAATTTTATGAAAAATAAAATTAATAGTTGGTTTTACTTTGGTCACACAAAACAATAGCAGTGACTCCGTTGGGGAGGATACTATTGAATGTGTCTAAGTGTATACCACTACTTGATACTAAGTCCATTAAATATGATTGTGCCTCTTCAGTTGGAGAAGATCACACGCTTCTAAATAATTTCCTATAACCATCCATAAAGGAAGTTTGATCTAGTGATCCGCAACAAACCCATCCGTTGTGGAGGGAGGCACTCAGAGCCAACACGCAAGCTTGTTGCATCACTTACAAACCAGTAATGGAGACCATGAGATTTATTAAAATCCCTCTCCCACTTAGTTATTTAAAATGAGGATTTTAACCTATGCTAGCATACATCACATGCACATAAACATCACAGTAAATAAAAGCAATAAATTTGGAAATTAATTTTCCAACTATTAGGCATTTTCTATCACTATCTTCAGTATACTCCAACCCTAGCTGCTGCCATCTTTAGCCACCGCCATCGGGTCGAGTTGTCGCATATATCTTGCCTCTTATTCTGCTGTGCCTCTGGTCCTCTAATAGCACCACGCCTCACAAAGATACGATCCGCGACAAATATAGAATTTTACATATATCAATCCTATATTCCATAAAGGTATGTACATGTATTCTAGATCAAAAAAATAAAATTCCAAAAATAATACAGCTCCTGCAGTATTTGATAGATACAATCATGCACACAAAATAATGCCCTTGACATGTCCAAGGGTCCAATCACACACAATATCTAAATGCCAGAATAGTTGGAGCCTGCAACCACAAAGTTAGCACATCCTACTATTATCCTGCCTAAATTATGTATGACATGTGCATAATTAATTAGAAAACCAAAACACACAGAGGCAAACCCTAGCTCTGATACCAATTGTTTGTTAGTCCTAGGAAATTGTACCGGTTCCACTGTACAAAATTTTTTGTACAAGTGTCGAACCTTTCCTTAAATAACCTATTGTGTTCTTTAGAAGTTAAATTAGGAATCACAGACGGAACTTAACATCATTTATTCCAAATTTAACTTATTTGTTCTTAATGGTTTAGATTTGAATCGCAAACAGAACTTAACACTATTGATTCAAATCCACCTATGTTATTAATTCCATTAAATATTAATTTCTAAAATTGGCTTCCAGGACTGCATGGCGAGGCACACGACCTTCTTGGATATGGGAGCAACCACCACGGCCTAGACAAAGCCTTTTAAGGAAAGCTAATATTTAATTTCCTTAAATAACTCTAGGTTAACCACAAAGAACAATCGAATCACAAATTCGAAAAAGAAGAAAACACAAACTCGAAAAACTAATTCGAAAATTAGATCTAATGCCTCTTGTGTTTAGAATTCTTACAAAAATAAATAACTAGCATGATGTGGAAAATAATTGCTAATTATACCTTCTCTTTATAAACTAATGACCTCGAGATCTTCTGCCGTATTCCTCGCCTCGCCTTGGACGTCGTGTGGGCGACAATCCTCCAAGATGAACACCACCCAAAAGCTATCTTCCTCTTCCTCTAAAATCCGGCCACCACCACCACCAAGGAGAAGAGAGCAAGGGAAAAGAAAAGAAGAAGCGGCCGGCCACACTAAGATCTCCAAGCAAGAGAATAAGAATTGTTGTGTCTCATGAAGCCTCCTCACCTCTTCTTTTATAATACTTGCCCAAGGCAAATAAGGAAAGAATTTTTACAAAAAATTAAAATCTTCCTCTAACTTTTCCTTTTTTCCTTTTAATTTTCCTTTTCTTTCCTCTTGATTGAATCAATCACCAAAAATAAATTTGATGATTTTATTTTTTTAAACATGACCGGCCACATTGCTTGGGCACCAAGCAAGGGTGGCCGGCCCCTATAAGAGGAAGGAAATAAATTTTTTTTATAAAATTTTACAAGCTCTCTTTCCTAAAGTAGGAGTTAAAAAAGGAAAGTTATAAAAATTAAAACCATGTTTTAAAATTTAAAACTTCTCTTATAAAATTTCCTTTTTTAACATGGTGATAGAAAATTTAAATTTTAAAACTTATCTTCCTTTTTCTTAAACCATGAAGATGGTTAAAAAAGGAAAGTTTGAAAACTTTTAAAACTCTCTATTAAAACATGTGGCCTAATTCAAATAAGGAAAGTTTTAAAAATTAAAATCTCTCTTTTAAAACTTATAGTTTTCTACAAAGAGAAGATTTTAAAAATTCAAAACAACCCTCCTTGTTTGAATTATTATGGCCGGCCCCTACCAGCTTGGTCACCAAGCAATAGGGCCGACCCCTATAGAAGAGGATGTGGCCGACCATTGCTTGGTCACCAAGCAATGGACCGGCCTCCTTCTTGTACAACAAGAAGAGCCTTACATTTGGATGGACTTGAGGCTATAATGAGGCTACGACAAGGACCTAGAGGAGAAATTGGTTTTGGCCTTCCGATGAGCTTGAGTATCCCGTGTTCGCCCCGAACACACAACTCAAGTTCATCAATAATAACTCATTCCACTAGAGAGTTATTATCGCACTACCGCACCAATCCCAAATTACATTATGGGCTCCTTCTTATCATGAGTGTGTTAGTCTCCCTGTGTTTAAGATAACAAATGTCCACTAATTAAGTAAGTTACTAACAACTCACTTAATTAATATCTAGTTCCAAGAGTAGTACCACTCAACTTCATTGTCATGTCGGACTAAGTCCACCTGCAGGGTTTAACATGGCAATCCTTATGAGCTCCTCTTGGGGACATTCTCAACCTAGATAACTAGGACACAGATTCCTTCTATAATCAACAACACACACTATAAGTAATATCATATCCCAACTTATCGGGCATATTGATTTATCGAGCTAAACCTCACCCTTTGATAAGTCAAAGAAATAAATATTAAATATATGTGCTTGTTATTATATTAGGATTAAGAGCACACACTTCCATAATAACTAAGGTCTAGTTCTTTTACTAAGTCAGTACAAAAAGAACTTATCTAAATGATCCTACTCAATACACTTAGAGTGTACCAATATAATTTATTAATCAAGATAAACTAATACTTAATTACACTACGACTATTCCGATGGTTTGTTCCTTTCCATCTTAGTCGTGAGCAACTGTTTATAATTTATGAAGAATTGTCAACATGATTTTCTGTGTGTGACACCACACACCATGTTGTCTACTATATAAATTAATTGAACAATTACATTTAACAAATAAATGTAGATATTGACCAATGTGATTCTTTTATTTCAAAAATAAATGTTTACAAAAGCTAGGCTTTTAGTATACACTCCAACAGAAACAAGCTAGTGTAGCTTTGTCGACTATGGAAGCTGAATATGTGGCATGTTCAGCAGTTGTGCAAGAAGCAGTCTGGTTGAGAAGGTTCTTGAAGCATCTGAAAATTGCTGAGGATAGTGGGAGTCCAGTAACTGTCTACTGTGACATTCAAGCTACAATAGATTTTTCCAAGGATCCTAAATATCATAGCAAAGGCAAGCATATAGAAATTAAATATAATTTTGTGAGAGATATTGTGGCTAAAAGAAAAGTAATTCTTGAGTATGTCCCTACACGTGCTATGCTTGTAGATCCTTTTACTAAGCCAATGACTAAAGAGGCATTTATAGAACATGTAAAGTCTTTGAGACTTTGTAGAATGTAACAATATTGAAATAACAATAAGACTTTCTGATTTGATTGTGCCATTTGCCATAATTTATTTAGTGTTATGTTGTATTTGTTACATTCATATAAGATCTCGGTGAACATGTTGGCAGGTTGAGATTGGCCCACTCACATGGGCAATCATCTCTGTTTGTTAAGTACAAATAGAGGTAAGACTGTTACTTATGGAATAGCTTATGTAGCTAACCATAAGTTGAGGTCGCATTGATAATTGTATCAAGATGAGATCATTTATATGTTAATAATGATCGAAAGAAATGAACCCACCATTTACTGAACATGTTGAAAGCTAGATTAGAATTCATATGTTGAATTTAGGGTTAGATATTAGGTATGTCTAAATCAAAATCGGTATGATGTTAAATTTGAAGACAACATGTGCTCTTTTTAGTAAGGAGAATAGCATCGTAACATGTGATTTATACCACATGTGCTATTGCGATAATAAAGGTAGTAGGAGAATGAATCTCTGTTTCTCTACTATGTGAGACCTTGGAGATTATATGTTAATCTCAATTTTTTACCTTAGCGACTATTTAGCTATTTACTTGAAGTTCTAATCAGTATCTGCTACTTTAGCATGTATCCTATGACTATGTATAATTCGGTCTATGGAACATAATTAGGAAAGCGACTGATTAGTATGAATGGATTCTAGCTAAAAAGGAAGATTAAATATATTTACATTATTAGATGTTATTCATTGGTTGACCTATTTCTGTTATGTATAGAAATGAATGTGAATATTTGATATGGAACATACTCTTGACATAATGGTCATTATAAGGGATTAGAGATGTTCATATTGATGTAAATGAAAATTATTTAATCTGGGTAAATAAAAAGACATGGATATCTCCAAGAAAATGGCTGTGTGCCACTGGGAGATTGGATGGATCTTGGATAAATGTTATGTGCCACCAGGAAAGAGGCTATGTGTCATACAAAGTGTGTCTCTAATTCATTTGAGCGACTAAGTAAAGTGTAACAACTTTGTTAACATTGATTGCTTAGAGAGCAGCTATGTAAGGTGTAACAATCTTCTTAGCAACTATCGCTTAGTGTGCTTGTTGTCGCACGAACCATTTTCTCTAAGTATGGATTGAATGTTCTAATATTATGTCTTTGTTACCAAACTCTCAAATAGTCTATGTGACTTATTAGGTCTTTGTGACTAACTAGTCTTTGTGACTTACCTGAATGAACTAGTCTTAGTGACTTGCCTTGGATGAGTGAGAGATGTAGGAAATGGGAACATGGGAACATGCACACGTTCCCCACTACTCTTAATGGAAAAGTCGATTATACCCCTAGGTTGTTTCCCTTTATAAGGGGTGCGTCCAAGGATCATTTAGGAGGAGGAGAAGAGTGGAAAAGTTTTTCACACGACGGTGGAAAGAAACATAGAGAGAGGGAAGAACATCTTGTTGGTTAGTCTTAGGAAAATCGTACGGTTCCACTGTATAAGTGTCGAACCTTTCCTTAAATAACCTATTGTGTTCTTTAGAAGTTAAATTAGGAACACAGACGGAACTTAATATCATTGATTCCAAATTTAACTTATCTGTTCTTGATGGTTTAGATTTGGATCGCAAGCGGAACTTAACATTATTGATCCAAATCCACCTATGTTATTAATTCCATTAAATATTAATTTCCAAAATTGGCTTCCAGGACTGCATGGCGAGGCACATGACCTTCTTGGATATGGGAGCAACCACCACCGCCTAGACAAAACCTTTTAATGAAAGCTAATATTTAATTTCCTTAAATAACTCTAGGTTTAACAAAAAAAACAATCGAATCACAAATTCGAAAAATAAAGAAAACACAAACACGAATTACTAATTCGAAAAACTAGATCTAATGCCTCTTGTGTTTGGAATTCTTAAAAAGAAAATAACTAGTATGATGCGAAAGAAAATTACTAGTTATACCTTCTCTTTGTATGCTAATGACCTCAAGATCTTCTGTCATATTCCTCGCCTTGCCTTGGATGTCGTGTGGGCGACGATACTCCAAGATGAACACCACCCAAAATCTTTCTTCCTCTTCCTCTAAAAACCGACCACCACCACCACCAAGGAGAAGAGAGCAAAAGGGAAAAGAAGAGGGGAGAGGGAGGGCCGACCACCTAGAGAGACCCCACCAAGAGAATAAGAATTGTTATCTCATGAGGCCTCCCCTCCCCCTTCTTTTATATTACTTGCCCAAGACAAATAAGGAAAGACTTTTTAAAAAAATTAAAATCTTCCTCTAGTTTTTTCTTTTCCCTTTTATTTTTTCTTTTCTTTCCTCTTGATCGAATCAATTACCAAATCATGGATTGGTTTTAATTTTTATTGGTTGGCCCCTTGCTTGGGCACCAAGCAAGGTGGTCGGTCACCTCATCAAGGAAAAGGAAAATAATTTTTTATAAAATTTTATAAGCCCTTATAAAATTTTACAAGCTCTCTTCTAATTTCCTAAAGTAGGAGTTAAAAAAGGAAAGTTTTAAAAATTAAAATCATGTTTTAAAAATTAAAACTTCTCTTATAAAATTTCCTTTTTTAACATGGTGATAGAAAATTTAAATTTTAAAACTTCTCTTCTTTTTTTTTCTTAAACCATGAGGATGGTTAAAAAAGGAAAGTTTTAAAACTATTAAACTTTCTTTTAAAACATGTGGCCTAATTCAAATAAGGAAAATTTTTAAATTTAAAATCTCTCTTTTAAAACTTGTAGTTTTCTACAAAGAGAAGATTTTAAAAATTCAAAACACCCCTCCTTGTTTGAATTATTGTGGCCGACCCGTACATGCTTGGGCACCAAGCAAAGGGTCGGCCCTTTAAGAGGAGATGTGGCCGGCCATTGCTTGGTCACCAAGCAATGGACTGGCCCCCTTCTTGGACACCAAGATGACCCTTTCTTTGGATGGACTTGAGAGTTTAATGAGGCTACGACAGGGACCTAGAGGAGAAATTAGTTTTGGCCTTCCATGAGCTTGAGTATCCCATGTTCGCCCCGAACACACAACTCAAGTTCATCGATAATAACTCATTCCACTAGAGACTTTTTATCGCACTACCGCACCAATCCCAAATTACATTATGGGCTCATTCTTATCATGAGTGTGTTAACTCCCTGTGTTTAAGATTACGAATGTCCACTAATTAAGTAAGTTACTAACTACTCACTTAATTAATATCTAGCTCCAAGAGTAATACCACTCAACTTCATTGTCATGTCGGACTAAGTCCACCTGCAGGGTTTAACATGGTAATCCTTATGAGCTCCTCTTGGGGACATTCTCAACCTAGATAACTAAGACACAGATTCCTTCTATAATCAACAACACACACTATAAGTAATATCATTTCCCAACTTATCGAGCCTATTGATTTATCGAGCTAAATCTCACCCTTTGATAAGTTAAAGAAATAAATACTAAATATATGTGCTCGTTATTATATTAGGATTAAGAGCACACACTTCCATAATAACTAAGGTCTAATTCTTTTATTAAGTCAGTACAAAAGAACTTACCTAAAATGGTCCTACTCAATACACTTAGAGTGTACCAATGTAATTTATTAATCAAAATAAACTAATACTTAATTACACTACGACTATTCCGGTTGTTTGTTCCTTTCCATCTTAGTCGTGAGCAACTGTTTATAATTTATAAAGAACCGACAACATGATCTTCTGTGTGTGACACCACACACCATATTGTCTACTATATAAATTAATTGAACAATTACATTTAACAAATAAACGTAGATATTGACTAATGTGATTCTTTTATTTCAAAAATAAATGTTTACAAAAGCTAGGCTTTTAGTATATACTCTAACAATCTCCCACTTATACAAAAAGACTAAGCTACCATATCTGCTGCCATACATCTGATCCCCATCCCCTCCATATGCCGATCAAAAGCTTTCGCCAGAAGGGCCTTAGTGAAAGGATCTGCCAGATTATCTACGGATGCAATCTTGGCGATGACAACTTTTCCTCGCTTGACGATGTCTCGTATCAGGTGGTACTTGCGCTCTATATGTTTACTTGCCTTATGAGCTCGCGGTTCCTTCGAGTTTGCAACTGCACCGCTATTATCACAATAAATTGTGATGATTTTGGGCAAACCAGGAATCACATCTAAGTCCATTAGAAAATTCTTGAGCCATACAACTTCTTTGGCTGCCTCAGAGGCTGCCACATACTCAGCTTCTATAGTTGAGTCTGAAACGCATTTCTTCTTAACACTCCTCCATGCAATGGCTCCACGATGGCGGCCATTTTGCATGTCACGTGGCACCCCAAATTGATAAATATTGGAACTCATTAAAATAAAAACAAGTGTTATAGTAACGAGTCCCAAGTCGTATTTTTCCAAGGGTAATTAGTAAATGTGTATGAATTCTATAATTGATTCAAATCGAATTATTACATCAACAAAGTCTATTATTCATTTCCATTCAATTCTCATTTCAACTTAAACACCTCGAATTCTCAAATATCAACTAGAACACTTTAAAAATGGAATTAAAGAAATGTTGCTTACATCTAAAACATAATCCGCTTCAACTTAACAAGTCTAGTTTTTAAAGTTGAGCTACTAATGTAACAATTATATCCAGTAAACCCATTTCGATTGCTTTAATTACATTCACAGATCTTAAACTCAAAAGCCCATACCATTTGATGTTAAACAGAGGTAGCATCCGATTCACAATTGCAATCCACTTTAACAATCAAATTCAATCAACAATTCTGATATACAGATCCAAAGTTTTATTAAACTAATGACTGAAACTAAACAATCTTGCTTTAATCGAAACATCTAATTCAAAACTAAAACTAGATTGCTAACTAATTATATATCTAAGTCAAGTATCCTATTGCAGAATTTCAAAGAAAACAGGTAACAAATCTGAGAAATCAACTCTGAATTGCAAAATTAGGTTAGAAACTAAACATGACTGGGTTTACAGCAAATAAATTTAGAAACAGAACAACAGTATTGAAACAAGAAGAAATTATAAAGAAAATGAATCAGATCTACAGATCTGATTAAGGAGATGAACAATTCAAAGACAAAACAAAGTAAACAAAACCCTAAGCATTCCACAACCAAACCCGTAGCAGATCTTCTTCATTCTGCCAAAAACAGAGTACCTCTGGGAAACACCCTTCGGGTGACCACCAGCGAAGAACTAAGCTTCCAACTAGTGCATCCTCTCGATCACAGCCTCTGGAAAACATCCTTCGGGCTCACGAATCGGCTGCACACACATCGCACGAAGAACAAGAGCTCAACTCTGGAAATTTGCTTCATCTGGCCAATTGATCAGATCGGTGCGAATTCAGCAGATGGTATGAAGATGGAATGAAATACGGAGCTTCTGAGAAACACCCTTCAAGCTCCGGTGGCTGATGAAATCACAGAGTATGGGAAACACCCTCTGCCTGGATCGCGGGAAGGGGAACAAAATTTCGAGCTCACGGACTGGGAAACACCCTCGACCACTTCCTGACCTCGGACGACAAACGCCGACAGCTCACTGATCGCTGGCGATGAAGAAACCTAGCTCGCGGATCTGGAATGAGGAAGGGGACCTCGACGTCACGGAGAAGAAGAAGAAACAGTAGAGTGTCACGAGGAAACGCTGAGCCCCCTTTCACTGTAGCTTCTCACGAAGCTTTTAAATCCTCCTCAGATTATATTGGACGGTCCAGATTGCTTGGGCTTGATCAACGGCTGTGATGCCTTCAGATCTAGATCAAAACCTCTGTATCTTCATCAACGGATGAAATCTGCTCCTCATTAGGTCAGATGGACTAGATGCTTGACGGATGACTCAGATCTCTTCAATCTTCAATGGACGGTCCATAATGCTCCAAGGTTTGATCGCCTCGTTAAGCCCTTGATTTGAGCCCAAATGCGGTCTGATTTGATCGGGTCCATGACCCTTTTGATGCCTACAAAATAATAAACAAATATTAGCATCAAATACCATGAGAATAGTCTAATTTGTAATTAGGTCCAAAATCATATGTAATTATGAAATATGATGTAAATGTGAGATTAAGCTATGAATAGACCAATAAA
The DNA here is from genome assembly GCF_018446385.1 of Zingiber officinale. Lineage (NCBI taxonomy): Eukaryota > Viridiplantae > Streptophyta > Magnoliopsida > Zingiberales > Zingiberaceae > Zingiber > Zingiber officinale. Next base: position 86,814,159 of record NC_056003.1, read on the forward strand.
AATATACATTATGATTCAAAATAATATAACAAAATCATGGTTATCAAATCTCCCACACTTAATCTTGGACGTCCCGTTCAAGTCAAGAAAATTAAAAATCATTTCCACAACAATTCCCTAGCAATACCTAAAAGATAGTAAGAAGTAATTAACTAAGGTCATCTTAAAGATCACCAACAATCATGAATACAATCCAAACAATAATCAGTAGGTATGGTAGTTTCAATCTAATTGAAAAATTAGACAAGTTGCAATCTCACAATGGATTTGCCTATTCTAACTCTCACACTCAAGCATGAATAAAAGTGGAGCTCACTCAATGCAACTCACAACATTTTACTACCATAAGCTTGCTTATTTTCTAATTCTCCACCACTATAAAACATAGCATACATGAATCAAAAGGATTTTATCAACAAAAATTGAAATGAAAGCAAGAAGAGCAATTGAAATGAATGAAATTGGTAAAAGAAAAGTATTCAATGAAAAATATGAGAAAATGAGAGTCTTGGAGAAATATACTTGATGAGTTGACCATTTTGATGTGAAAAGAAATGAATACCATTTTTCGTTACCACTTCAAAGTATCAAGCTAACCTCTCCTTCAATTTGATGGCAAATCTAGAATCTTGATACTCTATCTTCCCCTTGATCTCTTTTGATGTGCCATTTTTCAAAAAAAAAATTTCTCTGTTTTCACTGGATTTTACAACTTCAATTTCAACATTTGAAATTCAAATACTTTCACTTCAATTAATGAAGAAGAATTCCCTCCCCCACACTTAAAACATTGGCCGTCTCGGGCAATGAAACACATCACAACTACTTGAAACACACACAGGCACACTTCTTGTTTTCATTATGCATTCTGCAGAATATGTTCTATTTCTCCCTCTGTTTCTATGGTGAATTGGAGGTACAAATTTCTCATAATGCAGCAGCTCTTGAATATGTTATTCAACACATATTTTCATTGAATTTAAATAAATAGGATCATCAACAACAGGGTTTGTTGGTTAGAAACAGAATAAATTTTACATGAGTTCCATATCTGCAGAAATAGAATCAAATGTTGCAAAAAATTTGAGTTTAGATTCTAGAATCGAAAATCAGCAACAACTTGAAAGCAATCTAACTGAATTCTCCATGATTCAATGAATTTTGACTCAATGAAATTTCAACAATCAAATTACATCCTGAAATTTCAACAACCAAATTGATACTTAAAATTCAGAACTGAATTTCTGTAGAAAAACATTGCTGGTCAATCAAATGCAACAACAGTTAACAAAATCAGAACCAAAGTATCAAAATCCTATTAAGAATATCAACTTAGGTTGTCAGCTTGTATATCACAGTTGGGTCTGTAGATCTCTGAATTTCTGAATCCAGAATGTAGTTCCATCTTGGTTACTGAACTTCAATACAGAATTCACAACTCCAGGTGACATCAATTCAAATCAGGGAAGGTTAAGCATAGAGTAAATAACATCTTATAACATTTCCACTTGAAATCCCATTGATCAGAAAAATGAAAAGAAACTTGGATCATAACATTTAATGTAATTATTTCCAGCAACAAAATCTAAAACTAGCTGCAAATCTGAAATTAGCAGCAGATTTCAGAACAGAATTTCAGAAACTTCCACAGCAATAACAATGCTTCTTCTGACTTTTTAACTGCAGTGGAGCTGGACCATTCCAGCAATCTCTACCATTAGTCATGCATGCTTTAACTCATAGTAGATTTAAGAAAATCGAATTACAGAACCAAATGCTTTACTTCAGTTTAAATTGTATAGAATTCAGCTTGGTCATGGACAGTATTTGATACTAGGCTGATTCAATGCAAGCTTCCAATTTCAGAGCTTTGGTTTCTGAATTTGTAAACACATAGAATATTGCATTGAACCATGAAGAGTTAAGTTAAATTAAGGATTTCATTTAAAACTAAAAATTCAGGAAATCGAATCCAAGCTATTTATGATCAGAAATCACAATTCAACTTATCATACAACATTTCTTCCTGTTTTTTTGTTTTTCTGGTAAAGAGTAGCACTAAGACTTGGCACAAGATTACTCTCGTTGTCTTCCTTCATCATGAATTAAAACAAACCAAATTCCTTCAGAATTTCAGTACTGCAGAAATAGAATCTAAATCTGCTTCTCGTGCATTCAATTACTAAATTCAGATACAACTGTTAGAATTTAAAACTATTGAAGTTCAGGAAATCCGATAGCTAAGTTTTAGTTTTCAAATTCCTCAATAGTATCACAGCAAAACAAATTCAGAGTATCAGTTTTCTGGATTTCCATTCCAGGAATCAGCTTCACAAGTATCTGCCCTTATACAAGTTCAAACATCCTGCTTATATTGAGTTGAGTCCTACACTAGCTTGTAGACATTTCCAAATTGCCACATTTAAATTCAGAGCACTTGTTTCAGCTGAGTTTCAGAAATTCTGAATTTCTAGACCAACAATCAGATTCAAGGAAGTATTACAGAATTCTGATATGGACTCTGCAAAAATTGTACTACCCATTCAAGCAGAATAAATTTCAGACAAATTAAAAGGAATCAACTTCAATCCAGAAATCAGCAACTCTTAGAAATTCCTACACAATAACTAAATTTCTCTTTCAGGTTCATAATTACTCCACCTCAACTGAGGAAGATGTGAGCTTGGAAGAGGGAATCATTTGGCACTCATAACAATGCTGATCAAAAATAGAATAAAGGATTGACACAAAACTTGTATCAAGCATGTCATTGTTCAAGATTTTGGTCCTGCAACCTTTTACAGATTTAAATTAGTTCTTTACTACATTTCAGCAGTTTAAGCATTTCTTCCATACTTCATGAATAGAGTAACAATTCTGAACCTATTCTATTTCTCAAACAATTCATCAGCTCAGAATCATTACTGCAATTCATAGCTTGTGATCACAACTTCAGCAACAGATGTCTTGTACCTTGTCTGGCTTCTGTTCACTGCATTTCTGATTTCTTTTCTACACTTCCTTCCAAAGTTCCAAATCCAATTCTTTGAATTGCTGTCCAATCCTTGAAGTTTCAATCTCCCTACAACAACTTATTAATCATCCAACAAACAACATCTCAAATTCATTCCAGCCCAACAAATCAATTTTCATATTAGCATAACCCTTCAGCTCAGCCCTTTTACCATTTCAGATTCCATAATTCAAATTCAGCATTTGCAACTCCATTTTCATTTCATCAAATATTAGCTTGATTTCCATCTTGTTTCAGCTTTGTAACATCCATTAAAAAGTTTAATGCAACTTAAGAATTCCAGAATTGCAGGAATTCATGGTCTTAACCTATTCTTCAAGCCCTTTCTGGATAAAGTTTCAAAAACTGAAATTTAAGGTAATTTCAATTTGTACGTGGAGACTTCAGCTTCACAAAGAATTACATGTCGCACAAAATCAATACAAAGTTGAATTCTAGTCCCTACTCTTTAAAATCGGCTCACCAGATTGGCACAAAACAGACCCTTAAGGAATTGATTCTGCTCTGCAATTTCCAGCAGATTGTCTACACATTTCTGTTCTTATAGCCCTTAGCACAGATTCTCTGGACACCAACAACCCTCAAACACCTCTGATTTCTGGTCTTCTCCCTTATCAGAAATCTATTATCAGCTTCCCGCTCACTTGAGCCATAGAAATCTTAATACAAAGAATTTCAGAAATGGTTGGCGCACAACACTTGCAATTTCTTGCTCCTGATCAGAAAATATATTCAAAAGTTGGCACAAATTAGCACATCTCCTGCATAATTTCTCATTGTTGCAACTTCCAGCATTCTTCATTCCTGCATTTCTATAGTCTTCCTTTTGCATTTTGCATTTATTCCACAGCAAGACAGAACCATATTCAGCTCAAATTACACCATTAAAAATTTCAGATTTAAAAATCTAACCTAATCATAGATCGGGCAGATTCAGTTTCCAACTTCAAGAATATCCTACATTTTGATTTCTCATGATCTCTGAACAGAAATCGAATCTGAATCTGATCTATGAATTGTAGAAATAGACAAATTTGAGACTTAATTTTCAGAAATAATCTCTACTGCAAATAGATTGCAGTTCTGCAGAAATCCTTACTCATTTCAAGCTACCACATTCAACAATTTCAGCATTTGAGTATGTTCATCACCTATCCTATCATATCAACACTCAAGATACTTGAAATTCATATTTCAGACTGATAAGAAATCAGCAGGCATCTAACTATCTAGCTTACTTAAACTCCTCCTTTCCAGAGATCAGATTCCAATTTAAGAATTCCCAAAACTGAACTAGGTTCTGATATCATGCAACTTAAGCTCATAGTTTCAGAATTAAGAAATCAAAATAGCTTCAGATTAACTAATTCAGAATTCACTTAAGAAGATAGTATTCCAAAATTCCAGAATTTGGAGTCTTTCATTGATTCGCTACATAACTCTTCATCCAGTTATCTTCATACCTCAAAAATTTGACTCCAGCAGCAGTCCCCTTGAACATAAAATCCTCCAACAGAATTGCAAATTCAAGCTCTGCAATTTCTGCATTCAATATTGCTACTAATCTTCCCTTAACCAGAAGTGTGAGAGGATAATGCTATGAGTTCTGCACCTCTAAAACTCGGAAACAAATTCCTACTTCAGGATTCTAGAGATTCAAATATCCATGTTCAAAGCATCAATTGTATCATTCAGGAAATAAAAACTAAGATTCAAATTCAATGAAGTTTCAACTTCTTACAATGCTCGGAAACACTGCTGTTGTTAACCTGATACAAAGGTTTATAGTTCCAAATTCATGCTACTATTGTACTTCAGTTTCGCATCTTACAGCAGGACATTAACCAAACTCAGGATTAGGATTCAGAATCTGTCAGTTAAAGTAATTTTAGCTTGTATCATAGAGATTTCAGCTTAACAACTTGTTTCTATCTTATCCCAGGTGTTAGGAATTCAACTTTCATCTCAAAACTTCTTCAACAACAGCAACTACAAAGAAAAGAATAGAATTCAAAAGCTTAGTTTTACCTTGATACATATTCCTTGCATCACTGTTCTATTGCTCTTGTTCCAGAATTGTAGCAACTAATTTGGGAAATCAGATTCTATGATTTCCTTTTTCTTCTCTTTTGAACTCTTCACTGATCAAAAAGCATTATAAGAACTCAGCAAACACATCTTCAGAATCTGCCTTTCAGAAACTCAGCTTTCAATTCTAGAGTTTCAGAGTTGATAATCCAGGAAATTCCATCAAGATTATTCAACTTTAAGTTTCCCAAATCAACCAGCAATAAGTTCAACTATGAAAACTTCTTGAATTTGATTTGTGTTACAAATGGTACAACAATCAGATTGGCGTGGAAATGAAACTTAACAATTCTGTACCAAATCAGTAGCATTTTCAGGAATCACAGTCACTAAATTCCGCACTCCAATTATTTTTTTTCCTGGGTTATAGATAGAACTTTTCCCTTGATTAGCTGGAAAGTTACACTCATCTTTGTATGGTTGAAAACATACCCAGAACTTGGTATCCAGTAGCAGCAATTTTCAGAAATCTTACATGTCTGTGGTTGTTGTCTCTGCCCTTACTGATTAGTTTCAGAAATTAAAATTCTAGAACCTTTTGGCTTAATTCATTTAGAACTAGGCTTACCAAAAGTTATCATTCGGCACTAACTTGATAAAATCTTGAATTCTAAATGCTACTGTTCAAAAACAGCATAAGGAGTTAGCACTCAGCATCAAGTTTATTAACTTAACTCGAACAAACAACACATCAAATTTTCAACAATATCAAATGTCAACTTCCTGGATTTTTAAGAGCAGCACATACAAACCAAAAGTAGCCTCTAAACCAAGCCAACAGTAGAAACTTAAATAAGAACTCCAATTACTGCACATTGTATCAAGTGGCCATAATCAAGGTCCATGTTTGAGACTCCCACATCACTCTCAAAAATCACAATTCAATATTTATGAAACCATCCCTCTTCTTCAAAATTCTTGAGCATAAACCAATTTTCCCCCACATATAAAACTTTGTCCATCATCAACAATCTAACTCATCAAGATAGTCAACCAAAACCCTCAATGAAATGGACCAAGCAAAGGTAATCAAAGGTTAAAATGCAAGAGAAAAAAATGTTTTAAGGCAATTATGAGGAAAAGAAATTGGAATTAATGAGGGATCAAGAATGAGAAGAATCCTTCATTTCCATGCATACAAATGCTATTGTGATTTTGAAAAGAAACTAAGCAAGTTCTAGAGTTTCAATTGTCATGAGTACATGCCACACAAAAATATAATAGAGATTATGCTTGAAGTGGTCCTCTCTAGGTAATATTCATGCAAATAAGCTCAATTGATCAAATTGGAATTCACCACCAAATTAACCAAGGTCATGTAAGAAAAGCATCCAATCATGTCACATGACCTAAAATTAATGATCAAATTTAAGAAACTTTTACCATCTTAAAAATATTACTTAGAAAATTTCCATGAAGTCTTTTATTCAGATGAAATGCTATATATTAAACAAAATGCAAAGTATGGAAGTAAAATGCAAATATAAAATATAAAACTAAAGAAAATTGCCCACAAAGAATTTATTAACAAGGCACGAATTAAAATGCATAAGAAAACGAAATTAGAACCAACTCCCCTTTAATTCCGGTGGTCGAAGAAGATTTAGCAGAAGAATCCACACGGATAGAGGTGTAATCGTTGTTCCACTAAAATTCTTTTTATTCTTCATTTTTCCTTTTAAAGCTTTTTCTGGAGGACGGAGGCGGTTCAGTTCAAGCATCCACTCTGGAAGCTTGTATTCTCCTACAACATCAATAAAAGAAAACAACTCCCACACGCATGTGGGGTAAAAAGTATTAGGATGTATACTAAAAGCCTAGCTTTTGGTATAAACATTTATCTAGAAATAAGAATCACATTGGTCAAATGTCTACATTTATGATAAATGTAATTGTTCAATTAATTTATATTATAGATAACATGGTGTGTGGTGTCACACACAGAAGATCATGTTATCGATTCCTTATAAATTATAAATAGTAGCTCACGACCAAGATGGAAAGGAACAAACCATTGGAAGGTCGTAGTGTAATTAGGTATTAGTTTATCTTAACTATATAATTACACTAGTACACTTAGAGTGTATTGAGTAGGACCATTTGAGGTCGTTTCTTTTATACTGACTTTATAAAGGAACAAAGACCTTAGTTATTATGAAAGTGTGTGCTCTTAATCCTAATATAATAACAAGCACATATATTTGATATTTATTTCTTTAATTTATCAATGGGTGAGATTTAGTTCGATAAATCAATAGGCTCGATAAGTTGGGAAATGATATCACTTATAGTGTGTGTTGTTGATTATAGAAGGAAACTGTGTCCTAGTGATCTAGGTTGAGAATGTCCCCAAGAGGAGCTCATAAGGATTGTCATGTTAAACCCTGCAGGTGGACTTAGTCCGACATGACGATGAAGTTGAGTGGTACTACTCTTGGAGCTAGATATTAATTAAGTGAGTTGTCAGTAACTTACTTAATTAGTGGACATTTGTTATCTTAAACACAGGGAGACTAACACACTCATAATAAGAAGGAGCCCAAAATGTAATTTGGGATTGGTGCGGTAGTTCAATAATAGTTCTCTAGTGGAATGAATTATTTTTGATAAAATTAAGTTGTGTGTTCGGGGCGAACACGGGATGCTTAATTTTATCGGGAGACCAAAACCAATTCCTCCTCTCGGTCCCTATTGTAGCCTCTTAATTATAGAGTACTATACCCACCTATACCCACCTTCTTACCCATCCCATAGGGGCCGCCAAGTTTGGTTGGTGTAAGCTAGGGCCGGCCAAAGTTTGGTTCATGGGTGCCCAAATTAAAATAAAAGGATTTTTATTTTTAAAAATTTTTCTTATGTGGATAACATGAGAGTTTAAAAATTTAAATCTTTCCTTTTATAAGATTCTACAAAAGATTAAGAGAAGAGCTAAATCTCTTTCCTTAGTTGTAGATTAAAAGGTTGATTTTAATTTTGGTAAAAACTTTCCTTTTTAATCATGTTCATGATTTAAAAGAAAGTTTAAAAATTAAAAATTCTCTTTTATTAGTTTCTACAAAAGATTAAGAAAAGATTTGATATCTTTCCTTATTTGTAGATTGAAAAGAGATTTTAATTTTTAGAGATAACTTTCCTTTTTGGAAAATTATCCACATGTTTAAAAGAAAGATTTTAATTTATAAAATTTCATTTTTATTAACCAATCATGAAGGGATAAAAATTATTGAAAATTTTTATAAATTTCCGGAAGCAAATAAGGAAGTTTTAATTTGTGTTTAAAATTTTATTTGCTTGGAGATTTGTATATGGCCGGCCATTGTAAATTGAGAAGAGAAAAATTATTTTTAATTAAATAAATATTTCCTTTTCATGGAAAAAGAATTAAGGAAGTTTTTATTTAAATTTCCTTATTTGCCAAGACCAAGGATTATAAAAGAGGGGGTAGAGGTGCCTTCATGGTGAACAGCTCTATTATTTTTCTCCCTATTTTCTTCCTTGGTGTGGCCGACCCTTCCCTTTCTCTTCTCTCCATCTTTGTGGCCGAAACCTTCTTTTCTCTTGGAGATCAAGTGGTGGCCGGATCTTAGCTTGGAGAAGAAGGAGAGAAAGCTTGCATCCCTTGGAGCTTGGTTGGTGGAAAAGGATCTTCTTCCTTTGAAAGTCTTGCTTGGCCGAAACTTGAAGGAAAGAAGAAGAAGGTGGTTTGGTGGTTCTCGTCTCGGAAGATCGTTGCCCACACAACGTCCGGGATTAGAAGAGGAATACGGTAGAAGATCAAGAGGTCTTTCTAAAAGGTATAACTAGTATTTTTCCTTTCCGCATCATACTAGTTATTTTTGGAAATAATACCAAATACAAGAGGCATGCGATTCTAGTATTTTGAATTTATTTTCGATGTTGTGTTCTTTGTTTTTTTTTTCTTTTCCTTGTGATTTGATTGTTCCTTTCGGTTAACCTAAAGTTATTTTAGGAAATTAAATATTAACTTTCCTTAAAAGGTTTTGTCTAGTCGGTGGTGGTTGTTCCCATATCCAAGAAGGCCATGTGCCTCGCCACGTCAGTACTGGGAACCAATTATGGAAATTAATATTTAATGGAATTAATAACTTAGGTGATTTGGATCGAACGTGTAAAGTTCCGCAGGAGATCCAAGTCAAAACCTAAAAGAACAAATAAATTAAACTTTGGATCAAACGTGTTAAGTTCCGCAGGCGATCCAAGTTTAATTTAAAAGAACACATGGTAGCTAGGAAAAATGTTCAGACCTTTGTACAAAATTTTTGTACAGTGGAACCATTAGCTTTTTCTGGAGGACGGAGGCGGTTCAGTTCAAGCATCCACTCCGGAAGCTTGTATTCTCCTACAACATTAATAAAAGAAAACAACTCCCACACGCATGTGGGGTAAAAAGAAGATAGGAGAATATTAGTTTTGATAAAAGATATGTCAAGAAATAATTCACATCTAATAAAATCAATAAATGGTACCTCTATGAAATTTTCTGATGTATCATAAACAATACTTATCTTATCGTGTTGAAAGGTACCTGGAGTGGAGACTATTACCTCTTTCTCATCAAGTAAATGCTCATACTCTAGTTCTGGTGCATGTACATCTTCATGTAGTGATTCTTGGGTGCTTGGCTCCATAGCACAAGTCCCTACACTTACATCTTCAATTCTTGGTGATTCTTGAGGTAATGCTTCCAGTAAACATTCCCCTACACTTAAACCATCTTCAAAAACATGTTCAGAACCTGAATCACTAGCAACATCTTCAACAACAATATCAGTAGGATCAGAAATTTGCATAATTACATCATTATCACAAAAAATACTAGAAAAATCATGTGAATTAATGGGAGTAGGGTCAGGCCTGACAGCATCACTACTTTCCATCTCTCCACTGGAGTTTTGTGCTTGCAGCTGATTGATGGATGATGCAATTTGGTCTAACTGTAACTGTAGGTTCTGTATCCTTGAGATTTGTTGCTCTTGATGTTCACTCATTTGTTGCATAATCTCTCTGAGTTTTCATGTTGACTCATCCATCCAAGGATCGTTTTGTTGAAAAGAATGTGGTATAAAATTTGTTGAAACTTCTTGGAACCCATATGAACTCTGGTAAGCTGGATATGGCTCCACAAATTGTCTTTAAGCACTTTCATACATGAAACATGAATTATCCACCCAATTAGCATTAAAACCATTTGAAAATGATTCATACCTATTTTGTTGATCCATGCTTGGGTAAAACTGATACTCAGGTTGAAAACACTGATAACTCTCCATTCCACCTCTAAAATTCTGAAAATATGGATCCATGCTAAATAAATCTCCTGTTCTTCACTACAACACTAGCAAACAAAATTAGAAGATTCAAAAGCATAAAGTTTCATACTCATGAAATTGTGAACAGTAAAGCACTTAAAAATTCAAGAATAAACCAACATGAAAATACAAAAAGAATAAGCAATCAAATCAAGAAAGATACTAACAATAAAATCAATCAATGCACAATCTAAAATTATACACACATTACTAGTTAGTTGCTCCCTGGCAACGACGCCAAAATTTGGTGTCGACCATTTTACATGTTACGTGACACCCCAAATTGATAAATATTGGAACTCATTAAAATAAAAACAAGTGTTGTAGTAACGAGCCCCAAGTCATATTTTTCCAAGGGTAACTAGTAAATGTGTATAAATTATAGAATTGATTCAAATCGAATTATTACATCAACAAAGTCTATTATTCGTTTCCATTCAATTCTCATTTCAACTTAAACACCTCGAATTCTCAAATATCAACTAGAACACTTTAAAAATGGAATTAAAGAAATGTTGCTTACATCTAAAACATAATCCGCTTCAACTTAACAAGTCTAGTTTCTAAAGTTGAGCTACTAATGTAACAATTATATCCAGTAAACCCATTTCGATTGCTTTAATTGCATTCACAGATCTAAAGTTGCCCATACCATTTGATGTTAAACAGAGGTAGCATCCGATTCACAATTGCAATCCACTTTAACAATCAAATTCAATCAACAATTCTGATATACAGATCCAAAGTTTTATTAAACTAATGACTGAAACTAAACAATCTTGCTTTAATCGAAACATCTAATTCAAAACTAAAACTAGATTGCTAACTAATTATATATCTAAGTCAAGTATCCTGTTGCAGAATTTCAAAGAAAACAGGTAACAAATCTGAGAAATCAACTCTGAATTGCAAAATTAGGTTAGAAACTAAACATGACTGGGTTTGCAGCAAATAAATTCAGAAACAGAACAGCAGTATTGAAACAAGAAGAAATTATAAAGAAAATGAATCAGATCTATAGATCTGATTAAGGAGATGAACAATTCAAAGACAAAACAAAGTAAACAAAACCCTAAGCATTCCATAACCAAACCCGTAGCAGATCTTCTTCATTCTGCCAAAAACAGAGTACCTCTGGGAAACACCCTTCGGGTGACCACCAGCGAAGAACAAAGCTTCCAACTAATGCATCCTCTCGATCACAGCCTTTGGAAAACATCCTTCGGGCTCACGAATCGGCTGCACACACATCGCACGAAGAACAGGAGCTCAACTCTGGAAATTTGCTTCATCTGGCCAATTGATCAGATCGGTGCGAATTCAGCAGATGGTATGAAGATGGAATGAAATCCGGAGCTTCTGAGAAACACCCTTCGAGCTCCTGTGGCTGATGAAATCACAGAGTATGGGAAACACCCTCTGCCTGGATCGCGGGAAGGGGAACAGAATCTCGAGCTCACGGACCGGGAAACACCCTCGACCGCTTCCTGACCTCGGACGACGAATGCTGGCAGCTCACTGATCGTCGGCGATGAAGAAACCTAGCTCGCAGATCTAGAATGAGGAAGGGGACCTCGGCGTCGCGGAGAAGAAGAAGAAACAGTAGAGTGTCGCGAGGAAACGTCGAGCCCCCTTTCATTGTAGCTTCTCACGAAGCTTTTAAATCCTCCTCAGATTAAATCGGACGGTCCAGGTTGCTCGGGTTTGATCAACGGTTGTGATGCCTTCAGATCTGGATCAAAACCTCTAGATCTTCATCAACGGACGAGATCTGCTCCTCATTAGGTCGGATGGACTAGATGCTTGACGGATGGCTCAGATTTCCCTAATCTTCAATGGACGATCCATAATGCTCCAAGGTTTGATCACCTCGTTAAGCCCTTGATTTGAGCCCAAATGCGGTCTGATTTGATCGGGTCCATGACCCTTTTGATGCCTACAAAATAATAAACAAATATTAGCATCAAATACCATGAGAATAAGCTAATTTACAATTAGGTCCAAAATCATATGCAATTATGAAATATGATGTAAATGTTAGATTAAGCTATTAATAGACCAATAAAAATATGCATTATGATTCAAAATAATATAACAAAATCATGGTTATCACTCCACCTCCTAAAGTAAACACATAGCCTGATGTAGACTTATTGTTGTCCCTATCTGATTGGAAATCCGAATCCGTGTAACCCACAGGGAGCAAATCGTCTGCTTGGTAAACTAGCATATAATCTCTAGTCCTTCTCAGGTACTTCAATATATGCTTTACAGCAGTCCAATGTCCTTATCCAGGGTTACTCTGATATCTGCTAACCATGCTCACGGTAAAACAGATATCAGGTCTCGTACACAGCATTGCATACATAAGGCTTCCTACGACCGAAGAATAAAGAACTGCCTTCATATCCTCTATCTCATTTGATGTTTTCGGAGACATCTCTTTAGATAAGGCTACTCCATGCCTAAAAGGTAAGAAACCTTTCTTGGAGTTCTGCATGCTAAAACGAGCAAGGATTGTATCTATATATGAAGCTTGAGATAGACACAACATTCTTGTCTTGCGATCCCTTATAACTTTGATCTCAAGAATATGTGCACATTCTCCTAAGTCCTTCATATCAAACTGTTTGGACAACCATACCCTTACGTCCGATACCTTGACATTGTTGCCAATTAGTAAAATATCATCTACGTATAGTACAAGAAATACCACCACGTTTTCGTTACACTTCTTGTATACACAAGACTCATCCGGACACTGAATAAATCCATATGACTGGATTACTTCATTAAACCGGATGTTCCAAGATCTTGAAGCTTGCTTCAGTCTATAAATTGACTGATTGAGCTTGCACACTAGATGCTCTTTGTCTTTTTCAATGAACCCTTCTGGTTGCTTCATATGGATGTTTTCTTCAAGACTTCCGTTAAGGAAAACTGCCTGGACATCCATTTGCCAAATCTCATAATCTATATGAGCAGCAATGGATGAGAGTATCCGGATTGACTTTAGCATAGCTACCGGCGAAAAAGTCTCCTCATAATCGATTCCCTCTTTCTGAGTATACCCTTTTGTAATAAGCCTTGCTTTGAAGGTTTCTACCTTCCCGTCTGTCCCTCTTTTCCTTTTGTAGATCCATTTGCATCCAACGGCTTTTACACCATCTGGTGGTTCTACAAGCTCGCAGACCTTATTAGAATACATAGATTCTATTTCGGAATTCATTGTCTTTTGCCAAGATACTGCATCTATCTATATCTTGGAGTGCTTCGTCATATGTTCGGAGATCAGGTTCATGTTTACCCGGGATCAAGTTTGAAGACTCTCCCAAAAATATGAATCTCTCAGGTTGCCTTACAACCCTCCCACTACGACGAGACACTGTCTCTGGTTGTGTATCATGTGTGACACATGTTGCAGTCTCTTGTGGTACTTCATCTTGTACTGTTGGTATTGAAGTAGACGTGTCCTCTCTTATTTCTTCTAGAACAATTTTACTTTTGGGGGGGACTTGTGGTCCATTATATAGTCTTCTTCTAAAAACTGGACATTGGTGCTAACAATGACCTTCTGGTCTTTAGGACTATAAAATAAACCACCTTTCGTTCCTCTAGGATAACCCACAAACACGCGAACTTTTGTACGAGATTCTAACTTATCAGCATCAGCTTTCAACACATGTACTGGACTACCCCAAATCTGAATATGTCTTAGACTGAGTTTTCGCCCATTCCACAATCATCTCATCTGCCTTTACCCATCTCTTATGATATTCAATCTCCTCTGGGGTAGAATCATTGTTAGGTGCATCAGGGCAAACCTCAATTAGTATAAACTTATAGCTCTCAGCAGTTAAGACAATATCCAGGTTTCTTTTCCAATTTATGTAGTTTGGACCAGTAAGTCTATTCTCTTTCAGAATAATGGCCAGTGGGTTGAAAGTCATCCTAAGAATCACAAAAATAAACTTTAGCCAAGACTCTAAATTTAGAATAATATTGATTCCTCAAACAATACTATTTTAAATTAACCAACACCTCAAATCACCGTGAATTTTGCATGCCACAATAGTGTGGACGTATACAAAATCAAACATTTGTAAGAGGAGGTTTTACCCATTAATTTTATTCTTGTCAACCTAACTTTATGACAAATAAAATTAATAGTTGGTTTTCCTTTGGTCACATAAATAATAGCAGTGACTCCGATGGGGAGGATACAGATACTATTAGACGTGTCTAAGTGTACACCATTACTTGACACTTAGTCCATTAATAAGATTGTGCCCCTTCCGATGGGGAAGATCACACGCTCGTAATTAATTTTCTATAGTCATCCAATATGGAGGTTTGTTCTAGTGATCCAAAAACAAACTCATCCGATATGGAGGAAGACACTCAGAGCCAACGCGCAAGTTTGTTTGTATCACTTACAAACCAGTAATGGAGACCGTGGAATTTATTAAAATTCCTCTCCCACTTAGTTATTTAAAAAATGAGGATTTTAACCTATGCTAGCATACATCACATGCATATAAACATCACAGTAAATAAAAGCAATAAATTTGTAAATTAATTTTCTAACTATTATAGCCTTTTCTATCACTATCTTCAGTATGCTCCAACCCTAACTGCTACCATCTTTAGCCACCGTCATCGGGTCAAGTTGTCGCATTAATCTTGCTTCTTATTCCGCTGCGCCTCTGGTCCTCCAATAGCACCACGCCTCGCAAAGATACGATCCGCGACAAATATAGAATTTTATATATATTGATCCTATATTCCATAAAGGAATGTACATGTATTATAGATCAAACAAAAAATAAAATTCTAAAAATAATACAGCTCCTGCTATATTTGATACATACAATCATAAAAACAAAATAATGCCCTTGACATGTCCAAGGATCCAATCACACACAATATCTAAATGCCATAATAGTTGGAGCCTGCAACCACAAAGTTAGCACATCCTACTATTATCCTGCCTAAATTATGTATGACATGTGCATAATTAATTTGAAAACCAAAACACACAGAGGCAAACCCTAGCTCTGATACCAATTGTTGGTTAATCTTACAAAAATCGTATCGGTTCCACTGTACAAAAAATTTGTTCAAGTGTCGAACCTTTCCTTAAATAACCTATTGTGTTCTTTAGAAGTTAAATTAGGAATCGCAGATGGAACTTAACATCATTGATTCCAAATTTAACTTATCTGTTCTTAATGGTTTAGATTTGGATCGCAAGCGGAACTTAACACTATTGATCCAAATCCACCTATGTTATTAATTCCATTAAATATTAATTTCCAAAATTGGCTTCCAGGACTGCATGGCGAGATACATGGCTTTCTTGGATATGGGAGCAACCACCACCGCCTAGACAAAGCCTTTTAAGGAAATCTAATATTTAATTTCCTTAAATAACTCTAGGTTTAACAAAAAAAACAATCGAATCACAAATTCAAAAAATAAAGAAAACACAAAATAAAATTACTAATTTGAAAAACTAGATCTAATACCTCTTGTGTTTGGAATTCTTACAAAGAAAATAACTAGTATGATGCGGAAGAAAATTACTAGTTATACCTTCTCTTTGTAAGCTAATGACCTCGAGATCTTCTGCCGTATTCCTCGCCTCGCCTTGGACGTCGTGTGGGCAACGATACTCCAAGATGAACACCACCCAAAAGCTTTCTTCCTCTTCCTCTAAAAACCGGCCACCAACACCACCAAGGAGAAGAGAGCAAAAGGGAAAAGAAGAGGGGAGAGGGAGGGCCGACCACCTAGAGAGACTCCACCAAGAGAATAAGAATTGTTGTCTCATGAGGCCTCCCCTCCCCCTTCTTTTATATTACTTGCCCAAGACAAATAAAGAAAGACTTTTTACAAAATTAAAATCTTCCTCTAGTTTTTCCTTTTCCCTTTTATTTTTCCTTTTCTTTCCTCTTGATTGAATCAATTACCAAATCATGGATTGGTTTTAATTTTGATTGGCCGGCCCCTTTCTTGGGCACCAAGCAAGGTGGCCGACCACCTCATCAAGGAAAAGAAAAATAATTTTTTTATAAAATTTTATAAGCCCTTATAAAATTTTACAAGTTCTCTTCTAATTTCCTAAAGTAGGAGTTAAAAAAGGAAAGTTTTAAAAATTAAAACTTCACTTATAAAATTTCCTTTTTTAACATGGTGATAGAAAATTTAAATTTTAAAACTTCTCTTCCTTTTTTTTCTTAAACCATGAGGATGGTTAAAAAATAAAAGTTTTAAAACTTTTAAATTTTCTTTTAAAACATGTGGCCTAATTCAAATAAGGAAAGTTTTTAAATTTAAAATCTCTCTTTTAAAACTTGTAGTTTTCTACAAAGAAAAGATTTTAAAAATTCAAAACACCCCTCCTTGTTTGAATTATTGTGGTCAGCCCCTACATGCTTGAACACCAAGCAAAGGGCCAACCCTTTAAGAGGAGATGTGGCCGGCCATTGCTTGGTCATCAAGCAATGGACCGACCTCCTTCTTGGACAACAAGATGAGTCTTTCTTTGGATGGACTTGAGGGTTTAATGAGGCTACGATAGGGACCTAGAAGAGAAATTGGTTTTGGCCTTCCGATGAGCTTGTGTATCCCATGTTCGTCCCGAACACACAACTCAAGTTCATCGATAATAACTCATTTCACTAGAGAGTTATTATCGCACTACCGCACCAATCCCAAATTACATTATGGGTTCCTTCTTATCATGAGTGTGTTAATCTCCCTGTGTTTAAGATTACGAATGTCGACTAATTAAGTAAGTTATTGACAACTCACTTTATTAATATCTAACTTCAAGAGTAGTACAACTCAACTTCATTGTCATGTCAGACTAAGTTCACCTGCAGGGTTTAACATGACAATCCTTATGAGCTCCTCTTGGGGACATTCTCAACCTAGATAACTATGACACAGATTCCTTCTATAATCAACAACACACACTATAAGTAATATCATTTTCCAACTTATCGGGCCTATTGATTTATCGAGCTAAATTTCACCCTTTGATAAGTTAAAGAAATAAATACTAAATATATATGCTTGTTATTATATTAGGATTAAGAGCACACACTTTCATAATAACTAAGGTCTAGTTCTTTTATTAAGTCAGTACAAAAGAACTTACCTAAAATGGTCCTACTCAATACACTTAGAGTGTACCAGCACTACAACAAAAACCTTCATAGACATCAGTGGAACAACAACGGTTTTAAGCAAAAACCGATGTCTTTGAGTATTTTACACCGGTTTTTCCAAAAACCGGTGTCTATGAGCGCAGATTTTCGCTCATAGACATCGGTTTTTTAGGCGATGTCTATGAGCTCCCATTTTTTCGTTAATAGACACCGATTTTAACATCGGTTTTTAAAATCCGATGTCTATGATAATTTTCCCACCAATACTTAGCTAAAATTTTCAACTCTTCCCTCTAACCTAACCCTATATGCTGCCGTCCACGGGAGGCAAAGATAGAGAGCCGTCTTCGGGCGACTCACCTTCTCTGCCTCTACCTTCTCCTCCCCTCCCATCGCCGACCCAATCTCGACCTCCTTCATTCTCCCAATTCGAAGCAGACAGAAACAGAGATCGGAGATCTGTGCTTTCGATTCACCGCTCGATCCGCCAAGATGCAGATAGGTTCCGAGAAGGCGTCGTCCCTTGATCTCTTGTCGATCGTCGTCGCCTCCCTCTCCGACGGATATGGGCTCGATTCCAGCACCGGGGATGCGTTCGTGGAGAACCGGCTGCTGATCATCGTCCTGAGCATAGTCATCGTCGTGCTTGTCGGTTGCGTGGCAATCTTCTTTGTCTGGCGATCGAGCGGAAGGAAGCCCGTCGAGCCGCCGAAGCCGCTAGTGGTGAAGACCGAGATGGATACAAAGGAGGACCAAGGGAAGAAGAAGGTCACCGTCTTCTTCGGGACGCAGACCAGGACGGCTGAGGGGTTCGCGAAGGTTAGGGTTTTTATCCGAGTAGTTCATTTTTTGAATTTTTCTCCCATGATCTTAGATTTTCCCCCCTTCTAGGCGCTGGCTGAGGAGGCAAAAGAATGGTACCCTAATGCCATATTTAAAGTCATGGATATCGTAAGATTATCTTCCTTCTGTTTCAGATCATTGGAAATACTACTGATTAATTGACTGATCTGTAGTTAGTTTCCTCAATTATAGGACGAATATGCTACTGAGGATGATGAGTATGAGGAGAACCTGAAAAAGGAGAGCTTGGCTTTGTTCTTCTTGGCTACGTAAGTTGAAAGCCAGGAATTTTTTGTTTTTATAAACGATCAGTTTCCTCAAAGTTCGAGCTGATCCCTTTGTTTTCTTTAGGTATGGAGATGGCGAGCCTACTAATAATGCTGCCCGGTTCTACAAATGGTTTACAGAGGTTCTGGAAACATGCACATTTAGTTAATCTATTCTACCAATAATCCTTTTGCCTTGATCGATTGCTGATTATTAGTTTTTATAGGGGAAAGAAAGAGGAACCTGGTTGGAAAATCTTCAATTTGGTGTGTTTAGTTTGGCAATCAGCAATATGAACATTTTAATTAGCAATATGAAATTGTCAATATGAACAGTTGAGTAGACATGTTATCTGTGAGTTTCATACATACAACTGTAATGTAGTAGTCATGTGCAAGTTTGTAGATGTGTTTAATGAATTTAAGCATCATTCGTACTTGGATATTCTTCTATATTTTTTTTCCTCTGCATAGGCGCCAAGCACATTGTCCAAGTGGGGTTGGGAGATGATGATCAGGGTATTGAGGATGACTTCTCTGCAGGTATGTAGTATCAGCAAACTTTTATGCATGCCATCCAAATTTCAATGTCGGCTACTGCTATTTTTTAGTTTTCTATTTTTTTTCTCTTTTGCCCATCATTATCTCATTACTCCTGTGTGGAATATGAAATATCAACTGTACTTTCAGGAGGGAGCTTCTTTGGCCGGAGTTGGATAAGTTACTTCAGGATGAAAATGAGACAGGTGCATCTACTCCTTATATAGCTGCCATTCCTGAATACCGGGTTGTATTTGTCAAGCTTGAATGACCTTGCGTGAGTCTTTAATGACCTTGTGCAAGCTTTTGGCCTCGGATTTGAAGTCTAACAAATATGATCATGGATTTTTCTTGTGGAATGTTGAGAACTTCCCGCTTGTATACATTTCCTTAATTTATTTTGTTCTTATCGAAATAGATGGGGTTTTGATTACATGTCCAATGCCTATATTATGTCCAGATAAGGTGCTAGTTAAATGTGTCCTTGACAAATCTCTAAAGATGATTGCTTTTCTAATTTGTTAAGTACTGATTTCTGACTTACATGCCACTGAAATATTTTCTAAATCTGAAACACACACTCAGAAGAATTTTTTTTTGTATTATTTGTGTGCCTTTACCTTCATTAGATTCGTCTGGCAGGAAGATGTTGTTGATGAATATATAGATTCGTGCATATGTAAGTGAAACCCTTCCCATTGTTTGACAAAAGATGACATATTCTCAGACTGAAGCAACACAATGGCATATTAAAAGGTGGAGCAAAAGCATGCTCTGTGGAAGGCCTTGGAGTCTTGCATGTATTATTCGAGGATTCAAGGATCGAAGTGAAGGTAAATGTCTTTGATTGACTTTATCAAGTAGATAACGTCAAGTTAAAACAG
This sequence comes from Zingiber officinale, assembly GCF_018446385.1. NCBI lineage: Eukaryota > Viridiplantae > Streptophyta > Magnoliopsida > Zingiberales > Zingiberaceae > Zingiber > Zingiber officinale. Next base: position 86,834,319 of record NC_056003.1, read on the forward strand.
GTGTTAATGCCTCGTGTGTCAAAATCAAAATTGTTGTTATGCATCGAATAAGAGTTGCAAATCTTTTACTACTTTTTACAACTTTGTTCTGCAACTTTTGGATAATCTATTGTAGGATGCCCAAGATTGTTCAGCAAGTTTATGATTCTGATTCTGCTTAGGCTCAGTTTCAATCTATAGCTAGTTGATTCTAATTTTGACAAAATATGACAAAATTTTTTAATGAACCCATATCAGGTGGTTATTAGTAAATAGGACAGAGAAATATATTATCAACATCAATGAACCCATATTTTTGCTAACTATTTGGTCAGCTATATGGTTCTTAGTTCTTACTCCTCAATTGAACTCTATGCAATATGCATGACTAAACCATTGGAGTCTTAATTTTGTCAAGGTCTTCACTTTGTTTAACTATATTATATATTTTATTGAATGTCATTGAATATGTATATTTTTCTCGTGTTCTGGTTATTTGAATTTACAAACTAATTGCACAGATGACAGGGAAGAGGGATGACTGGGAAAAGGGAGGAGCGAACGAGAAAAGGAGAATGGGGTCGGACTTCTACCACTGAGGACTTCAGAGCCGACCACTGAACTATGCTATGGGACCTAGGGAAAGGATTGAATGTTGGATCTGGACAGGAAGTGAGGCCTACTGCTCCGTGGGGTACCCATTAATGGTTAGGGATAGTATATCTATTAGCTAGCTTTTGATGTAAAAAGAATGTTTGGGTATTTTATGGATATTGTTCTAAGAAGATTATTTATATAATTTGTTAATATTTGTGTATTTTATGGATATTATTGAATGAAGAATATTTGTATAATTTGTGAATATTTGTGTATTTTTTTTTGTTATTGTCGGTTTTTCATGGTTTCGGAAATCAAATTTGTGAAAAAAATATACATATTACATCGGTTTTCCACCGCTGTAAAACCGGTGTTATTAACTAATATTACATCGGTTTTCCACCGCTATAAAACCGGTGTCGTTAAGTGATACTACACCGGTTTTAACCCGATGTCTAAAATGACAGACTTTTAACATCGGCTTCATAGACATCGGTCGAAAATGAAATAGACACCAGTGGAAAACTGATGTCTATGAAGGTTTTTGTTGTAGTGCAGTGTAATTTATTAATCAAGATAAACTAATACTTAATTACACTACGACTATTTCGATGGTTTGTTTCTTTCCATCTTAGTCGTGAGCAACTGTTTATAATTTATAAAGAACCGACAACATGATCTTCTGTGTGTGACACCACACACCATGTTGTCTACTATATAAATTAATTGAACAATTACATTTAACAAATAAATGTAGATATTGACCAACGTGATTCTTTTATTTCAAAAATAAATGTTTACAAAAGCTAGGCTTTTAGTATATACTCTAACATATCTGAGGCAGTGGGATTTCGTTCGTGGAATTGTAGAGAGCTTTCCGATCCTGTGATCGTTCTTCCGACAACGAGTATTGTCGTTGTCGATTACAAATCTGCGGGAGATCGTTGTAAGTGTTTACTGTTTAATTCATTTTATTCATGCATTTAGAATATCAACAAAAACTTTATCCCAGTCACAACGGATCGCATTTGACGTGATCCGGATAAGATTCATGGTCCGGGTACCCGGACCCAAGTTAACAACTTGTTAACTTGCTTGGTCCGAGTTCTTGCTCCGGCTCCACTCGTTTAGATCCAGATCTTCCGCTCCAGCTCCGATTCCGCTTGCTTGGGTGATTTCGGCCATCCAGAATAGGGCTCACCTAAACCCAACTTCCGACCTTCTCAAGCAAACTTCCGTTTCGGCTTTTCGTCCCTTGGAAACGTCGCACGCCTCCTTCTCGTCCGCCCGCGTACTCTTTCGTAGCACCTCGTCCCTCAGACGCACCGAGTCCGTCAGCTCTCTTCCGTATCGTTCTTTTCACTAGCTGCGTCTTTCGCTTGACTTCCTATGCTCCTAAGTTCCTGCACACTTAGACACAAGGGTTAAAAATTAACAGAACCTATCCTGACTTGGTTTATCACATCAAAACTACCTTGGGGGTACTAACACAATTGATCTCTTGATCAAATTGACTAATCCTAACTTGCCTAAATCAAGTATAGGGTTCCCAAACCCAACATCTAGTCAACCGTGATTTATTGGGACTCGCCCGTGCCTAGCATCTGGTCAACCTTGACCTGTTGTGACTTCCTCACCAAGTGTCCGGTCAATCCTTTGACCCACTTGGACTTTTCTCTCCATGCCAAGTGTCCAGTCCTCCATGACCCACTTAGACTTCTAAGCACCAATTGTCTGGTCACCCTGGATCCACCTGGATTTCCACATGTCCGGCTTCACTCATCAGGACTTCCTTATTTCCTAGCTTCACTTACTAGGGCTTTCACATGACTTCACTCATTAGGATTTTCATCTGCATAGCTTCACTCACTATATCTTTCACCTGGTTTCACTCACTAGGATTTCTCATCTGTCTAGCTTCACTCACTATGTCTTTCACCTGGCTTCATTCAGTAGGATTTCTCTTCTGCCTAGCTTCACTCATTAGGACTTTGCCACAAAGTGTCAGGTCAACACTAACCCACTTGGATTTTTATTTTCTGTCAACCTTCCTGTTGGACTTCTCAGTCAAGTATCCGGTCAACCTTGACCTACCTGACTCTTTATCATATTAAATTGATCAACCTTGACTAATTTCCCCAAACGGACGATTGCTCCTGCAATCTTCATACATTGTCAAAATAATCTTTATAAATTGTCAAACATCGAAACTCGCATATTACGACGCAAGCTTGAACTACTTCAAGCTTAGTCAACTTGATCAACCTTGACCTAGGGAAATTATACCAATACATTTAATTCTCCTAATTATATCCATGTCTTAAAACGTCAATTTGACCTAATAAATTAAGAGCAATGATTTTTTGAATAAAAATGTGTTTGAAAAATTTAATTCGTATTCAAAAAATCACTACTCTTAATATATTTGATTAAATTGATGCTTGAGGACATAGATATAATCAAGAAAACTAGTAGAACACATAGAAATTATTTTCATGTCAATCCGAAGTCATTTGATTTATCAACCGATTTTATCCAAAATTGACTTTAATAAAAACAAAGTAAATCAAATTGCTAGAAATTTTAAAATTTTGACACAGATAAATCGATCAAACTGGTAAAAAAAAAAAAAAATTCAATCCACTATTTTTTAAATAGAAATCGATTCAATTAATTTTTTTTATTAGTCAACTGATTAAAGATAGAGTAAAAAATTAATGCATAATTTGATATTTTAAAACCATCCTATATAGTTTAGTAATTTCCATATTTGACCTACACTTTTCGATTACAAACTGTGTATCCAAATAAATGATAGGTGATCTTCAAAATGCACTTTCTAATATCATCATGACTGTGATTTCGAACTATGAATTATAATTATTTTAGATAGTTAAGGTGTGTTTGATTCGGAATTATTCTTGATAATCTTGATTATTCATCTAAAATTATCAACAAAAACTTTATTTGGTTATACGTCAGCAAAAGGGACATACAATCTTAAATCGAAAAATTCGAGAAATTGAGATTTTTCTTGATTCCAGGGTTAACGAAGTTTTTTTTATCCAAAAAACCTTCAAATAAGAGAAAAATATGATAAAAAAGAAAAATGTAAAAAAAAAATTTAAAATATAATAAAATAAAATTTTTTTAAGAAAATAAAAAATGTAAAAAAACATTAAAAATGTTAAAAAATTAAAAAACATAAAAAATTAAAAAATAATAAAAATAGGAAAAAATAAAAAATAGGAAAAACTTTAAAAATTTAAAAACAGAAAAAAAATAAAAAACATAAAAAACATTAAAAAAATAAAAAACATTAAAAAAAATAAAAAATAGAAAAAAATTTAAAAAGTAAAAAATTTAAAAAAACTTTAAAAATTTAAAAAATAAAAAAATAAAAAAACATATACAAATAAAGAAAAACGTGAAAAAGAACCCAATAAAAAAAAACCTAGAGTTTAAGTAATAATAATTATAATAATAATAATATATAGTTAATTTTATAACTAAGAGTAATATAGTAAAATATTAAACTAGATTATTTATTAAAGTTTTCAAATAAATAAATTTTTATTGTATTATCTTGGTTGAACCAAACAATATTTAGTTATGTTTTATTCTCTATAACTTTGGTTTTGTGATTACTTAGTAATCACATAACTAAGATTATACATGATAACTTGAACCAAACACATCCTTAAGGTGAATCGTCAGTTTTGAACCAAAATCGGGTCTAGCGGTCGGTCAAAACTTGTATGGGGTCATATCGGTTATCCCAAGTTCAATGTTATCTAGTTCTATCTTTTTTTTTTAATAGATTATTATAATATCCTCGGGGCATGATTCAGTAGTAAGTGTATAAGATAAGATTGTAATTATTAGAAATGGTTATTTATTTATTAATTAATTTAAAATGATTTATTTCTAAATGATTTTATATATTAATTAAAATTAGTAATTGATATTTTTACTATATAATTATTCTTAATGAGTCAAATAACAACTGACAAATAATTTTATAAATTTATATATTTTTAAAAAATAATATAACAATTTTAAATTATGATGATCTGTGCATGAATCGATAATTTTAAACCATGAATTATAACTGTCTTAAATAGTTAAGATTAAGAGTCAATCCATCCTTAAAATTCATCGATTTTGAATCAGAATCGAATCTAGCGGTCGATAAAAATTTCCATATAACCATATCGATTATCCAAAATTGGATGTTACCTAATTCACCTTTTGTTAAATTAATTATTCCAATACCCTCGGGGGCATATTAGTATAAGATTCTAACGGACTTTCATATTAGAAATAAGTATCAGCAGCCACGTTATAATTATTAATACTTCTATATATATTAGTTAATTATTTAATAAGTAATTAATATTTTTTATATTATTATTCTTAATAATTATTAATTAGTTATTAATTATTTAATAAGTAATTAAAAAATGCTTATTTATTTATTAATTAAATTAAAATGATTTATTTCTAAATGATTTTATATATTAATTAATTATCTAATAAGTAATTGATATTTTTACTATATAATTATTCTTAATGAGTCCAATAACAACCGATTCTGACAAATAGTTTAATAAATTTATATATATATTTTTTTAAAAAATTAATATAATAATTTTAAACCACGATGATTTGTGCATGAATCGTGAATTGACAGTTTCGAACCGTGAATTTTAACTGTCTTAGACAGTTAAGATTAAGTGTCGACTCCCCAAAAGAATCGTCAGTTTCGAACTAGAATCGGGTTTAACAGTCGGTGAAATTTTTCATGGGTCATATCAATTATCCAAGTTTAATATTATCTAGTACATATTTTCTTTTAATAGATTATTACAATATCTTCGGGAGCATGGTTCAGTAATAATTGTTTAAGATAAGATTATAACAAAAGGGTCAAAATTTAATAAAAGTTTCATCGCCTCTATAGAACCCCATTCAGATACTTGCCACTTAAATTTTCTGGTTTTATCTCTCTCCCAATGATAATGGACGGCATGAGAGCCGTCACTGTAGCAATTCTACCTTTTGTTTTTATTATAAATATATTATTACAAGATGAATATCTATTACCAACTTAAAAAAAAATAGATTATTGTAATGCAACGTAAGATTATGCATAATAAAAAAAAAAGTAGATCCGCTACCTTAGCGGCCCCCCTAGTGCCGGCCCCACGGATATGGAGGGAGGTTCATGCAGGTACACAGGCCATAGGCGCATGGCGGGGTAAACCCCAAGTCGTCAGTTCCTGAAAATCGACCCCTGGCCATTACGCCAGAAATACCATGCGCCCACCGTCTGCGCTACGCCCTGGGGGCGTAAGATTATGCATAATAGATTTGATTAACCTTACAACTTTGCATTAACTCAAATTTATTGCTCCGAACTACTTTTTTAGTTTTTTATTTTATTTACTAAATACAATGATGAGAGATAAATATGTTGGTATAATTTACATTAATAATTAAATTTAGATTTTAATATATGAGAAAAATTAAAGTTAAGCTTATATTTTTTAATTTATTTATCAAGTGTACAAGATTAAAAGATTTGATGGTACTTGATACTATGCTGAAGTTCAATCAGATTGATAACTGAAACAGGAAGATTCGATAGGTTGATATTTGACAAGAAGTTCAGTTAGGTCAACGGAACCTGACAATTGGCTGAAATCCAGATGAGGCATCTGACAGGAAGACCTGGTGGGTCAAGAGATTAAATTTAAGTAGGTCTACAAAGTGTAAGTGGAGGTACGCACTAGAGGAGAGAGATCTAGTGAGAACGCGTTCCCATTTGAGGTAACAATAGGCGCCAGTCCGACCTAAGATTTTCGAACCCCAAAGTCAGGACAAAACAGTCCCAAGACTGTCAAAATATTAATACTTATTTTTCATATTATTGTCTATTTTACTAACTCTGTGGTGCAAGAAATCAAATATGAAAGTTAGTTGGAAAAAGGAGGTCTGAGCGCCCTGAGTAGGTCCAAGCACCAGGATGGGGCCAAACTCAGTCACGCGTGCAGCTGAGTTGGCACACTCTGATTGGTCGGCACACATCAGGGTCTAAGCGCCTGGACCGGTCCAAGCGCCCAGAGTTGGATCTATTAGGACCAAAAGAATTGAGATATTTCTATAATTATATGATATTGTCCACTTTGGACCTATACCTTTATGATTTTATTTTTGTGCTCTACCCAAAAAGCCTCATATCAATGGAAATATCTTTTCCTTATATGTCCATGATCTTTTACATGTATTTTCAATATAGAACTTTGTTTGCAACCATTGCAACCCAACAGTCCCCCCTTAAACAAAGGGCCTTCTCCTCAAGTCTATCCGCTTGATGTCATCTGATTATTGGCCCATTAGGACTTTCCTATCCCTCGATCCAACCGATCTACTAGGACTTCCTTGCCCCATCATTCACCCGACCTACTAGAACTTCCTTGTTTAGTCATAACTAGGACTTCTCTACCTGACGTCTGGTCGTCTTGATTCAAACATGGAAGCCCTTATTTCCTTCGTTAGAGGTCAATATTCCACCCACATGGCTCAATTGGACCAAGACTCTTGTGCACAGTTGGCGGTTAATCTTTCTAGCAGTCCGAGTTTTAATACTAATTGTTAGGACTAAAAGAATTAAGATATTTCCACAATGATATGATATTGTCTACTTTGGATCTAAGTTCTCATGATTTTATTTTTGGGCTCTATTCAAAATGTTTTATATCAACGAAGATATTTTTTCCTTATAAGTTCATGATCTTTTCCATATGATTTCAATGTCGGACTTTGTTTGCAATCATTACATCCCAATAGGTTCAACTTTCACAGATAGAGTTTCATCGAGGTGCAACTATGATAACGGTCTAAGCGGCCGGGGGTGGTCCAAGCACCAGGAGTTGGATAACTCAGCGTCGAAGCAGGATCGAATAGGTCTCAATAGAGGTGGGGATGGTCCATGCGCCCGAAAAGGGCTATAAAAGAAGCTTCAATCAGCAGCATCAATACATCACTTGCTACAACTTTCATACTCAAGAATTACTCTGGAAAGCTCTCTACGACGTCGAAATGCCACTCCGACGACTACACCTAAGCTTCAACACAAAGTAGTCAGTATATTTGTATTTACTTGCACTTTAATTTTCTATATCATTGTAATTTTTCAAGCTTATAGTGGATTGTCCAATGGAAGTACTCAGGTAGTGCGAACCTTGAAGTAGGAGTCGTCGAATGCTCCGAAGCAAGTAAAAGAAACTTGTGTTAGTCATGCTCTTTTTGTGTAATACTTGTCCGCTGCTTTCTCTCGTATTTTTATGAAAATATAAAAAAGCGACTTTCGTTATTCACTCTTCCCTCTAACCCTTTAAGCTTTTTTTCTGGTTTTACATTTTCATTTTTTCGCCATATCTTTTGACAAATCTGTCATTATTTTTTTATCTTTTACTTCTCAAAGTTGGTGAAATACCACTCGAGTTAATTTGGTTTTACTCATTTTTTTCCCATACTACTTACCCCAAGACATAGTCTTAGAATATTTCTTTGAAATTGTGCTATGCAAGAAAAATGATGCACAAAGAAATGTTGGGATGATGCATCCACAAACCTTAACGGTACGAAATGGACTACTTCAAAATATGAAAGCATCATATGGAAAACCTCATAATGATGGATGGCTTTGACTGGGACATAGCACTAAGGCGATCCACTTAAGACAGAAGCAAATACAAAGATAATAAATTTAATTTTAAGTTTATTACATATAAAGAAATTACGTGTAGAATAAGAGAACATCGAGATGCCTATGAGTTTTGGACTCAACTAAGTTTCACGAGGAGCCGATAAAGCTAGAGAAATAAGTCAAAAGTCAATCCAGACTTGAGTCCAACCAAACAGAGAAACTTACATAATTAGGGGTTGTGTTTAAGATTAGTATAATTTACCAAAATACTCTTATCAATAATAATTTAAACGATATACATGATAATTTAGATAATTACAAAAATACCTTTAGTATGATGCATGATAACATAATTCGCTCTTGTGATAATTTAGATTTGCATTATTCAATAAATTAAAAAAAAATTTAATTAAAATTTAGAATTCAATAATAAATTATTTGATAAGAATAATTTTAATTTAAAAAATTCAATTAAAAATGTAAATAATTTAATCAATAATTCAAATCTAAATTTAGAAAATAATTCTGCAATGAAAAAAATCAACTTTAATTAATTCTAAAATTAATAAAAAAAATAACTTTAATTAATTTTAAAAATATAAAATTAAATAATTTAAATTTTAAAAAAATTCAACCTAACTAAACAAGATTAAGATTCAAATCTTATCCTTAATAATTTAATTTATAATAATAATTTAATCAATTCAAATATCAAGATAAATTTAAATTTAAAATTTAAAAATAATTAAATGATTTAGATAAAATTAATAATTTTTTTAATAAAATATTTGATAATCTAGATAATGTCAATTTCTATCTAAAATAAAGATAATTCAAGCAATTTAATAAATTTAAAATTAATAAAAATTTAAATATTAAATATAATTTTTAAATAAAGATAATTCAAGCAATTTAATAAATTTAAAATTAATAAAAATTTAAATTTTAAAGATAATCTTCCAAACAAAATAATTTAACCAATTTAACAAATTCAAAATTTAAAATTTAAAAATTAATAAAAAATTAAATATTAAGATTGTAGGATCGAAAAGAATTTAGATATCTCTAAAATAATATGATATTGTCCACTTGGACCTAAGCCCTCATGGTTTTTACCTTGGACTCTACCCAAAAGGGCTCATACTAATGAAGATATCTTTCTCTTTATAAATTCATGATATTTCCCATGTGTTTTCAATGTGGGTCTATGTTTACAACCTTGCAACATCGACAAAGATAATCTTTTAAACAAACATAATTTAACCCATTTAACAAATTTAAAATTCAAAATTAATAAAAAGTTAAATATTAAAATTAATGTTCCAAATAAAAATTATTTAATTAACTTAATTAATTAAAATTAAAACTTAAACACTTAAATAAATTTAAATTAAACTTAATTAAATTTAAATTAAACTAAATTAAAGTTAATTAAACTTAACCAAACCAAAGTCGGGTTCGGAAAGCTTATCTAACAAAGCATGGAGAACTAACACAATTCTATATATCCAAAGATAAAATTTATTATATAAAACAAAATATACAATATATGATTAAGTGGTAGATACCAAATTAGTTGGCACTAAATTAGTTGACATCTCAAAAACCTAGCCTATTTGTTAGAGTAATTAAGACTAGACTAAAAAAGATATTTTGACTCTTATTCAACATAGTACCAGGGTGAGACGGGATAATAATATATTAGGAAAGCTTGGTCTATGAAGTCAGGTAAGGTAAAACATACCTTACTTGATCTACTTAGATAAATAAAATTAATCGAAACTACCTCGCCACATCCTATACTAGTTAGATTAAGGTTTATCAATAGGAATATTAAATGTCTAATTTTGTAAAAAAACTTTGTCTAGAAATAATCGTTGTTCTGAGACACAAGAAGACTCCTATGCCTTACCATAGCCTAAAAATCAATTTATGAAATATATATTTAATTAACTAACGATTAAATCTAAGTTTAACATAATGTCAAACTATTTTCAAAATTTAACCAATTCATCCCACTAAAATTATAAGAATATCTTAGTTAAAAAATTAGATTGGGCGAGATGATTAAAGAAAATAAAAAAAATAAAAAATAAAAAATAATTAAATAAAAAATTAAAATATTTAATTAAATATTTTTTAAAATTTAACATAAAAAAAAATAAAAATAAAAATAAAAATAAAAATAAAAAGTCAACCATAATATAAAATTTAAATTAATAAAACTTAATTAAAAATGTAATTTTAAAACTTAATTAAAATTAATTAAAAAAACTTAAGAAACATTTTTAAAAATTGTTTTAAAAATATATAAAAATCATTAAAAAATTATTTTAAAAAATTGATTTTAATTTTTTAAAAAATCATTTTAAAAATCTCTTAAAAAAATTATTTTAAAAAATATCATTTAAAATATATTTAAAAAATATTATAAAATTATACTTTTAAAAACAGTTATAAAATAATTTTTTAAAAACACTTTTGAAAATATTTTTTTAAAAATCATTTTAAAAATATATTAAAAACTAATTTTAAAAATCTTTTAAAAATAATTTAAAAAACATTTTAAAATATCTTTTAAAACTCATTTTAAAAAATATTTAAAAATATTTTTATTTTTTAAATATCATTTAAAAAATATTTTAAAATTCTTAAAAAAATATTTTAAGAAAATATTTTATAAACACTTTTAAAAATTATTTTAAAAAATTTAAAAATCCTTTTTAATTTATTTTTTAAAAAAAATTTAAAAATTATTTTAATGTCCTTAAAAAAAACTTTTGAAAATTATTCTAAAAAAACTTTTAAATATTATTTTTAAAACATTTTAAAAATCCTTTTAAAATTATTTTAAAAAATGCACAATTAAATTTTACAAATTGTAACTAAATTAATACAAAATGAATTAATATAATTTAATTAAAAATTCGGAATTAAATTATTAATTATTAAATAATTAATATGTAGAATAATTTATTCTAATTTAACTTCACAATTAATTATAGTTTTTAATTTAAATAATCTTATTTTATTCTATTTAATGATAATCAAAATAATACCAATTTACTAATCAAATATTAATTAATTTTAATCATTGATAATAAATCCGAAAGTGATAATTTAATAAATATTTATTCAATTTTAATTAACTAGTCAAAATAATTCATATATAATTAATTATTAATCTAAAATCAACGTAACTAAGTTTGACTTAATTAATTTTAATACAATCAATTATTAACTTAATGAACTTAATTTGAATTTAATCTGAAAGTAATAATACTTAACATAAACTTACTTAAATTAATCTTAATTTAATTAATTATGTTAATCAATCCAAAAATTTATTCGTCCTAACTTAATAAATTCAGCTATTCCAAAATTCAATAATTAATTAATAATAAATTAAATATTATAATTTAATTATTCTGAAATTAACTATAAATTAATCAATCCTCAATTAATGCATTTATTGATTTAAGTAAGTAATAATTAATCACTTTTAATTAAATTAAAATAAGAATCAATGTAATAATTATTTTAATCTTAAAATTAATTTAATTTTAACTATTAATTGAAATTTGATTAAAGTTCACTAATTCAAACTCAATAATTCAAAATTAATTAACTTAATCCAAAAACAATCTTAAACTTAATTAATAATAATCTAAGATTAATTCAAAATATTAATTCAATATTCAGGAATAATTTAAACAAATATTAATTCAATCCATAATTAATTAATTATTAAGTTAAGCAATTTTATAAACTAATTAAACTAATTCAAATTAAACTCAAATAATTTTAACATAATTAATTTAATATGAATCCAATTAATTGATTCAAATATAATTAATAAATTCTAAAATTTTTACCTTAGATGAAACATTAAATTAAAAATTTCTTAAAACTCTTAAATTATCATGTTTTAAAATTTAGAACGATTGAAATGTTAAGTAAATTAATTAAAAATATTTTTGTTGTATTATTCTACATACCTTAAAATAAGAATATTATCAAAAAGTGAATGTTAGGTTAAGGGGAGGAAGTGTTGTAAATTTTTAAAAATGTGTTAAAAATACTTTTGGAAATTCCGTAAGAATATTTTGAAGTTGGTTAAACATGTCTTTGAAAATTACTTTTGAAAACTTCTAAAAATACTTTTGAATTTTTTTTCAAAATATTTAAAAAAATGCTTTAATTATTCTTTTGATTTGGATCAACCTCTAAGTACCATAGGAAGTTCTTTTCGTGGTTAACAAGGATTCCTAAGGGCATGTTTAAATTGAGGGAGAGTCTTGATTGAAAAGTACAAAGTTATTTCAAAATTAGTTTTCTAAATTTTTGAAACTATGTCTGAAAACCTAGAATAACTCTTTTGGATAATATTCTTTGAAATCATGCATTAGAAAACATTTTTGGAATCTTGTTTGAAAATATCTTGATAATGTTTTGAAAATGCATTTGAAAATGTTTTGAAAAATCTTTGAAAGTTCTTGAAAAAATTATAATTTTGTAAATCTTTGGCAATTACTTTTAAATAAAAAATTATTTAAAACTTTTGAGGACTACTTAAATCTTGTCAAGCTTTGATACCTATTCTTAGACGAAAATTTGAAACATTGAACATTTATTTGAAAACTTGTTTGCAACATTTATATGCCAAATTTTCAAGACTTATTTCCAATTTTTTAAACTTATTTGTAAAATTGTATATTACACTCAATTTTCTTAATGGTTTCTGAATGTTATACTTAAACTTCACTTATCTTTTTTGATATATGACAAAGGGGAGAGTAAAGGTTAAGTTAAGAAAATTCCTTTTACTTAGGATTTTGGACTTACTGAAAATCTCTTTTACTTAGGGTTTAAGACTTAATGCATATTTTTTGAACTTAATGCATAACTTTTTTATTATGCAAGAAATTACTTTATTTTCCTAACTTTAATCCAAACTTTCATTATATCAAAAAAAAAAAAAGAAGAGATTGTTGGTACAGTTTACACTAATAATTAAACTTAGATTTTGATATATGATAAAGGCTAAAGTTAGACTTGTGTTTTCTAATTTATTTACCAAGTGTGTAGGACAGAAAGACTTGATGAGACTTAACACCAAGCTAAAGTTCAGTTAGGTTGATAACTGGTACAGAAAGACTAAATATGTTGATTTCTAGCAGGAAGTACAATGGAGTCTATGAGACCTGACAATTAGCTAAAGTCCAGATGGAGCATCTGGAGGAACACCTGGTGGGTCAATATATCAAGGTCAAGTAAGTTTGTAACGTGTAAGTAGAGGTAAGCACTAGAGGAGAGAGATCCAGTGAGAATGTGTTTCTGGTTGAGAAAATAGTAGGTGTCAGTTCGAACTAAGATTTTTAACGAAACCCAAAATCAGGACCAGACAATCCCAAGACTGTCAAAATATATATTAATACTTATTTTTTATATTATTATCTATTTTGCTAACTCTGTGGTGCAAGAAATCAAGTCTCAAAGTTGGCTAGAAAAAGAAGGTCTGGGTGCCTCGAGTAGGTCCAGATGCCTGGATGGGGCCAAACCTAGCCACACGTGTAATTGAGTTGACGCACTTTGATTGGCCGACACATGTAAGGGTCCAGGCACTCAGAGTTGGATCAACTTTCTCAAATAGAGTTTCATCGAGGTGTAGCCACGACAGCATGGTCCAAGCACCCAGGCGTGGTCCAGACACCTGGAAAGGGTTATAAAAGAAGCTTCGACCAGCAACATTAATACATCAATTACTACAACTTTCATACTCAAGCATTGTTCCGAAAAGCTCTCTGACACCGAAACATCACTCCAACGACTTCACCCAAGCTTCAACACAAAGTCGTTAGTATATTTACATTAACTTACTTGCACTTTAATTTTTCTATATTATTGTAATTATTCGAGCTTATACTCCGCATCATGGAACAATGACGCAGTGGTAGAAATCTACCTCACACCACAAAGTGATGATGTGGAAGCTTTCTCCTTGTTTTCTTCTTGTGACATAGTCGATTTTGTGAAGAATAGCATGCGTCAAAAAGCTCACCGAGAGCTATCCGACAAGGTCCTTCTAATGTCTTAGTCATCATGAAACCCCAAATAATATAATAGAAAAAAGAAGTGATAAAAATAGAGTAAAAGAGACGAGACAAGATCGTAGATAACCTTCCTCACCTTATCTTATATAAAGAGAGAAGTTCAAGAGATACATTTCAGGGAGAGGATCCATTCACATTATGGTAATTGTTGTATCCCTTTGTGTTATGGCCAGGCCCGGCCTAGAGGCCGGGCGGTCCTGGGCGTCTGCCCAGGGCCCAATGTTTTGGGGGGCCCCAAATTTTGTAGATAAGTATATGTATATATATTCATTTATTTAGGAATTAGGTTAAGTTTTACTTTGCTTTTCATCCGCCGGCTGCTGCTCCACAAAATTCATTATCGGCTACTGCTCCTTTGGCGAAGTCGCCCCGTTCTGCACCTCTCTCACCTCTACCGCTCTGTGTCTCCTACTCTCCTTCACCTCCGCTGGCTGGCAGCTGTTGCTCGCCTGCTCCTCTCCTCTGGCGAATCGCTCCGCTAGACTGCAAGGCTCACGACTGCACCTCTCTCACCTCTACACCTCTCACCTCTGCCTGTGACTCCCTATCTCCGCCGAGGCGCCGCTCCACCTCCGCGACCGCGAGGTTGTGGCGTTGCGCTGTGCGCGGCTGTGCTAGTGCTACTTCAGTCCTTTGTCTCTGCTCTACATGGCTGCTCCGCTCTGTTGTGACTTGCGAGTTGATGATTGCGCCATCTATAGATCTATTCATCTTCAACTCTTCGTCTGCAACTGCAAGTGCAAGATTGCAAGTCTACATACTTTACACGGTGATGTACTAGGATTTTTTTGTTAATTAGTTAATTGCTCATAGAATAGGAATTTTTTGTTAATTAATTAATTGTAAATTTGGAATTTAATGTTGACTTAATTGTTAAATTAATAAACAGGTGTTTTACTACAGTCTACCGTGTCCGAGGCAATGTGCTTAAGCTGCTAAGTACTAAGCCTACAAATAATTTCAATCCAGGTGCTATTATTCCTTTTATACTCAGACTAAGTTGATTTAAATTATAGCTTTTTAATTGTGATTTTGTGAATTATAATATGTTGTCTAAAAAACATATTTCTGGATGTGAAAAAAGAGAAAGATTAGAACAATTAACTGAATCATAAAGAGGTGCTCTTAATAAATTCTTTGTTAAAAGTACAAGTTCTAATGAAAATATAGAAATTTTAAATAGAGATAATATAGATGAGTCTAAAGAAATACATGATGTTAGTGAGGAGTCTAATGAAATTCATGATGTTAATGATGAATTTAATGAAATTCATGATGTTAATGATGAATCTACTGAAATTCATGATGTTAATGAAGATAGAGATAATTTAAGAGAGCATGAAAATGTTACTAATGTAGTAGATAATGAGAATAATAATATTGATAAATAATTTATTCCTCCACTTGATATATATGACCCAAGAAATTGGGATAATCTTGATAACAATGCACGTGATATTTTAGTTGAAAAGGGGCCTATAAGAGAAATAAATCTCACATTTCCTTTTGATCACTACTCTATACATTTTTCAAGTACTTATTATTTTAAAAGTTAAGTAATGGAGAGGAAAGAGACTGAAAGTAGTTGGTATACAGTAAACATGTTGATAAAGTTTATTGCTTTTGTTGTAAGTTATTTAAATCTGAAAACAATAGAAGTTCTTTAGCGAATGATGGGTTTAGAGATTGGAAACATATCAGTGAATGACTTAAAGAACATGAAAATTCTATTGAACATATAACTAATATGAACTCTTGGAAGGAATTAAAAATAAGATTAGATAAAAATGAAACAATTGATAAAGATCTACAACGAGAAATCTCTAAAGAAAGAGAGCGTTGGAGACAAGTTCTTACAAGAATATTAGCAATTGTAAAATGTCTTTCTAAACGTTGTTTGACTTTTCGGGGATCTAATGAGAAACTATATCAAGAAAGTAATGGAAACTTTTTAGGGTTGATTGAAATGATTGCTGAATTTGACGTTGTGATGCAAGATCATATTAGACGCATTCAAAATAATGAAATTCATCATCATTATCTTGGTTATAAAATTCAGAATGAGTTGATTTCTCTTTTAGCCGATAATGTTAGAAGTATTATCATTAAAAAAATTAAGGAGGCAAAATATTTTTCAATAATTCTTGATTGTACTCCGGATATTAGTCATCAAGAACAAATGATTTTCATAGTACGATGTGTTAATATGTCATCTAGCAATGTGAAAATAAAAGAGTATTTTTTGGAGTTTCTAAAAGTTAATGATACATCTGGTTTTGGACTTTTTAATGAATTAAAAAATATATTAAAATCACTTGATCTTAGTATTGAAAAAATATTAGAGGTCAAGGTTCCGATAATGGTTCTAATATGAAAGGAAAACACCAAGGAGTTCAAAAGAGGTTGCTTGAAATAAACCCAAGAGCGTTATACATGTCATGTGCTCGTCATAGTCTTAATTTGACTCTTAGTGATATGACACATTCTTGTGTTAAAGCCATTTATTTTTTTTGGAGTAGTTCAATGCATATATGCATTGTTTTCAAGTTCTCCTAAAAGATGGAAAGTTTTACTTGATAATGTGAAAGGATTAACTGTCAAATCTTTTTCAAACACACGTTGGGAAAGTTGTATTAAAAGTGTTCAAGCTATTAGGTTTCAAGCTCTTGAAGTGCGAAGTGCTTTATTAGAGTTATATGACATTTGTGATGATGCAAAGTCTAAGAGTGAAGCTGAAAGTATAGTTAACTCAATTGAAAGTTTTGAATTTTTACTTGGCATGGTTATTTGGTATGATATTATATTTTCTATAAACATGATAAGTAAGAAGTTACAATTAAAATCTATGTGCATTGATTCTGCTATGAAACAATTAGATGGTGTAATGTCATATTTTGAAAAATATAGGAATGATGGTTTTGTAACAAGTTTGACTATTGCTAAAAGTCTTGCATCTGATATGAATATAGAGCCAATATTTTCAATGAAACATCGTATTTTTATAAAAAAAATAATTTGATGAGAAAGAAGATGATGCAATTTCACTATCACCTGAAGAATCTTTCAGAATTGATTATTTTATGATTATTGTAGACATGACAAATTCTTCTTTGAAAAGTAGATTTGATGAAATGAAAACATTTGAAAATATATTTGGTTTTTTGTTTGATTCGAAAACATTAAAATCATTGGATAATGATGAGTTGAGAAAATATTGTGTTAATCTGACATCCACTTTTACGCATGATAATTCATTAGATGTTGAGTTAGATGATTTGCTTACAGAATTAAAAATACTATAACTAACTTTACCAAATGAGATAATGTTGGCAGTTGATATTCTTAATTTTGTAAAAAATATAGATTGTTATCCAAATGTTGCAATTGCTTATAGAATATTGTTGACTATGTCTGTTACCGTAGGATTAGCTGAAAGAAGTTTCTCAAAATTAAAATTACTGAAAACATACATGAGATCAACGATGTCACAAGAGAGATTGAATGGATTAGCAATTTTATCTATTGAAAAAGAAATTTTAGAAAATCTTGAAATTAATAATATTATAGATGATTTTGCATCTAGAAAAGTTAGAAGAAGTCATTGTAAATATATTTTACTTTATTAAAAAAAATTTAGGGACTATTTTATCGTTTTGCCCGGGACCTCCTGAATGTTAGGACCGGGGCTGGTTATGGCAAATGTCGTGAGGTAAGACCGGTGGATCAACTCAGACTTACTCGACAACTTAGGGGTGGAGCCAATTAGATACCAACAGTATCACACATTATCCCTCATCCCTAATAATACCAATCTAAATTAAATTTAAATATTACAATCAATTCCATAATCTCTCTCAAATTTCATAAATATATCTTTAAACACTGTTAAAATATTTAATAACCTAACTTAAATTGTTTATTAATTGCTTCAAAATACATTTCAACAATAAAAAAAAATACATTAAGTTCAACATTTTGAAATATCTATTAAATTTGCTGGCATTTTGAAAAATGCAATCATGCTCCCTCAAAATATTAAAATAAAATTAGGATACAATTAAATATTCACTACCTTACTAAATATCTACTCCATACTTAAAATGTTTTCTCGGGCTGTAGCTGAGCTTGGCTGGCCTTCCAGCCTAATAAGATATGGGCTGTTGTCAATTTAGGCCCAATTAAACCACACATTTTAATAATATATCGATGACTAAAAAAATAAAAATACTAAATCTTGTTAATTGATTCAGCAATCCAAACATACTTATCACCAATTTTTCATCTATATTTTTAAATTTAATAAAAATAATAAATATATAATTTATTTTGGTATCCTCCACACCGACAGACTATAGATGATAACATACATGGGCTAATGGTGCAGCGTAAATTTGAATTTTTTTAATCTCTCTTCCTTTAAGCAAACTTATTTTTAGTCTTTCTCTTCCTTCGCTTCCCTCTTTTCTCTAAAACGAAAGCCCTAAATCCTTTTCACTACTTATCCGCTCCTCTCTTCCTTTGCTTCTAACCCTAGACACAGGTCATCTTGTTCAACTCTCAGGTCGAGCCAAATGAGCTAGGGTTTTCACTCACAACTATGTTGTTCATCTCCTTCATCTTCTTTTTCTATTCGTGTTTCAGAATGACACAAAAAGATGTTATGAAGGTCTGTTGAGTATTTATCTTTTTGCCCATCATAGTTTCTAAGAACCAAATTTATAAAAATCACTCTGAGAACACTTTGGTTCTTGATTTTGAAGAATATAATGATGTTGGATTTTAAAAATTACAATGTTAGTGTTGGTCTTCAAAAAGCAACACCAACGTTGGAGCTTATTTTAAAAAATTCATTGACTATATGTTAGTATTGATTTTTACAAACCAAACCAACGTTGGTGTTGGTTTGCAAAGACCAGCACCAACGTTGGTGTTGGTTTTCACATCGGTGCTAGTTTGCAAAGACCAGCACCAACGTTGGTGCTGAGTTTTAAAAATCCATTAACTACATGTTGGTGTTGATTTTTGCATACCAGCTATCACACCCCAAGGGTAAGATTATCTGATGAAAATTGGATAGCACCTTTCTTGTAATAGTGACAATTGAAATATGGATACATAGCCACATGACTAAATAAGAATAATAATATAAACCCACATAGTTGGAAACAAACACAATCATGTAAGATAAATAGAAGCTAACATAGCTGGATCAAAAGCACAATGAAGAACATAAAGTAAACATATAAACTCAAAATTGTTAGGGTCGAAATGTAGCTAGGGCGGGGGGGGGGGGGGGGGGAATAGCTCGTCGCGCTCGTCTTAGCTTGCTGCTTGATGATGATATGCAGCGGAATGTACAAGAAACAAAATACAACGCTAACACAAGGATTTACTTGGTATCCACCTCAAGAAGAGGTGACTAATCCAAGGATCCACATGCGACACACTCTCCATTAATGAAATCACTCCTTTATGGTAACAACCGAAGGCAGAGAAGCCTTACAATACTCTCAGTACAAGAAGGAAGAACGGGAAGCAAATACAATTGAAATCTTTTAAGATTTACACTGAAAACCCTAACCCTAGCTTCTTCTTCTTGTTGTAGATCGCCTCTTGACTTGGACGTGCACAAGCATTTGCCTCTAAGAACCTTCAAGAACTGGCGGTGAGAGCTCGGAGAAGTTACTGTGTCGATCGGAGAAGAATCAGGTGACAAAGTGCTGAAGAAGACGCTCACAACAGCTTTATCCAGCACCAACGTATTGGTTAGTCCTAGGAAAACGTACCAGTTCCAGTGTACAAAAATATTTTGTACAAGTGTCTAACCTTTCCTTAAATAACCTATTGTGTTCTTTAGAAGTTAAATTAGGAATCGCACCCGGAACTTAACATCATTGATTCCAAATTTAACTTATCTGTTCTTAATGGTTTAGATTTAAATCGCAAGCGGAACTTAACACTATTGATTCAAATCCACTTATGTTATTAATTCCATTAAATATTAATTTCCAAAATTGACTTCCAGGACTGTATGGCGAGGCACATGACCTTCTTGGATATGGGAGCAACCACCACCGCCTAGACAAAGCCTTTTAAGGAAAGCTAATATTTAATTTCCATAAATAACTCTAGGTTTAACCAAAAAGAACAATCGAATCACAAATTTGAAAAATAAAGAAAACACAAACTCAAAAAATAAATTCGAAAACTCTAGAATCATATGCCTCTTGTGTTTGGTATTTTCAAAAATAACTATACAAAGAAAACTAGTATGATGCGGAAAACAATTACTAGTTATACCTTTCTTTGTAAGTAAAAATAACCTCTTGATCTTCTATCGTATTCCTCTTCTAACCTCGGACGTTGTGTGGGCAACGATCTTCCGAGATGAGAACCACCAAGCACCTTCTTCTTCCTTCTAGGTTTCGGCCACCACAATTCTCCAAGGGATGCATGAAACAAAACCTCCTTTCTCTCCTTCTTCTCCTAGTTAGAACCGGCCACCATCAAGAGCTCCAAGAGGGGTTGCCGCCGGCCACAAGAAGAAGAGAAGAGGGAGAAGCTAGGGCCGGCCACCGAGGAGGAAAAGAGAGGAAGAATAGAATAGTGTCGTTCGCCATGAAGGCACCTCTACCCCCTCTTTTATAATCCTTGGTCTTGGCAAATAAAGAAATTTAAATAAAAACTTCCTTAATTCTTTTGCCATGAAAAAGAAAATTAAATTAATTAAAAATCAATTTTCTTTTCTCAATTCATATGGCCGGCCACTTTCTCCCCAAAACAAGGAAAATTTAATTCACACAAGAATTAAAACTTCCGAATTTGTTTCTAGAAATTTATAAAAAATTTCTCCAATAATTTTAATCCCTTCATGATTGGTTAGTAAAAAGGAAATTTTATAAATTAAAATCTTTCTTTTAAACATGTGGATAATTTTCAAAAAGGAAAGTTATCTCTAAAATTAAAATCTCTTTTCAATCTACAAATAAGGAAAGATATCAAATCTTTTCTTAATCTTTTGTAGAAACTAATAAAAGAGAATATTTAATTATTAAACTTTCTTTTAAATCATGAACATGGTTAAAAAAGGAAAGTTTTCTCAAAATTAAAATCTATCTTTCAATCTACAAATAAGGAAAGATTTCAAATTTTTTCTTAATCTTTTGTAGAAAACTATAAAAGGAAAGATTTAAATTTCAAACTCTCTTTTAAAACCATGATATCCACATAAGAAATAATTTTACAAAAATCCCTTATTAATATGATGTGGCCGGCCACCTAAGCTTGGGCTCCAAGCAATTGGCCGGCCACCTTAAGTCTCAACCTTTAGGCTTGGCCGGCCCTAAGCTTGAGCTTCAAGCTTGGCTTGGCCGGCCCCTATAGGTTGGGTAAGAAGGTAGGTATGTGGTGGGTATAAATCTCTATATACAAGAGGCTACGATAGAGACCGAGAGGAGGAATTGGTTTTGGTCTCCCGATGAAATTAAGCTTCCCGTGTTCACCCCGAACACACAACTTAATTCCATCAATAATAATTCATTCCACTAAAGAACTATTATTGTACTACCGCACCAATCCCAAATTACATTTTGGGTTCCTTCTTATTATGAGTATGTTAATCTCCCTGTGTTTAAGATGTCGAATGCCCACTAATTAAATGAGTTACTGACAACTCACTTAATTAATATCTTAGTTCCAAGAGTAGTACCACTCAACCTTATCGTCATGTTGGACTAAGTCCACCTGTAGGGTTTAACATGACAATCCTTATGAGCTCCTCTTGGGGACATTGTCAACCTAGATCACTAGGATACAGTTTCCTTCTATAATCAACAACACACACTATAAGTGATATCATTTCCCAACTTATCGGGCTTATTGATTTATCGAACTAAATCTCACCCATTGATAAATTAAAGAAATAAATATTAAATATATGTGCTTGTTATTATATTAGGATTAAGAGCACACACTTCCATAATAACTAAGGTCTAGTTCTTTTATCAAGTCAGTATAAAAAGAACTTACCTAAAATGGTCCTACTCAATACACTTAGAGTGTACTAGTGTAATTCATTAGTCAAGATAAACTAATACCTAATTACACTACGACTATTCCAATGGTTTTTTCCTTTCCATCTTAGTCGTGAGCAACTATTTATAATTTATAAAGAACCGATAACATGATCTTCTATGTGTGACACCACACACCATGTTATCTATAATATAAATTAATTAAACTATTACATTTATCATAAATGTAGACATTTGACCAATGTGATTCTTATTTCTAGATAAATGTTTATACCAAATGCTAGACTTTTAGTATACATCCTAACAATCTCCCACTTATACTAAAAGACTAAGCTGTCATATTTGCTGTCATACATCTGATTCCCAACCCTTCAACATGTCCATCAAAAGCTCTTGCCTTAAGGGCCTTAGTGAAAGGATCTATAGGTCATCATCTGATGCAATCTAGGCGACAACAACTTCTCCTCGTTTATATGATTTCTCGTATTGGGTGGTACTTGCGCTCTATTGTGTTTACTTGCCTTATGGACTTATGGTTTCTTCAAGTTTGCTACTGCACCACTATTATTACAATAAATTGTAATAATTTTTGGGCAAACTAGAAAACATGTCTAACTCCATCATGAAGTATCTGAGCCATACAGCTTCTATGACTGCTTAAGAGGCTGCCACTTACTCAGCTTTTATGGTAGAGTCTGAAAAAGCACCTATGTTTATCACTCTTCCATAGTTATGACTTCATCTCCTAAAGTAAACACAAAAACCCCGAGGTTGACTTACTATTGTCCCTATCCGATTGGAAGTCAAAATCCGTGCAACCCACAGGGAGCAAATTATCTGCCTTGTAAGCTAGCATATAATCTCTAGTGCCTCTAAGGTACTTTAATATATGTTTTACTACAGTCCAATGTCCTTGTCCAGGGTTACTTTGATATCTGCTGACTATGCCCTTGGCAAAACAGATTTCTGATCTCGTGCATAGCATACATTAGGCTTCCAACAGTCGAAGCATAAGGAACTGCCTTCATTTCCTCTATCTCCTTTGATGTCTATGGAGATATCTCTTTATATAAAGTTACTCCATGCTAAAAAGGTAAGAAACCTTTCTTGGAGTTTTGCATGCTTAAAACGAGCAAGGATTGTTTTGATATATGAAGCTTGGGATAAGCATAATATTCTTTTCTTGCGATCCTTGATCGCGAGAATATGTGCGCATTCTCCCAAGTCCTTCATATCGAATTACTTGGACAACCGTACCCTTACTTCTGACAACACTTTGATATTGCTTCCAACTACCAAAAATATCATCTACGTATAGTACAAGAAATACCACCACGTTTCCATCACACTTCTTGTTTACACAAGACTTATCCGATTATTAAATAATTCCATAGGTCTGGATTACTTCATTAGACCATATGTCCAAGACCTTGAAGCTTTGTTTCAGTCCATAGACTGATTGAGCTTACACACAAGATGCTCTTTGCTCTTTGCAATGAACCCTTCTGGTTGCTATATATGGATATTTTCTTCAAGACTTCCATTAAGGAAAGCTGTCTTAACATCCACTTGCTAAATCTCATAGATAAAAGAATCCGGGTAGACTTAAGCATGGCTACCGGTAAAAAAGTTTTTTTTTTCAACAAGCCTTGCTTTGAAAGTTTCTACCTTCCTGTCTATCCCTCTTTTCTTATTGTAGACTTATTTTTACCCAATGGCTTTTAGACCATTTGGTGATTTTATAAGCTCCCAGAATCTATTAGATTACATATATTCCAATTCTGTATTCTTTGCAAAGATGCTGCATCTTTATCTTAGAGTGCTTCATCATATGTCCGGGGATCAGGTTCATGTCTACCAGGGATCAAGTCCAAAGACATGAATCTTTTAGGTTGCCTAACAACCCTCCCACTACAACGAGGCACTTTCTGCAATTGTGTATCATTTGTGACACGTGTTGCAGTTTCTTGTGATATTTCATCTTGTACAGTTGGTACTAGATTAGACGTGTCTTTTAAGAACAATTCTTTTTTTTTTTACTCATGGGTTAGTGGTTCATAGTATAGTCCTTTTCTAAAATGGGGCATTGGTGCCAACAATGACCTTCTGATTTTAAGAACTATAAACCTATTTTCATTTTTCTAGGATAACTCACAAACAAGTGAACTCAGTGTCTCTCATGTGCTAGACCACCCAAATCCGAATATGCTTCAGACTAGGTTTACGCCCATTCTGCAATTCTATGGGAGTAGAGAGTTCTGACTTACAAGGTACTATGTTCACTTCTGTTTCCAGTGTATATCCTTAAAACGAATTTGGTAATTTTTTGAATAACTCATCATCAATCTAATTATTCCATAAGAGCCTAATACCTTCTTTCTACTACACCATTCTGTTGGGGTGTACCAGGTGCAGTTAGTTTGGATTAAATCTTGACTTCTGATAAGTGACTCCTAAACTCTCCTAAGAGGTACTTGCCACTACGATATTACCATAGTGACTTGATACTTTTACTTTGACGTTTCTGCGCATCAGCCTTGTACTCTTTGAACTAATCAAAGCACTTAGTCTTGCGGTGCACCAAGTAAATGTATCTATATCTCAAATAGTTGTCTATAAAATAGACAAAATATTCGAACCTACCTCTTGTCTGGATAGTTATAAGACTACACAAATCAGAATGAACCAATTCCAACACATCCTTGGCTCTATACCCCTTAGACTTAAAAGCTTCTTAGTTATTTTTCCTTCCACGTAAGACTCTCAGGTTGGAAAGATTTCCACTACCAATGAACCCAAAAGTTCATCAACTACCAATGAATCCTACTTAAGTTAAAATAACCTAGCCTTTGATGGCAAAGATATAATTGGTTCATTTCTAAAGGTTGCTTTCTCTTAATAGTTAGAAGATGTGTTATTAATTTCCATTTATTGCATCGTGGAAGTTATTGGATTTATAAATTGTCAACCAATGTACCAGAACAGATAATTTTCTTATTTTTCTTGATAACAAGTTTGTTATCAAAATAGACAGAATATCTATTCTTTGATAGTTTATAAACTGAAATCGAATTCTTTCTAAACTTGGTATATATAGACAATTTCTCAAAATTCATTTTTATTCCTATCATAGGATAAATATCTCCCACTGCAATAACTGCTACTTTTGCAGTAGTGCCCATGTAGACGGTGACTTCCCCTTCATATAGTTATCAGGTTCCCTGGAACCTCTGCAATGAATTGCAGACATGATCAGTGGCTCCCGTATCTACACACCAGGTACCGGTAGATAACACCACTTATCATGTATTAACTAATGAATGAAATACACCTATTTTGTTCTTAGTTTTAAGAGGACAGTCTACCTAAATGTCCAAGTCCTATTCCTAATCATTACAATTGGGACTACTAAGTCTATTCTATAGTATAACAACTAGGGGATTGACAAATATTTTAAATCCTAAGAATCACAAAAATATTTGGTCAAGACCAACTCCTTAAAATCCCCATGAATTTTGTATGCCATGATAGTGTGGACGTATACAAAATCAAAGAGGAGATTTTATCCATTAATTTTATTATCTCGTCAACTTTACTTTATGATGAATAAAATTAATAGTTGATCTTTCTTTGATCAAATATTTGGTCAAAACTTTTGAATTTAAAATAACATTGATTCCTCAAATAATATTATTTAAATTCACCAACACCTCAAACACCGTGAATTTTGCATGCCACTATAGTGTGGACGTATACAAAATTGAACATTTGTAAGAGGAGGGTTTAACCATTAATTATCTTGTCAATAAGTCTTTATGACAAATAAAATTTCCTCAAACACTGTGAATTTTGTATGCCACGATAGTGTGGACGTATACAAAACCAAACATTTGTTAGAGGGGTTTTTCCCATTAATTTTATTTCCTTGTCAAACTGACAAATAAAATTACCTCATACATCATGAATTTTTGTATACCACGATAGTGTGGACGTATACAAAATCTCAACATTTGTAAAAGAGGGTTTTAATTTTATTATCTTGTCAACCTATCTTTTTTATGACAAATTAATAGTTGGTTTTCTTCGATCACACAAATAATAGCAGTGACTTCGATGGGGAGGATACTATTAGACGTGCCTAAGTGTATACCATTACTTGCCACTAAGTCCATTAATAAGATTATGCCCCTTCCGATGGGGAAGATCACACGCTCTTAATTAATTTCCTATAGTCATCCTAAATGGAAGTTTGATCTAGTGATCCGCAAACAAACTCATCCGATATGGAGGAAGGCACTCAGAGCCAATGCGCAAGTTTGTTTGTATCACTTACAAACCAGTAACGGAGACCGTGGAATTTATTAAAATAAATCCCTCTCCCACTTAGTTATTTAAAGTGAGGAATTTTAAGTTATCCTAGCATACATCACATGCATACACACACATCATAATAAATAAAAGCAATAAATATGGAAATTATTTTCCAACTATTATGGCCTTTTCCAGTTACTGTCCTCCATGTGCTCCAACCCTAGCTGCTGCCATCTTTAGCCACTGCCATTGGGTCGAGTCGTCGCATCCATCTTGCTTCTTATTCCGCTGCGCCTCTGGTGCTCCAAAAGTACCACGCCTCGTAAGAATCCGATCTGAGACAAAAATAGAATTTTACATATATCGATCCTATATTCCACGAGGGAATGTACATGTAATCTAGATCGAAAATAAAATTCTAAAATCCTAGGGTTAATACAGCTCCTGCTGTATTAGTTACATACAATCATGCACACACTTAATAATGCCCTTGACATGTCCAAGGGTCCAATCACACACAACATCTATAAGCCATAATAGTTGGAGCCTGCATCCACAAAGTTAGCACATCCTACTATTATCCTGCCTAAATTATGTATGACTTGTGCATAACCTAATTTGAAAACCAAACACACAGAGGCAACCCTAGCTTTGATACCAATTGTTGGTTAGTCCTAGGAAAACGTACCGGTTCCACTGTACAAATTTTTTTTGTACAAGTGTCCAACCTTTCCTTAAATAACCTATTGTGTTCTTTAGAAGTTAAATTAGGATTCGCAGATGGAACTTAACATCATTGATTCTAAATTTAACTTATCTGTTCTTAAGGGTTTAGATATGAATCGCAAGCGGAACTTAACACTATTGATTCAAATCCACCTATCATATTAATTCCATTAAATATTAATTTCTAAAATTGGCTTCCACGATTACATGATGAGGCACATGGCCATCTTGGATATGGGAGCAACCACCACCGCCTAGACAAAGCCTTTTAAGGAAAGCTAATATTTAATTTCCATAAATAACTCTAGGTTTAACCAAAACGAACAATCGAATCACAAATTCGAAAAATAAAGAAAACACAAACTCGAAAAATAAATTCGAAAACTCTAGAATCATATGCCTCTTATGTTTGGTATTTCCAAAAATAACTATACAAAGAAAACTAGTATGATGCGGAAAACAATTACTAGTTATACCTTTCTTTGTAAGTAAAAAAAACCTCTTGATCTTCTATCGTATTCCTTTTCTAACCTCGGACGTTGTGTGGGCAACGATCTTCCGAGATGAGAACCACCAAGCACCTTCATCTTCCTTCTAGGTTTCGGCCACCACAATTCTCCAAGAGAAGTAGAGGTCCGGCCACCACCACCAAGCTCCAAGGGATGCATGAAACAAAACCTCCTTTCTCTCCTTATCTCCTAGTTAGAACCGGCCACCATCAAGAGCTCCAAGAGGGGTTGTCGCCGGCCACAAGAAGAAGAGAAGAGGGAGAAGCTAGGGCCAGCCACCGAGGAGGAAAAGAGAGGAAGAATAGAATAGAGTCATTCGCCATGAAGGCACCTCTACCCCCTCTTTTATAATCCTTGGTCTTGGCAAATAAAGAAATTTTAATAAAAACTTCCTTAATTCTTTTGCCATGAAAAGGAAAATTAAATTAATTAAAAATCAATTTTCTTTTCTCAATTCATATGGCCGGCCACTTTCTCCCCAAAACAAGGAAAATTTAATTCACACAAGAATTAAAACTTCCGAATTTGTTTCTAGAAATTTATAAAAAATTTCTCCAATAATTTTAATCCCTTCATGATTGGTTAGTAAAAAGGAAATTTTATAAATTAAAATCTTTCTTTTAAACATGTGGATAATTTCCAAAAAGGAAAGTTATCTCTAAAATTAAAATCTCTTTTCAATCTACAAATAAGGAAAGATATCAAATCTTTTCTTAATCTTTTGTAGAAACTAATAAAAGAGAATATTTAATTTTTAAACTTTCTTTTAAATCATGAACATGGTTAAAAAAGGAAAGTTTTCTCAAAATTAAAATCTATCTTTCAATCTACAAATAAGGAAAGATTTCAAATCTTTTCTTAATCTCTTGTAGAAAACCATGATATCCACATAAGAAATAATTTTAACAAAAATCCCTTTTTAATATGATGTGGCCGGCCACCTAAGCTTGGGCTCCAACCAATTGGCCGACCACCTTAAGGCTCTACCTTTAGGCTTGGCCGGCCCTAAGCTTGAGCTTCAAGCTTGGCTTGGCCGACCCCTATAGGTTGGGTAAGAAGGTAGGTATGTGGTGGGTATAAATCTCTATATACAAGAGGCTACGATAGAGACCGAGAGGAGGAATTGGTTTTGGTCTCCCGATGAAATTAAGCTTCCCGTGTTCGCCCCGAACACACAACTTAATTCCATCAATAATAATTCATTCTACTAAAGAACTATTATTGTACTACCGCACCAATCCCAAATTACATTTTAGGCTCCTTCTTATTATGAGTATGTTAATCTCCCTGTGTTTAAGATGTTGAATGTCCACTGATTAAATGAGTTAATGACAACTCACTTAATTAATATCTTAGTTCCAAGAGTAGTACCACTCAACCTTATCGTCATGTCGGACTAAGTCCACCTGCAGGGTTTAACATGACAATCCTTATGAGCTCCTCTTGGGGACATTATCAACCTAGATCACTAGGACACATTTTCCTTCTATAATCAACAACACACACTATAAGTGATATCATTTTCCAACTTATCAGGCTTATTGATTTATCGAACTAAATCTCACCCATTGATAAATTAAAGAAATAAATATCAAATATATGTGCTTGTTATTATATTAGGATTAAGAGCACACACTTCCATAATAACTAAGGTTTAGTTCTTTTATCAAGTCAGTATAAAAAGAACTTACCTAAAATGGTCCTACTCAATACACTTAGAGTGTACTAGTGTAATTCATTAGTCAAGATAAACTAATACCTAATTACACTACGACTATTCCAATGGTTTGTTCCTTTCCATCTTAGTCGTGAGCAACTGTTTATAATTTATAAAGAACCGATAACATGATCTTCTATGTGTGACACCACACACTATGTTATCTACAATATAAATTAATTGAACTATTACATTTATCATAAATGTAGACATTTGACCAATGTGATTCTTATTTCTAGATAAATGTTTATACCAAAAGCTAGACTTTTAGTATACATCCTAACAATCTCCCACTTATACTAAAAGACTAAGCTGTCATATTTGCTGCCATACATCTGATTCACAACCCTTCAATATGCCCATCAAAAGCTCTTGCCTTAAGGGCCTTAGTGAAATGATCTATAGGTCATCATCTGATGCAATCTAGGTGACAACAACTTCTCCTCGTTTATACGATTTCTCGTATTGGGTGTGATCCTGTCCGAATGCTGAATCAACGGACGCTGGGCACGTGGTGCTCCCGGCTGCTGACGTGGATCTTCGACTGGTTGCACGAACCTCCGGCGAACCTGCACAGAAGTCGGGCCGGGAAGGGGTTCCCGGCGGCGACCCTCCGATGCTCAAGTCAGGCAAGCAAACAGTGAAGAAAGTGGCTCCAGAGGTGTTGAACGCGTACCTCCGGCGAAGTATGCGACTCTTTATATAGAGCGGTGAAAGAGCTCCTGCACGTCCACCGAGGTGCTTACGTGTCCGCAACCCATACCTCGGTATGTGTCTGTCAGAAAGCTTACCTGACGCCATACTGTTACAGTCTGAGTGTGTCCTTGATGGGACAACAGAACACCTCGTTGTCAGACTTGGAGCATGGCCTAGCCATAGGACTTGACGGCTGTCAGAAGGTGTTCTTGTCCATCTCTACCCACCACAGGTCGGGACGTCTGTCCGTCCGGCTGGACGGGAAGTTCACGCGCCGGCCGGCCGGACCTCATCTCACGCCCTAGCCGGACGGAACTCCCCTCCCGTCCGGACTGCCATTTACTTCGATATGCTGGGGGAGAATTTCAGTAGGGTGCTATGTAAGGACTGTTAACAGTATATCACCTTCTCTTAAGCCTTCCGCTCGGCTCCTTGCTACTGTTCCACTGAGCGTCAGAACCCCGACTCCCGCCGGGGCGCCTTTTACCATCAGATATTCCTCGGTCGGCCGGCCGGGAGGTCCCGGCCGACCCATCTTTCTCCGGTCGCCCAACTGGCCCTTTGACTTCGGCAGGGCATTGACCCCTCAAAATAGGGGTCCCCTATTCTAACCACCGGATCACTTGCCTCCCCCTCGAGTCTAGTCGAAGGAGGCGAAGTCCGACTGACTGGACTGCCGATCTGACTGAGTAACGACCCTATCTTAATCCGCTAAGCCAGACTTAGGGATGCTCATCCATTCAGCGGTATCTTGTCCATGCCTTGTATTCTCTTGGAACCCATGCCCGCTTCTCTCCCCTGCTGCCCATCACGTGTGCTGCGCACGATAAGGGGCGCTCATTAAATGCGACCAGTATTCTGCTGACACGTGACGATCGTACGTTTGTCAGCGTATGGCGGTGGCGTCACTTCCGACGGGACAGCCGCCGTTTGAAATAAACGGCTGGATGATGGCCTCGTTTTTCACGACCTGGATCGGACGGTGGAGGTTGCTCCCGGGCTGCGATATAAGGCCCGCGACTCATTTTCCGCCGCACTGTTGCTTCATCCTCCTTCGTCTTCACGCTGCTGTTGCTTCTGCTCCGGCGATCATTATTCCTCGCCTGTTTGGTGCGCTCACCCTCTTCCTCCTTTCCTTGATCTTTCTCGTACCCGTAAGCCTTCCTTTTCAGCTCCCCTTCTCCTGCATTGCTTTCTTTTTCATTCGCGCGACATTTTCTTTTAGTTTTTCTGTCGATATCTCTTCTGTTTCGATCATGGCGAGTACTTCTACGCCCACAGTCAGAACTCCTAGTCTTTGGTATACGACTATGGAGAGCCGATTCGATGAAGAAGACGCCGTGCGTCTCATTCAAACGTATGAAATTCCGGCCGACCATGAGATAGTTGTAGCCACTCCTTCCGATCGGCCCAATGATCCGCCGCCCGGCACCATTTGCTTCTTCCGTGATCAATTTTTGGCCGGGCTGCGCTTTCCTCCACATCCGTTCATCATCAAAATATGCAACCACTTTTGCCTCCCGCTCGGCCAATTAGTCCCGAACTCGATTAGGTTGCTGAGCGGGGTGATAGTCCTTTTCAAATTGAACGATATCCCCTTGGACCCCCAAATCTTCCACTATTTCTTCTACCCAAAACAATCCGAGTGGGGAACCTTCATATTTCAATCCAGGTCGGGTTTCGTTCTATTTAGCAACATGCCGAGCTCCAATAAGCATTGGAAGGAGCACTTCTTTTTCATGCGTCTCCCCGAGCAGCTAGCCTTCCGAACGAAGTGGCAGACGACGGTGCCGAATCAACCGGGCCTTGGCAAATTCAAGAGCCATCCGGCGTATCTTCATGCGGAAAACCAGCTGGTCGGCCAACGTTACGATATTGATAAGTTACTCCTTCCTGGAGTAATGTACATATTTGGCTTGTCTCCCATTGAAGCCGATCTGCCTTGTAGCATGAGTAAGCGATTCTTATTCCCCTTTTTCTTTTGTTCTAACTGATTTATTCTTTGTTTCTGCAGCTGAAGTTATGTGGCTTGCTAAGGCAACCGAAAAGCTCAAGCTGAAAGCCGCCAATATTGAGGCGGTAAAGGACAAAGAGGTAGCCGAACGGGGTTTGGTTCCGACCGGCGCTGAGACTGAAGGGAGCGAGGGAACTCAAGTTTCTCCTGAGGCATCAGCTGCCCGCGTCTCCACTGACGAGGCTGCGATCAATATCACAACCTCTGCCCAGGGCGAGGAGGAAGGCCGATCGGCTGACGAGACACCTTTGGTGACTCGAAAGCGCCGTCGGCTAGAGCAAGCCGCTCAACAGCCTTCACTGAGGGAACAGCTTGCCGAGCGGAGTGATGAGGCTCAAGCGGTTTTGGAGGCGGTCTCCTCGGAGCACACTCCGACTCAACTTGACTTGCCGCCGACCATCCCTGAGGCGCAACCTTCCACCTCTCGGACTATACGTCGCCTTAGGCGACTGGGCGACCGTCCGGTCCCGATCGGCGAGTCTTCTGGCCATGCCGCTGCATCTCAAGATGATTCGAGCGGCCCGAGGGTGATTAAAACCGTCCTAAGATTTCCCTCAGAGGAATACCTTCAAGCCGCCGATCGGCCATCAGCTCCCGAACAGCAGATCACCCTCACCGGTCCGCTCGCCAAAGTTTGGGAGGACGCGCGCTTACGCGTCGCGCTCATGTCCCCCAGTCAGTTAGGGGACAGTAACCTGCAGCAGGCGACCGGGGTATGTCTTTCTGCTTTACTGATGCTTTTTATTTTAGCTTTTAGCCTAACTGCCTTTGTTCGCAGAGTTGGGCAGAGCAGATTGCGGTCAGCAATCGACTGACCGAGCTGGAGGAAGAAATAAAAAAACTCAAGCTTTCCGAGGCGAACCAGGGGCAATCCACGGCTGCTCTGGAGAAAAGTAAAAAGCTTCTGGAAGCCGAACGGAAATGCGCTTCCGATCTGGCAAACGAGGTCGCTCGGCTTGAAGCTGTGGTCAAACAACGGGATAAAGAGATCAAGACGGCGACCACTCAGAAGCGCAAGGCCATCGACGACATGGACCATATGAAGGTGGAGATTAGAGGGCTAGAGCAACGCATCAAGGATCTGGATGCCCTTCTGGCCACTGAGAAGGAGAGCCGCTCGGCCGATCTTCTCAAATTTGAAGGGGATTTAAAGGATCTCCATGCTGTTAACGATGCTTCCCTAGCCGCGCTCAAGGAGTATCAGGATGGGGAGTTGGCTCGCTCTGACGAAGTGAGGAAGGCATTTGTCCGCTCGGACGAATTCGGAGAGAAATTCACCGACAAAATTTTCCTCACTTTCGAAGAGGCGATCAAGGCGGCAGTGGATTACTTGAAGACTAAAAGCCACCTTCCCGCCGAGCTGACCATCCTTCCAGAGGATCTGGCTACCGTGATGGGCGCCATTCTTGATGCTCTTTTTGATTTTGACGCGTGAGGAGGGTTTTTTATCAACTTTTTTGTACCCTCACCGTTCGGCCAAACTTATTTCTGCTGTAACATCTTTTGTTTGCCCAGTGTTTACCTTAAATAGATCATCTTTCTGTTCTCGCAACTTTTGTTTTGGCAAGAAATTTTTCTTTCGTCATGTTTGAAGTGTTCTCTAAAACTCCTCCGCTCGGCTTCGTATGTTAACATGAGCTCGAGCCGGCTGTTTTCAAAAAACACCTTCCGCCATGCGATTGTACAGCCGCTCGGCGCGCGAGCATTATTCTCTCACGCGCTCCCATCTTTAATTCGTATCAACCATCTTTTTCTTTGCACCTTACCCCAAAGGGGTTTTTCATCTATTTTTGCTAAGCGAGCCGATCGGCCGTATGTTGGCCTTAAAGGACCGGATCTGTCGTCGATCCGCTCTCACCGCCGGAATGTATCACTTGGATGACTATCCGCTCGGACGTTTATAGACGCCGGCTCATCTCTCGATATTTAACGTCGGAGCTCGACAGTCTTCCGCTCGGATGTTTATAGACGCCGGCTCGTCTCTCGATATTTAACGTCGGAGTTCGACGGTCTTCCGCTCGGACGTTTATAGACGCTGGCTCGTCTCTCGATATTTAACGTCGGAGCTCGACGGTCTTCCGCTCGGACGTTTATAGACGTCGGCTCGTCTCTCGATATTTAACGTCGGAGCTCGACGGTCTTTCGCTCGGAGGGTTCATAGCCGCTCGGCACACACACTAGCCATCCTTTAATTTCATGTCTGCTTCATTTTTTGTTCCTGCATTACAAGGACATGTGCGACTAGAATATACACAAAAATAAGTTACACCAGTGCACCTTTCATCCGACACGATAAGGCTGGAGATGATTCGCACTCCATGGCCGATCCAGCTGCCGCCCCTCTTGATCCTCCAAATAGTAAGCGCCCGAGCGGAGCTTTTCGATAACCTTGTAGGGGCCCGCCCAGGGAGCTTCCAGCTTGCCGACGTCCCCGACCGGCTTGACTTTCTTCCATACAAGGTCACCAACCTGGAACAATCTGGGGATTACACGCCTGTTGTAGTTTTGCTTCATCCGTTGACGATACGCCATCAGCCGGACGGACGCCTTGGCTCTCTCTTCATCAACCAAATCCAGCTCCATGTTCCTCCGCTCGGCGTTGCCTTCATCGTAACTCTGGATCCGGATGGATTCGACACCGACTTCGACGGGAATCACCGCTTCGCCGCCATATACCAGATGAAAAGGCGTGACGCCCGTTCCTTCCTTTGGAGTCGTTCGGATGGCCCATAGGACGCCCGGCACTTCATCCACCCAACTTCCTCCCAAATGGTCGAGCCGAGCGCGCAGAATACGAAGAATTTCCCGATTGGTTACTTCGGCTTGACCGTTGCTCTAGGATAGGCTACAGATGTGAAGTGTTGCTCGATGCCATAGCTTTGGCACCAATCTTCGAGCAACTTTCCAGTGAATTGTCGTCCGTTGTCGGAAACAAGTCGGCGAGGGATGCCAAACCGACAGATGATATTCTGCCAGATGAACTTTTTGACTATCTGTTCGGTGATCTTGGCTAGCGGCTCGGCCTCCACCCACTTGGAAAAATAATCCACCTCTACTAACAGAAATTTCTGTTGCCCGGTCGCCATAGGAAATGGACCAACGATATCCATTCCCCACTGATCGAACGGACATGAGACTGTGGATGCCTTCATTTCCTCTGTCGGTCGGTGGTAGAAGTTATGGTACTTCTGGCACGAAAGGCACGTCGACACGGTCCGAGCGGCGTCCGCTTGTAAAGTTGGCCAAAAGTATCCAGCTAGCAGGATCTTCTTAGCTAGTGATCGTCCGCCCGGATGCCCTCCGCACGATCCTTGATGTACTTCTTGGAGGATGTAAGCCGAGTCCTCCGAGCTCACGCATTTCAACAGCGGGCGCGAGAAAGCCTTTTTGTAAAGCTGATCGCCGATGAGTGTGAACCGACCGGCTCTCCTCCTTAGCAGCTGGGCTTCATTCTCATTGGATGGTGTGGCGCCCGAGCGGAGGAACTCTATGATGGGTGTCCGCCAGTCGCTTGGAAACGTGAGGCCTTCCATCCGGTCGACGTGCGCCACCAACAATACTTGTTCAATTGGCTGCTGAATAGCGACCGGCGTTATTGAGCTCGCGAGTTTGGCTAACTCATCGGCCGCTTGATTTTCTGCTCTGGGTATCTTCTGGACAATAACTTCTCTAAAATTGGCTTTAAGTTTCTCAAACGCTTCAGCGTAGAGCTTGAGCCGAGCGTTGTTAATTTCAAAAGTGCCAGAGAGCTGCTGCGCGGCCAACTGCGAATCTGAATGAAGCGTTACCCGACCGGCGCCAACATGCCGAGCTGCCTGTAAGCCGGCTATGAGGGCCTCATACTCTGCTTCATTGTTTATAGCTTTATAATCCAGCTGGACGGATAAGTGCATCTTTTCTTCTTGAGGGGAGAGCAACAATATTCCGATCCCGCTTCCGAGCCGAGTGGACGACCCATCCACATATATTCTCCACATAGCTTCCGGCTCCGGCTTTTGCACCTCAGTCACAAAATCGGCCAAGGACTGCGCTTTGATCGCCGAGCGAGGTTGGTATTGGATGTCAAATTCACTTAACTCTGTCGTCCACTTGATGAGCCGCCCGGATGCTTCTGGATTCAGTAATACACGCCCGAGCGGGCTATTGGTTTTGACAATGATGGTATGCGCCAGGAAGTACGGGCGAAGGCGCCGAGCGGCGAGGATTAGAGCAAAAGCCAGCTTTTCGAGCCCAGTGTAGCGAGATTCAGCATCTTTTAAAATATGACTAAGGAAATACACAGGCTCCTCTCCGCTCGCCCTCACTAGTGCCGAGCCGATTGCTTGCTCGGTGGAAGACAGGTAGATGCAAAGTGGCTCACCTACAGCCGGCTTGGCTAATACCGGGAGGGAATTCAGATATGTCTTCAAATCTTCGAACGCCCGATCACATTCTCCATCCCAGTGAAATTTAGTGGCCTTGCGCAAGATCTTGAAGAAAGGCAGGCTCCGGTCGACAGTTTTGGATATGAATCTGGACAAAGCAGTTATCCGACCGGTCAAACGCTGCACTTCCCTCAGATTTCTCGGGGGCGGCATGTCTTGTAGGGCTTTTACTTTGCTGGGATTTGCTTCAATACCCCGCTCGGTCACTATGTACCCCAAGAAACGCCCTCCTTTTGCTCCGAACAGGCACTTCTGAGGATTTAGCTTGACTCCATATTTACGTAGCGTTCGGAAAGTTTCTTCCATGTCCTTGAAGAGATCAGCCGCTCAGACGGACTTGATGAGAATGTCATCCACGTACACTTCCAGATTTCGCCCGATCTGCTCTCTGAATACTTTGTTCATCAAGCGCTGATATGTGACCCCCGCATTCTTCAATCCGAACGGCATCACATTATAGCAATAGGTGCCGTCGGCCGTCACGAAGTTGACTTTTTCTTGATCTTTGCGGGCGAGCGGCACTTGATGATATCTTTGGTAAGCGTCAAGTATACATATTAATTCGCAGCCGGCCGTAGAGTCCACCAGCTGATCTATCCGGGGCAGAGGATAAAAGTCCTTCGGGCAAGCTTTGTTGAGATCCCGAAAATCTATGCATACTCTCCACTTGTTGCCCGGCTTGGAGACTAACACTACGTTAGCCAGCCAGCTCGGGAACTGCACCTCGCGTATATGGCCGGCCTCCAGAAGCTTCTCAACTTCCGCCCGGATGATGGCATTCTGCTCGGTGCTGAAATCTCTTTTTCTCTGCTTCATTGGCCGAGTGTCCGACCGGACGTGGAGCTCATGCTGCGCTACACTTGGTGAAATTCCGGGCAGCTCATGGGTCGACCAGACAAATACATCATGGTTTCTTTGGAGGCATTTGATCACTTCCTCCTTCTGGTTGGCCTCCAGATCGGACGCAATAAAGGTAGTGGCCTCCGAGCGGGTTGGATGAATCTGCACTTCCTCCTTTTCTTCATAAATTAAAGAGGGTGACTTTTCAATTATGGCATTTACCTCGATCCGGGGTGCCTTCCGAGCGGAGTTGGCTTCTGCTCGGATCATCTCGACGTAGCATCGCCGAGCCGCGAGTTGATCTCCTCGTACTTCACCCACTTTATCCTCCACGGGGAACTTGATCTTCTGATAGAAGGTGGAAACGGCTGCTCTGAACTCGCTGAGCGCCGGTCGTCCCAAAATGACGTTGTAGGACGAAGGAGAATCGACCACCACGAAGTTTGCTGTCCTCGTCCTCCTAAGCGGCTCTTCTCCCAGCGAGATAGCCAGCCGGATCTGTCCGACCGGCTGAACTTCGTTACCCGTAAACCCGTATAGGGGGGTTGTCATGGGTAGCAGCTCGGCTTGATCAATTTGTAGCTGATCGAACGCCTTCTTGAATATGATGTTGACTGAGCTTCCTGTGTCAACAAATACGCGGTGAATAGTGTAATTGGCTATTATCGCTTTGATGAGGAGAGCGTCGTCGTGTGGTACTTCAACTCCTTCCAAGTTCGAAGGTCCGAAACTGATTTCGGGTCCGCTCGCTCGCTCTTGGCTACAGCCGACTGCATGGATTTGGAGCTGCCGGATGCTCGCCTTCCTTGCTCGGTTAGAGTCACCTCCGGTCGGCCCGCCTGCTATGATGTTGATCTCGCCCCGGGAAGCATTGCTTCTATTTTCTTCTTCCCGAGCGGACGATCGGGGGCGTTCCCTTGACATCCGGAGATTCTCCTGTCTCGGAGAGCGATGCCGCTTGGGAGTTTGTCGTTGTCTCCTGTCAGCTACCTTCTGCTCGGCTTCACGAGGCTTCTGTCGTCTGTCGGCTGATGGCGACCGACGACCACCACCTCTAGGAGCGGGGTGGGCGATTAGTGGAAGGCTCCGACAATCCCTGGTGTTATGTGTGTCCGTCCGGTGAAAGGAGCAGAACATTGGAGTCCATCTCTTCCTTGTCCTTGGCCGCTCGGCTGCTACTTCTTGAACATGAGGTCTTGGATGAGCACGAATTGTTTCGGCCCGTGGTCCTCTGGGTGGCTGATGAACAGCGTGCGGCTTCCGTTCGACAGGGGGAGCCCGCTCGTCTGGAGTTTCTTTTTTCCGGGCCGCTTGCGCTTCCTCCACGTTAATGTATTCGTTGGCCCGGTGTAGCATGTGATCGTAGTCTCGGGGCGGCTTCCGAATGAGCGATCGGAAGAAATCCCCGTCCACGAGGCCTTGTGTGAAGGCATTCATCATGGTCTCCGAGGTGGCCGTTGGAATATCCATGGCCACTTTGTTGAACGGCTGGATGTAAGCTCGGAGCGATTCGCGGGCTTCCTGTTTGATGGCAAACAGACTAACACTAGTTTTCTGGTAGCGCCGACTGCTGGCGAAGTGGTGAAGGAAGGCCGTTCGGAAGTCTTTGAAGCTGGTGATGGATCCGTCCGGCAGTCTCCGAAACCACCGTTGAGCCGATCCTGAGAGAGTGGTAAGAAAAACCCGACACTTCACTCCATCTGTGTATTGATGCAGGGTTGCCGTGTTATCAAACTTGCCCAGATGATCATCCGGGTTGGTTGTCCCATTGTACTCGCCGATCGTCGGAGGTACGTAGTGCTTGGGCAGAGGGTCTTGTAGAATAACCTCTGAAAATTGACGATTAATCCGCTCGGGCGATGAGTCCGTGCGAGGGGCTTTTCCTTTCCTGTCATCCCGTCTACGCATTTCATCCGAAGAAGATCCCCGATCTTTATGAGTTGCTACGGCTTCGGGGGTGCGGAATAGGGCTCAATGAAATGCAATGGTAGCCGGTTGTGCTTCCGCTCGACCACCAGACGCTGACGTTGCTTGCTATTCCGGCCGCTCGGCTGTTGCTTTCTATTTTTGCTCCACAAGCTTGGCGGCCCTCAATTCGACCAGAGCGTCGAGTTCCTCCGTCGAAAGCGTCACCGTGTGTTGTCGTCCAGCCTCGTCCATTGTTTCCGTTCGGATGCAGGAGCGTTCCCACAGACGGCGCCAAGTTGATCCTGTCCGAATGCTGAATCAACGGACGCTACACGTGGCGCTCCCGACTGCTAACGTGGATCTTCGACTGGTTGCACGAACCTTCGGCGAACCTGCACAGAAGTCGGGCCGGGAAGGGGTTCCCGGCGGCGACCCTCCGACTCTCAAGTCAGGCAAGCAAACAGTGAAGAAAGTGGCTCCAGAGGTGTTGAACGCGTACCTCCGGTGAAGTATGCGACTCTTTATATAGAGCGGTGAAAGAGCTCCTGCACGTCCACCGAGGTGCTTACGTGTCCGCAACCCATATCTCGGTATGTGTCTGTCAGAAAGCTTACCTGACGCCATACTGCTACAGTCCGAGTGTTTCCTTGATGGGACAACAGAACACCTCATTGTCAGACTTGGAGCATGGCCTAGCCATAGGACTTGACGGCTGTTAGAAGGTATTCTTGTCCATCTCTACCCACCACAGGTCGGGACTTCCGTCCGTCCGGCTGGACGGGGAGTTCACGCGCCGGCCGGCCGGACCTCATCTCACGCCCTGGCCGGACGGAACTCCCCTCCCGTCCGGACTGCCATTTACTTCGATATGCTGGGGGAGAATTTCAGTAGGGTACTATGTAAGGACTGTTAACAGTATATCACCTTCTCTTAAGCCTTCCGCTCAGCTCCTTGCTACTGTTCCACTGAGCGTCAGAACCCCGACTCCCGCCGGGGCGCCTTTTACCATCAGATATTCCTCGGTCGGCCGGCCGGGAGGTCCCGGCCGGTCCATCTTTCTCCGGTCGCCCAACTGGCCCTTTGACTTCGGCGGGGCGTTGACCCCTCAAAATAGGGGTCCCCTGTTCTAACCACCGGATCAGGGTGGTACTTGCGCTCTATTGTGTTTACTTGCCTTATGGACTTATGGTTTATTCGAGTTTGCTACTGCACCACTATTATTACAATAAATTGTAATAATTTTTAGGCAAACTAGAAAACATGTCTAGTCCATCATGAAGTATCTGAGCCATACAGCTTCTATGACTGCTTAAGAGGCTGCCACTTACTTAGCTTTTATGGTGGAGTCTGAAAAAGCACCTATGCTTATCACTCTTCCATTGTTATGACTTCACCTCCTAAAGTAACACAAAAACCCCGAGGTTGACTTACTATTGTCCATATCTGATTGGACGTTAAAATCCGTGCAACCCAAAGGGAGCAAATTATCTGCCTTTTAAGTTAGCATATAATCTCTAATGCCTCTAAGGTACTTCAATATATGTTTTACTACAGTCCAATATCCTTGTCCAGGGTTACTTTGATATCTGCTGACTATGCCTTTGGCAAAACAGATTTCTGATCTCGTGCATAGCATACATTAGGCTTCCAACAGTCGAAGCATAAGGAACTGCCTTCATTTCCTCTATCTCCTTTGATGTCTATGGAGACATCTCTTTAGATAAAGTTACTCCATGCTAAAAAGGTAAGAAACATTTCATGGAGTTTTGCATGCTTAAAACGAGCAAGGATTGTTTCGATATATGAAGCTTGGGATAAGAATAATATTCTTTTCTTGCGATCCTTGATTGCGAGAATATGTGCGCATTCTCCCAAGTCCTTCATATCGAATTACTTGGACAACCGTACCCTTACTTCTGATAACACTTTGATATTG
This sequence comes from Zingiber officinale, assembly GCF_018446385.1. Taxonomy (NCBI): domain Eukaryota; kingdom Viridiplantae; phylum Streptophyta; class Magnoliopsida; order Zingiberales; family Zingiberaceae; genus Zingiber; species Zingiber officinale. Next base: position 86,875,836 of record NC_056003.1, read on the forward strand.
TTTCCATCTACCAAAAATATCATCTACGTATAGTACAAGAAATACCACCACGTTTCCATCACACTTCTTGTATACACAAGACTTATCCGATCACTAAATAATTCCATAGGTCTGGATTACTTCATTAGACCAGATGTCCAAGACCTTGAAGCTTTGTTCAGTCCATAGACTGATTGAGCTTACACAGAAGATGCTCTTTACTCTTTACAATGAACCCTTCTGGTTGCTATATATGGATGTTTTCTTCAAGACTTCCATTAAGGAAAGTTGTCTTGACATCCACTTGCTAAATCTCATAGATAAAAGAATTCGGGTAGACTTAAGCATGACTACCAGTAAAAAAGTTTCCTTTTTCAACAAGCCTTGCTTTGAAAGTTTCTACCTTCTTGTCTATCCCTCTTTTCCTATTGTAGACTTATTTTTACCCAATTGCTTTTACACCATTTGGTGATTTTATAAACTCCCAGAATCTATTAGAATACATATATTCCAATTCTGTATTCTTTGCAAAGATGCTGCATCTTTATCTTGGAGTGCTTCATCATATGTTCGGGGATCAGATTCATGTCTACCAGGGATCAAGTCTAAAGACATAAATCTTTTAGGTTGCCTAACAACCCTCCCACTACGACGAGGCACTTTCTGCAATTGTGTATCATTTGTGACACGTGTTGCAGTTTCTTGTGATATTTCATCTTGTACAGTTGGTACTAGATTAGACGTGTCTTTTAAGAACAATTTTTTTTTTTACTCATGAGCTAGTGGTTCATAGTATAGTCCTTTTCTAAAATCGGGCATTGGTGCCAACAATGACCTTCCAATTTTAAGGACTATAAACCTCTTTTCGTTTTTCTAGGATAACTCACAAACAAGTGAACTCAGTGTCTCTCATGTGCTAGACCACCCAAATCTGAATATGCTTCAGACTAGGCTTATGCCCATTTTGTAATTCTATGGGAGTAGAGAGTTCTGACTTAGAAGGTACTATGTTCACTTCTGTTTCCAGTGTATATCCTTAAAACGAATTTAGTAATTTTCTGAATAACTCATCATCAATCTAATTATTCCATAAGAGCCTTATACCTTCTTTCTACTACACCATTCTGTTGGGGTGTACCAGGTGCAGTTAGTTTGGTTAAATCTTGACTTCTGATAAGTGACTTCTAAACTCTCCTAAGAGGTACTTGCCACTACGATATTATCATAGCGACTTGATACTTTTACTTTGACGTTTCTCCGCATCAGCCTTGTACTCTTTGAAGTAATCAAAGCACTTAGTCTTGCGGTGCATCAAGTAAATGTATCTATATCTCAAATAGTTGTCTATAAAATAGACAAAATATTTGAACCTACCTCTTGTCTAGATAGTCATAAGACCACACAAATCAGAATGAATCAATTCCAACACATCCTTGGCTCTATACCCCTTAGACTTAAAAGCTTCTTGGTTATTTTTCCTTCCAAGTAAGACTCTCAGGTTGGAAAGATTTCCACTACCAATGAACCCAAAAGTGTTAGGATGTATACTAAAAGCCTAGCTTTTGGTATAAACATTTATCTAGAAATAAGAATCACATTGGTCAAATGTCTACATTTATGATAAATGTAGTTGTTCAATTAATTTATATTGTAGATAACATGGTGTGTGGTGTCACACACAGAGGATCATGTTATCAGTACCTTATAAATTATAAACAGTAGCTCACGGTAGTGTAATTAGGTAATTAGGAAGGTCGTAGTGTAATTAGGTATTAGTTTATCTTAACTATATAATTACACTAGTACACTTAGAGTGTATTGAGTAGGACCATTTGAGGTCGTTTCTTTTATACTGACTTTATAAAGGAACAAAGACCTCAGTTATTATGGAAGTGTGTGCTCTTAATCCTAATATAATAACAAGCACATATATTTGATATTTATTTCTTTAATTTATCAATGGGTGAGATTTAGTTCGATAAATCAATAAGCCCGATAAATTGGGAAATGATATCACTTATAGTGTGTGTTGTTGATTATAGAAGGAAACTGTGTCATAGTAATCTAGGTTGAGAATGCCCCCAAGAGGAGCTCATAAGGATTGTCATGTTAAATCCTGCAGGTGGACTTAGTCCGACATGACGATGAAGTTGAGTGGTACTACGTTTGGAGCTAGATATTAATTAAGTGAGTTGTCAGTAACTTACTTAATTAGTGGACATTTGTTATCTTAAACACAGGGAGACTAACACACTCATAATAAGAAGGAGCCCAAAATGTAATTTGAGATTGGTGCGGTAGTTCAATAATAGTTCTTTAGTGGAATGAATTATTATTGATGAAATTAAGTTGTGTGTTCAGGGCGAACACGGGATGCTTAATTTCATCGGGAGACCAAAACCAATTCTTCCTCTCGGTCTCTATCGTAGCCTCTTGTATATAGAGATTTATACCCACCACATACCCACCTTCTTACCCATCCAATGGGGTCGGCCAATCTAGCTTGGAACCCAAGCTAGGGCCGGCCAAGACCAAATGGTTGAGCTAAGTTGGTGGCCAGCCAAAGCTTGGGTCCCAAGTTTAGGTGGCCGGCCACTAGAATATTAAAAGGGTTTTTTTATTAAAATTATTTCTTATGTGGATATCATGATTTAAAAGAGAGTTTTAAAATTAAAATTTCCTTTATAGCATTCTACAAAAGATTAAGAGAAGAGATTAATCTCTTTCCTTATTTGTAGATTAAAAGGATAGTTTTAATTTTTAGTAAAAACTTTCCTTATTTGTAAATCATCCACATATTTAAAAGAGAGTTTAAAAATTTGAAATCTTTCCTTGTTGATTAAAAGGTGGATTTTAAATTTTAAGAAAACTTTCCTTTTTAAACATGTTCATTATTTAAAAGAGAGTTTAAAAATTAAATATTCTCTTTTATAAGTTTCTACAAAAGATTAAGAAAAGATTTGATATCTTTCCTTATTTGTAGATTGAAAGAGATTTTAATTTTTAGAGATAACTTTCTTTTTATTCACATGTTTAAAAGAAAGATTTTAATTTATAAAATTTCCTTTTTATTAACCACCATGATGGGAAAAATTATTTGAGAAATTTTTATAAATTTCCGGAAGCAAATTAGGAAGTTTTAATTCATGTGTGAATTAAAATTTCCTTGATTAAGGGATTAAAGGTGGTCGGCCATTATCATGATGAAAAGAAAATTATTTTTAATTAAATAAATTTTCCTTTTCAATGGCAAAAGAATTAAGGAAGTTTTTATTAAATTTTCCTTATTTGCCAAGACCAAGGATTATAAAAGAGGGGGTAGAGGAGGCTTCATGGTGAATAACTCTATTATTTTTCTCCCTCTTTTCTTCCTTGGTGTGGCCGGCCCTTCCCCTTCTCTTCTCTCCATCCTTGTGGCCGAACCTCTCTTCCTCCTTGGAGATCAAGTGGTGGCCGGATTTTAGCTTGGAGAAGAAGGAGAGAAAGCTTACATACCTTTGAGCTTGGTTGGTGGAAAAAGATCTTCATCTTTTGGAAGCATTGTGCTTGGCCGAAACTTGAAGAAAGGAGAAGAAGGTGCTTTGGTGGTTTCTCATCTCGGAAGATCATTGCCCACACAACGTCCGAGGTTAGAAGAGGAATATGGTAGAAGATCAAGAAGTCTTTCTAAAAGGTATAACTAGTATTTTTCCTTTCCGCATCATACTAGTTATTTTAGAAAATAATACTAAATACAAGAGACATACGATTCTAGTATTTCGAATTTGTTTTCGATGTTGTGTTCTTTTTGTTTTTTCTTTTCCTTGTGATTTGATTGTTCTTTTCGGTTGACCTAAAGTTATTTAAGGAAATTAAATATTAACTTTCCTTAAAAGGCTTTGTCTAGTCGGTGGTGGTTGTTCCCATATCCAAGAAGGCCATGTGCCTCGCCACGTCAGTACTGGTAGCCAATTTTGGAAACTAATATTTAATGAAATTAATAACCTAGGTGATTTGGATCAAACGTGTTAAGTTCCTCAGGAGATCCAAGTCAAAACCTAAAAGAACAAATAGATTAAACTTTGGATCAAACGTGTTAAGTTCCGCAGGCGATCCAAGTTTAATTTAAAAGAACACATGGTAGCTAGGAAAAGGTTCAGACCTTTGTACAAAATTTTTGTACAGTGGAACCATTAGGTTTTCCGAGTAGCAACCAACAATTGGTATCAGAGCTAGGGTTTTGCCTCTGTGTATTTGGTATTAGTTTAATTATGCACATGTCATACATAATTTAGGCAGGATAAGAGTAGGATGTGCTAACTTTGTGGATGCAGGATCCAACTACTATGGCTTATAATTATTATGTGTGTGATTGGACCCTTGGACATGTCAAGGGCATTTTATTGTGTGCATGATTGTATTATAAAATACAGCAGGTGCTGTATTTAGTTTTATTAGGATTTTATTTTTTGATCTAGTTTACATGTATATTCCTTCGAGGAATATAGGATCGAAAAATGTAAAATTCTATTTATGTCGCGGATCGAATGTTGCAAGGCGTGGAACCTTTTGAGGATCAGAGGCGCAGCGGAACAAGGAGCAAGATGAATGCGACAACTAGACCCAGTGACGGTGGCCAAAGATGGCAGCAGCTAGGGTTGGCGACACACGGAGGACAGCAATAGATAAAAGCCATAATAGTTGAAAATTAGTTTTTCTATTTATTGCTTTTTATACTGTGTTGTGTGTGCTTGTTAGTATGCATGCTACTAAGTAGGCTAGCATAGTCAAAATTCCTCACTTTAAATAACTAGGTGGGAGAGAGATTTATTTTTAAATAAATTCCACGGTCTCCATTACTGGTTTATAAGTGATGCAACAAGCTTGCGCGTTGGCTCTGAGTGCCTTCCTTCATATCGGATGAGCTTGTTTGCGGATCACTAGCTTAAACTTCCATTTTGGATGACTATAGGAAGTTAATTAAGAGCGTGTGATCTTCCCCATCGGAAGGGACACAATCTTATTAACGGACTTAGTGTCAAGTAATTGTATACACTTAGGCACGTCTAATAGTATCCTCCCCATCGGAGTCACTGCTATTATTTGTGTGACTGAAGAAAACCAACTATTGATTTGTCAAATAAATAAGTTGACAAGATAATAAAATTAAAAACCCCTCTTACAAATGTTTGATTTTGTATACGTCCACACTATCGTGGCATACAAAATTCACGGTGTTTGAGGTAATTTTAAAGATTTATTGACAAGATAATTAATGGGTAAACCCCTCCTCTTACAAATGTTTAAATTTTGTATACGTCCACACTATCATGGCATGCAAAATTCACGGTGTTTGAGGTGTTGGTGAATTTAAATAATATTGTTTGAGGAATCAATGTTATTTTAAATTCAAAAGTTTTGACCAAATATTTGATCAAAGAAAGATCAACTATTAATTTTATTCATCATAAAGTAAAGTTAACGAGATAATAAAATTAATGGATAAAATATCTTCTTTGATTTTGTATACGTCCACACTATCGTGGCATACAAAATTCATGGGGATTTTAAAAAATTGATCTTGACCAAATATTTTTGTGATTCTTAGGATTTAAAATGTTTGTCAATCCCCTAGTTGTTATACTATAGAAAAGACTTAGTAGTCCCAATTGTAATGATTGGAAATAGGACTTGGATATTAAGGTTGACTGTCTTCTTAGAACTAAGAACAATATAGGTGTATTTAATTCATTAGTTGAAACATGTTTAGTGGTGTTATCTACCAGAACCTGGAGTGTAGATACAGATGCCATTAATCATGTCCGCAATTCATTGCAGGGTTCCAGGAAACCCGACAACTAAATGAAAATAAAAACACCATCCACATGGACACTGCTGTAAAAGTGGCAGCTGTTGCAGTGGGAGATGTTTATCCTTTAATAGGAATAAAATATGGATTATTAGAAATTATCTTTACGTACTAAGTTTAGAAAGAACCTGATTTCAGTTTCTAAACTATTATAGAATAGATATTGTGTCTATTTTGATAACAAAGCTGTTATCAAGAAAAATAGAGAAGTTATCTATTCTGGTATGTTGGTTGACAATTTATAATCCAATAACTCCCACGATACAATAAATGGAAATTATAACACATCTTCTAACTTTAAGAGAAAGCAACCTTCGGAAATGAACCAATTATATCTTTGGCATCTAAGGCTAGGTTATATTAACTTGAGTAGGATTCATTGCTAGCTGATGAACTTTTGGGTTTATTGGTAGTGGAAATCTTTCCAACCTGCGAGTCTTACTTGGAAGGAAAAATAACCAAGAAGCTTTTAAGTCTAAGGGGTATGGAGCCAAAGATATGTTGGAATTGGTTCATTCTGATTTGTGTGATCCTATGACTATCCAGGCAAGAGGTAGTATCGAATATTTCATCTATTTTATAGATAACTATTCAAGATACATATACATTTACTTAATGTGCCGCAAGACTAAGTACTTTGATTAGTTCAAAGAGTACAAGGCTGATGCGGAGAAACGTCAAAGTAAAAGTATCAAGACACTACGGTGAGATCGTAGTGGCAAGTACCTCTTGGGAGAATTTAGGAGTCACTTATCAGAAGTAGGGATTCAATCCAAACTAACTGCACCTGGTACATCCCTAAAGAATGGTGTAGAAAAAGGAAGGTATAGGACTCTTATGGAAATAAGTAGATTGATGATGAGTTATTTGGAAAATTACCAAATTCATTTTAAGGATATACTCTGGAAACAGAAGTGAACATAGTACCTTCCAATGTCAGAACTCTCTACTCATATAGAATTGCTAAATAGGCATAAGCCTATTTTGAAGCATATTCAGATTCGGGTAGTCCAGCACATATGCTGAAGAGAGACAATGATAAGTTGGACAGGAATTCACTTGTTTATAAGTTATCCTAGAGAAATGAAAGGAGGTTTATAGTCTTAAAAATCAGAAGGTCATTGTTAGCATCAATGATCGATTTTTAGAAAAGGACTATGTAATAAACCACAAGCCCATAAGTAAATTTGTTCTTAAAGAAATTATAAAGGGCATGTCTAATCTAGTACCAACTGTACAAGATGAAATATCACAAGAAACTGCAACACGTATCACAATTGATACACAATTATAGACAGTACATCATCATAGTGGGAGGGTTGTCAAACAACCAAAAGGATTCATGTTTTGGGAAAGTTTGATGGGCTCCAAGATGCCCCTAGGCACAAGGCCTAGAAGTATCTTAGTAGTTTCGGGATTAGCTACCTCGATTCTTATTAAGAATGCGCGCTAAGTGGTACAATGCCGGGCCCAAAAGAAGTTTATTATTATTTTGAAGTATTAAAGTATAAGTTTTGAAACAAATGAAACAAGCTTCAAATATGTTTAGAATTAGAAAGTTTAGTTTCTTGTTGTTTGAAGCATTCAGTAGTAGTTTTATTTGTTTCTTGCTATTAGATTATTCAGCATGTTTAGTTTTATTTGCTTTCAGCATGCTGTTATAGTTTTATTCTTATGAGCATGTTTAGCTTTACATGTTTAGTAGTTTTACATGTTTAGTAGCTTTACATGTTTAGTAGCTTTACATGTTTAGTATGCTTCTCTTATTGGTTTATGAGCATATTTAGCTATACAATGATTAGCATTTCAGTTAGCATGATTTCCTTTGCTATATATGAGCATGAGTAGTTTTATATGTTAGCATTCAGTTTTAGCATGTTTTTATTTATTTACATGCATATCGAGTTTTTTTGTGAGTAGATAGCACTCACTAAGCTTTATGCTTATAGACTGCATTTCCTCCTACTGCAGATAAAGGGAAAGAAAAGATACAGTGAAGGAAGGCGACAAGGAGATGCAAGAGGAGTGTGTGATGTGTGGACTATGGAGATCCTTGGGACTTAGCTAAAGAACTCATTTAGTTTAAGAATTTGTTTAGTTTAATTTATTATTAAGTTGATAAGAAAATTATGTAGTAAGAAGTTATGTTTCCGTTTCCATTATCTGCATGATTTGAATTATTAAACTGCGTGGTTGTGGTTAGTTTTCATTTCTTATAAAACTGCGTGGTTGATTGAAATATATTTCCAGCCGCCTGTGGCTGAGTATATTATTCTTGTATTATGGAAAATGGTCACCGGTACAGGGGAGATTCTGCCGAAATTTTTCGGTAGGGTTTTCCTAGAGATTTTTAATAAACCGGTTAAGTAGAGTTAGTAGATAAGTAACGGTCACTCTTAGAGAGTAGTAGTAGTAGTAAGAAGGGTGGTCGTTACAGTCAACCTCGGGGTTTTGTGTTTACTTTAGGAGGTAAAGTCATAACTATGGAAGAGTGATAAGCATAGGTGTTTTTCTGGACTCCACCATAGAAGCTGAGTATATGGCAAGCCTCTGAGGTAGTCATAAAAGCTGAATGACTTAATAACCTCAAGATAGACTTAGATATGATTTCTGGTTTGTCCAAAGATTATTACAATTTATTGTAATAATAGTGGTGCATTAGCAAACTCGAAGAAACCATGAGTCTATAAGGCAAGTAAACACAATAGAGCGCAAGTACCACCCAATACGAGAAATCGTATAAACGAGGAGAAGTTGTTGCTGCCTAGATTGCATCAGATGATGACCTATAGATCTTTTCACTAAGGCCCTTAAGGCAAGAGCTTTTGATGGGCATGTTGAAGGGTTGGGAATCAGATGTATGGCAGCAGATATAGCAGCTTAGTCTTTTAGTATAAGTGGGAGATTGTTAGGATGTATACTAAAGCCTAACTTTTGGTATAAACATTTATCTAGAAATAAGAATCACATTGGTCAAATGTCTACATTTATGATAAATGTAGTTGTTCAATTAATTTATATTGTAGATAACATGGTGTGTGGTGCCACACACAGAGGATCATGTTATCAGTACCTTATAAATTATAAACAGTAGCTCACGGCCAAGATGGAAAGGAACAAACCATAGGAAGGTCGTAGTGTAATTAGGTATTAGTTTATCTTAACTATATAATTACACTAGTACACTTAGAGTGTATTGAGTAGGACCATTTGAGGTCGCTTCTTTTATACTGACTTTATAAAGGAACAAAGACCTCAGTTATAATGGAAGTGTGTGCTCTTAATCCTAATATAATAACAAGCACATATATTTGATATTTATTTCTTTAATTTATCAATGGGTGAGATTTAGTTCGATAAATCAATAAGCCCGATAAGTTGGGAAATGATATCATTTATAGTGTGTGTTGTTGATTATAGAAGGAAACTGTGTTCTAGTAATCTAGGTTGAGAATGTCCCCAAGAGGAGCTCATAAGGATTGTCATGTTAAACCCTGCAGGTGGACTTAGTCCGACATGACGATGAAGTTGAGTTGTACTATTCTTGGAGCTAGATATTAATTAAGTGAGTTGTCAGTAACTTACTTAATTAGTGGACATTTGTTATCTTAAACACAGGGAGACTAACACACTCATAATAAGGAGCCCAAAATGTAATTTGGGATTGGTGCGGTAGTTCAATAATAGTTCTTTAGTGGAATGAATTATTATTGATGAAATTAAGTTGTGTGTTCGGGGCGAACACGGGATGCTTAATTTTATCGGGAGACCAAAACCAATTCTTCCTCTCGGTCCCTATCGTAGCCTATTGTATATAGAGATTTATACCCACCACATACCCACCTTCTTACCCATCCAATGGGGTCGTCTAAGATAGCTTGGAACCCAAGCTAGGGCCGGCCAAGACCAAATGGTTGAGCCAAGTTGGTGGCCGGCCAAAGCTTGGGTCCCAAGCTTAGGTGGCCGGCCACTAGAATATTAAAAGGATTTTTTTATTAAAATTATTTCATATGTGGATATCATGATTTAAAAGAGAGTTTTAAAATTAAAATTTCCTTTTATAGCATTCTACAAAAGATTAAGAGAAGAGATTAATCTCTTTCCTTATTTGTAGATTAAAAGGATAGTTTTAATTTTTAGTAAAAACTTTCCTTATTTGTAAATCATCCACATATTTAAAAGAGAGTTTTAAAATTTGAAATCTTTCCTTGTTGATTAAAAGATGGATTTTAAATTTTAAGAAAACTTTCCTTTTTAAACATGTTCATGATTTAAAAGAGAGTTTAAAAATTAAATATTCTCTTTTATAAGTTTCTACAAAAGATTAAGAAAAGATTTGATATCTTTCCTTATTTGTAGATTGAAAGAGATTTTAATTTTTAGAGATAACTTTCTTTTTATTCACATGTTTAAAATAAAGATTTTAATTTATAAAATTTCCTTTTTATTAACCACCATGATGGGAAAAATTATTTGAGAAATTTTTATAAATTTTCGGAAGCAAATTAGGAAGTTTTAATTCTTGTGTGAATTAAAATTTCCTTGATTAAGGGATTAAAGGTGGTCGGCCATTATCATGATGAAAAGAAAATTATTTTTAATTAAATAAATTTTCCTTTTCAATGGCAAAAGAATTAAGGAAGTTTTTATTAAATTTTCCTTATTTGCCAAGACCAAGGATTATAAAAGAGGGGGTAGAGGAGGCTTCATGGTGAATAACTCTATTATTTTTCTCCCTCTTTTCTTCCTTGGTGTGGCCGGCCCTTCCCCTTCTCTTCTCTCCATCCTTGTGGCCGAACCTCTCTTCCTCCTTGGAGATCAAGTGGTGGCCGGATTTTAGCTTGGAGAAGGAGAGAAAGCTTACATCCCTTGGAGCTTGGTTGGTGGAAAAAGATCTTCATCTTTTGGAAGCATTGTGCTTGGCCGAAACTTGAAGAAAGGAGAAGAAGGTGCTTTGGTGGTTTCTCATCTCGGAAGATCGTTGCCCACACAACGTCCGAGGTTAGAAGAGGAATATGGTAGAAGATCAAGAGGTCTTTCTAAAAGGTATAACTAGTATTTTTTCTTTCCGCATCATACTAGTTATTTTAGAAAATAATACTAAATACAAGAGGCATACGATTCTAGTATTTCGAATTTGTTTTCGATGTTGTGTTCTTTTTGTTTTTTATTTTCCTTGTGATTTGATTGTTCTTTTCGGTTGACCTAAAGTTATTTAAGGAAATTAAATATTAACTTTCCTTAAAAGGCTTTGTCTAGTCGGTGGTGGTTATTCCCATGTCCAAGAAGGCCATGTGCCTCGCCACGTGAGTACTGGGAGCCAATTTTGGAAACTAATATTTAATGAAATTAATAACCTAGGTGATTTGGATCAAACGTGTTAAGTTCCGCAGGAGATCCAAGTCAAAACCTAAAAGTACAAATAGATTAAACTTTGGATCAAACGTGTTAAGTTCCGCAGGCGATCCAAGTTTAATTTAAAAGAACACATGGTAGCTAGGAAAAGGTTCAGACCTTTGTACAAAATTTTTGTACAGTGGAACCATTAGGTTTTTCGAGTAGCAACCAACAAAAAGTTCATCAGCTACCAATGAATCCTACTTAAGTTAAAATAACCTAGCCTTTGATGGCAAAGATATAATTGGTTCATTTCTGAAGGTTGCTTTCTCTTAATAGTTAGAAGATGTGTTATTAATTTCCATTTATTGCATCGTGGGAGTTATTGGATTTATAAATTATCAACCAATGTACCAGAACAGATAATTTTCCTATTTTTCTTGATAACAAATTTGTTATCAAAATAGACAGAATATCTATTCTTTGATAGTTTAGAAACCGAAATCGAATTCTTTCTAAACTTGGTATATATAGACAATTTCTCTAAATTCAATTTTATTCCTATCATAGGATAAACATCTCCCACTGCAATAGCTGCTACTTTTGCAGTAGTGTCCATGTAGACGGTGACTTCCCCTTCATATAGTTATCGGGTTCCCTGGAACCTCTGCAATGAATTGCAGACATGATCAGTGGCTCCCGTATCTACACACCAGGTACCGGTAGATAACACCACTAATCATGTATTAACTAATGAATGAAATACACCTATTTTGTTCTTAGTTCTAAGAGGACAGTCTACCTAAATATCCAAGTCCTATTTCCAATCATTACAATTGGGACTACTATGTCTATTCTATAGTATAACAACTAGGGGATTGACAAATATTTTAAATCCTAAAAATCATAAAAATATTTGGTCAAGACCAACTCCTTAAAATCCCCATGAATTTTGTATGCCATGATAGTGTGGACGTATACAAAATCAAAGAGGAGATTTTATCCATTAATTTTATTATCTCGTCAACTTTACTTTATGACGAATAAAATTAATTGTTGATCTTTATTTGATCAAATATTTGGTCAAAACTTTTGAATTTAAAATAACATTGATTCCTCAAATAATATTATTTAAATTCACCAACACCTCAAACATCGTGAATTTTGCATGCCACGATAGTGTGGACGTATACAAAATTGAACATTTGTAAGAGGAGGGTTTTACCCATTAATCATCTTGTCAATAAGTCTTTCTGACAAATAAAATTTTCTCAAACACTATGAATTTTGTATGCCACGATAGTGTGGACGTATACAAAACCAAACATTTGTTAGAGGGGGTTTTCCCATTAATTTTATTTCCTTATCAAACTGACAAATAAAATTACCTCATACATCATGAATTTTTGTATGCCACGATAGTGTGGACGTATACAAAATCTCAACATTTGTAAAAGGGGGTTTTAATTTTATTATCTAGTCAACCTATCTTTATGACAAATTAATAGTTGGTTTTCTTCGGTCACACAAATAATAGCAGTGACTCCGATGGGGAGGATACTATTAGACGTGCCTAAGTGTATACCATTACTTGACACTAAGTCCATTAATACGATTATGCCCCTTCCGATGGGGAAGATCACACGCTCTTAATTAATTTCCTATAGTCATCTTAAATGGAAGTTTGATCTAGTGATCCGCAAACAAACTCATCCGATATGGAGGAAGGCACTCAGAGCCAACGCGCAAGTTTGTTTGCATCACTTACAAACCAGTAATGGAGACCGTGGAATTTATTAAAATAAATCTCTCTCCCACTTAGTTATTTAAAGTGAGGAATTTTAAGTTATCCTAGCATACATCACATGCATACACACACATCACAGTAAATAATAGCAATAAATATGGAAATTATTTTCCAACTATTATGACCTTTTCCTGTTACTGTCCTCCATGTGCTCCAACCCTAGCTGCTGCCATCTTTAACCACAGCCATCGGGTCGAGTCGTCGCATCCATCTTGCTTCTTATTCCGCTGCGCCTCTGGTGCTCCAAAAGTACCACGCCTCGCAAGAATCCGATCCGCGACAAAAATAGAATTTTACATATATCGATCCTATATTCCACGAGGGAATGTACATGTAATCTAGATCGAAAATAAAATTCTAAAATCCTAGGGCTAATGCAACTCCTGCTGTATTAGTTACATACAATCATGCACACACTTAATAATGCCCTTGACATGTCCAAGGGTCCAATCACACACAACATCTATAAGCCATAATAGTTGGAGCCTGCATCCACAAAGTTAGCACATCCTACTATTATCCTACCTAAATTATGTATGACATTTGCATAACCTAATTTGAAAACCAAACACACAGAGGCAACCCTAGCTCTGATACAAATTGTTGGTTATTCCTAGGAAAACATACCAGTTCCACTGTACAAAATTTTTTTGTACAAGTGTCAAACCTTTCCTTAAATAACCTATTGTGTTCTTTAGAAGTTAAATTAGGAATCGCAGACGGAACTTAACATCATTGATTTCAAATTTAACTTATCTGTTCTTAATGGTTTAGATTTGAATCGCAAGCGGAACTTAACACTATTGATTCAAATCCACCTATGTTATTAATTCCATTAAATATTAATTTCCAAAATTCTCTTCTAGGACTACATGGCGAGGCACATGGCCTTCTTGGATATGAGATCAACCACCACCGCCTAGACAAAGCCTTTTAAGGAAAGCTAATATTTAATTTCCATTAATAACTCTAGGTTTAACCAAAAATAACAATCGAATCACAAATTTGAAAAATAAAGAAAACACAAACTCGAAAAATAAATTCGAAAACTCTAGAATCATATGCCTCTTATGTTTGGTATTTCCAAAAATAACTATACAAAGAAAACTAGTATGATGCTGAAAACAATTACTAGTTATACCTTTTTTTGTAAGTAAAAATAACTTCTTGATCTTCTATCGTATTCCTCTTCTAACCTCGGACGTTGTGTGAGCAACGATCTTCCGAGATGAGAACCACCAAGCACCTTCTTCTTCCTTCTAGGTTTTGGCCACCACAATTCTCCAAGAGAAGTAGAGGTCCGACCACCACCACCAAGCTCCAAGGGATGCATGAAACAAAACCTCCTTTCTCTCCTTCTTCTCCTAGTTAGAACCGGCCACCATCAAGAGCTCCAAGAGGGGTTGCCGCCGGCCACAAGAAGAAGAGAAGAGGGAGAAGCTAGGGCCGGCCACCGAGGAGGAAAAGAGAGGAAGAATAGAATAGAGTCGTTCGCCATGAAGGCACCTCTACCCCCTCTTTTATAATCCTTGGTCTTGGCAAATAAAGAAATTTTAATAAAAACTTCCTTAATTCTTTTTCCATGAAAAGGAATATTAAATTAATTAAAAATCAATTTTCTTTTCTCAATTCATATGGCCGGCCACTTTCTCCCCAAAACAAGGAAAATTTAATTCACACAAGAATTAAAACTTCCTAATTTGTTTCTAGAAATTTATAAAAATTTTCTCCAATAATTTTAATCCCTTCATGATTGGTTAGTAAAAAGGAAATTTTATAAATTAAAATCTTTCTTTTAAACATGTGGATAATTTCCAAAAAGGAAAGTTATCTCTAAAATTAAAATATCTTTTCAATCTACAAATAAGGAAGATATCAAATCTTTTCTTAATCTTTTGTAGAAACTAATAAAAGAGAATATTTAATTTTTAAACTTTTTTTAAATCATGAACATGGTTAAAAAAGGAAAGTTTTCTCAAAATTAAAATCTACCTTTTAATCTACAAATAAGGAAAGATTTCAAATCTTTTCTTAATCTTTTGTAGAAAACTATAAAAGGAAAGATTTAAATTTCAAACTCTTTTTTAAAACCATGATATCCACATAAGAAATAATTTTAACAAAAATCTCTTTTTAATATGATGTGGCCGGCCACCTAAGCTTGGGCTCCAAGTAATTGGCCGACCACCTTAAGGTTCAACCTTTAGGCTTGGACGGCCCTAAGCTTGAGCTTCAAGCTTGGCTTGGCCGACCCCTATAGGTTTGGTAAGAAGGTGGGTATGTGGTGGGTATAAATCTCTACATACAAGAAGCTACCATAGGGACCGAGAGGAGGAATTGGTTTTAGTCTCCCGATGAAATTAAGCTTCCCGTGTTCGCCCCGAACACACAACTTAATTCCATCTATAATAATTTATTTCACTAAAGAACTATTATTGTACTACCGCACCAATCCCAAATTACATTTTGGGCTCCTTCTTATTATGAGTATGTTAATCTCCCTATGTTTAAGATGTCGAATGTCCACTAATTAAATGAGTTACTGACAACTCACTTAATTAATATCTTAGTTCCAAGAGTAGTACCACTCAACCTTATCGTCATGCCGGACTAAGTTCACCTGCAGGGTTTAACATGACAATCCTTACGAGCTTCTCTTGGGGACATTATCAACCTAGATCACTAGGACACAGTTTCCTTCTATAATCAACAACACAAAGTATAAGTGATATTATTGTTGGTGCAATTTCCAGTAGGTCAAGGTTGACCTAGTTGACCAAGCGTAAACCTTGGTCATGGTTTCGATGTTTGACAATACAGAAAGACATGTAGACATGGACAATGCAGGTGCAGTTGTCCATGCGGAGAGATACTGATCAAGGTCTGATCAGGTTGAATGAAGAAGAGTCAAGTAGGTCAAGGTTGACCGGATACTTGACTGGGAAGTCCTAAATGGGATGTTAGGCAGAGTGAAAATCCTAGTGAGTGAAGCTAGGTGAAAGTGAAAGTCCTGGTGAGTGAAGCCAGGCAGTCGGAAAGTCCTAGTGAGTGAAGCTAGGAAGTTGGGAAGTCCTGGTGAGTGAAGCCAGGAAGTTGAGAAGTCCTGGTGAGTGAAGCCAGGCAAGGGAAAGTCCTAGTGAGTGAAGCTAGGCAGTTGGGAAGTCCTGGTGAGTGAAGCCGGGCAAGGGAAAAATCCAGATGGATCAAGGGTGATCGGACATCTGGTGTTGGAAAGACCAAGTGGGTCAAAGGGATTGACCGGACACTTGTTGGGGAGTCTTAGCAGGTCAAGGGAGTGACCGGATGCTAAGCATGATGTACCAACAGGTCAAGGTTGACCGGATGTTGGTTTGGAAGGTTTGGGACTTGGTTTGGGCAAAAACCAAGCTCTGGATTGATCAGTGGATCGATCCAGTGATACACTGGGTATCTGGATCGGTCTGGTGACTGATCAGTAACCAAAAAGTAGCCTACTGAGTGCTATCTGATCGGTCTGCAGTCCGATCAGGAAACAACGATCAGAAGGCAAGAAGTTCGGGAGAAAAGGAAGGGACATGCATGCTGATCGGTCCCTGGACCGATCAGAGGAAACTCTGATCGGTCCCCAGGACCGATCAGGGTCTTCCTGGACTGATCAGGACATAGCCTGATCGGTCCAGGCTTAGCCTAATTGGTCCCCAAGACCGATCAGGGACAGTGTGGACCGATCAAGTTGGAGCCTGATCGGTCCAGGACTAGCCGTTGTGAGTAACAACGGCTAGATCTCGGTCTTCTGTGTCTTCTTCTACCTTCACAGGTTTGCAGGTTCAGCTATATAAAGAGTCGAGCGACTCTACAGGGCCTTCTACTTGCTTCTGCAAGTTCTTCCTGGTTCCTTCTGCGAGCTTTGCTGAGCTCTCACTACCGAAGCTTCGGGTGAGCTTCCTGCTGGTTTTCTAGCTGAGCTTGGATCCGAGAAGTTGCTGCTTCATCAGGATTCCAGTCGACAACGAGAAGGCAAGCAAAGGGTTTTACATTTCGATTGTTCTTGTTTGCTTTCTCTAATGTTGTACTCCTTATTGCTGTTGCAAAGTTATTGTGGCGAGGTTTCTCCACCCAGAAGGAGTTCATATTAGCCGGTTTTCCGGGGTCTCATCCACCGACGGATTGATAGGCTTCGTCCACCTTACGGACACACCGAGGAGTAGGAGTTTATCTTCGAACCTCGTTACATCGCTGCGTGTTGAGGTTTGATCTTCTTGTATTTGTTTCTTTGTTTTATTTTCCGCTGCGCTAACGTCAACTTGTAGAAAGAAACGAAGATTTGGGGTCGGCTATTCACACCCCCCCTCTCTAGCCGCGTCCATCGATCCTAACAAGTGGTATCAGAGCCAGGTTGCTCTTCGTCGGATTCACACCCGTGGGAGCACAAGCTAGAGATGGATCAGCTTGGGGAGAACATCACGATTCCACCCTTCTACGATCGCGACGACTTCGCGTATTGGAAGGTAAGAATGAGGTATTTTCTTATGACTAACCTTGAAAATTGGAGTTGTGTTCAATTAGGTTTTAAGCCTCCGATGGACAAGAAAGGAGAAACCCTAGAGAAGAAGAAGTGGACCAAGGAACAAGTCCACCAATCCCTAGTCAACGATGAGGTATTGAAAATTTTTAAATTTTCTTTACCTAATGATGTTTTGTGTAGGATAGGTGGATATAACGATGCCAAGGAGTTGTGGAACAACTTGGCGAAGTTCCATGAGGAGAGCTCCAATTCAAGCCATGAAGAGGAGTCAAGTGAGCCAAGTAGCTCACATCATGGAAGTGTTGAATTAGAAGTTGAGGGCTACTCAACATCTAAGGATGAAGAGGAGGAGAGTTCTTCTTCAAGTTCGGAGCAAGAAGAAGAAGAAGCGTCTACCTCCGGAAGGGATGAAGAAGAGAGCTTTCATCCATCCTCAAACCTAGGTAACTCAAGCATTTTAATTTCTAGCAAATTACACATAATGTGCTTTGAGTGTAGGGAATTTGGGCACTACAAGAGTAAATGTCCACAGAGGATTAGAAAGTTTCCACCGGCGCCAAAGGTCAAGAAAGCCGGAGTCCCGATACGCAAAGGCAAAGAGCACGTGGTGTGCTTTCAATGCAATCAAAGGGGACACTATAGGAGTCAATGTCCGAGGGGGAGGCAATCTCACAAGGACAAGAGACCGAGCACGTCTATAGGGGGAGCTAAGGTAAACCCTAAGGTAATCTCTAAGGCACATTATTGCAATACTAGTAAGATGCATGCTAGTAGTTTGATTGCAATTGATAATAATGATAAGCATGATAATTATAGAAATCGATACACATGCTTAGGTGCCAAACATGTGAGCCTAGATAAGGATAACACTAGGAAAGCCAACCCTAGGATCAACTCATCTAAGGTTAAGGATAACCTAGGTAGAAATCCCAAAACAACTAGACATATGCCTAGGAATACCTCAAAGACAAATGACAAGTTAAAACTTGAGGCCTTAGAAAAGGAAAATCAAGTCTTGAGGTCAAGACTTGACTCTTTAGAAAAGGCCCTTAAGAATTTGGAGAAGTCAACTCTAGGGTCTAAGGGTCAAAAACCAAAGACAAAGGACAAGAGAGGTTTGGGTCACAAACCTAAGTCCCAAATGGTCAAGCCCACTTATCACAATGTTCCATTCGATTATGGAACAAAATCTAGGGCTAGGAAGACCATCACCAAGGTCACAAGGGGAGTCACCCCTAGAGTTGATCTTGATGAGTCCCAAATGACCAAGGCTTCAAAGCCTAGGAGGGTCATTAGGAGGGTTGCTAGGGAAGTCATCCCTAGTGAATATTTAGTGAACCCAATGAGCTCCAATAGGTATTGGGTTCCTAGGAGCGTGATTTCATCACGTTAGATTAGTTAGGGTGTGCCAACCTTACTTGAATAGGTAGTTAACCTAATCATGGCAAAAGGTGGCACTTTAGAATTTTTCAAGGTATAATCAAGCCTTGAAAATGAAATTAAGAATTATTCCTAAGGTGATTAGAATGTGCCAATCAAATTTGAGGAGTTTTCTAGAGTCAATCTAATTGGCACATAGTGATCTAAAAATCTTTGGTATAAGATGCTAGGTCTATTACACTTAGGAATATAGAACCTATGGCAAAATGATCAAAACTATCAAAAATGGCAATTAAGGCTAGAATTAGGTATCTTCTATACCTTTACATGTTATTTGCCATATATTGTTTGCCATATGCCATGTCATGACATCATATTTAATTTATTATCATTTGAAATGTCATGATAATGCTTAGGTTAGTTAAATGTCATGCTCTATTTAAGTTTCATACTTTATGCCATGACATCATGACATTGGCACATGTTTTTACTTATGATATCATTATATGCCATGTCATCATCTCTTGCATTTATAATCAATGAAATTGATTTAAGGACAAAAACACAATTTGATATGGAGATCAAATTGTTGTTTAGAAAATGCATGAAAACTTAGCCTAAGATGACCTAAACCCATATCTCACATCAAAATTGACTTGGATGTGTTTGATACACCTTAGATGTGTGTGAGATATTAGGATCATGAGTTAGGATCAAGGTGCATAGTTCTTGTACCTAGATGAGACTAATTCAAAATGGAGGATCATAGGGAAAGCTCGTGTACAAGTCATGTACATTTAGCCCTAAGATTGTGATCCTAAATTGAATGGTTTAAAATCATTTCAAAAGTGATTTGAAAAACCTTGATGAAGCTTTTCTAGTGATAGCATTCATCATTGAGCAAGTTGATACAAAGTAGAGGTAAACTTGAACTATTTCAAAGTTTTTAAACTTTGTATCAAGATTTGAAAATGGAAGTTATTTTCATAGAAAACTATTTTTCCATGATAATATATGTTATAAGGAATGTATCCTCAAAATTTCACAATTTTTGGAATTTTCTGTGATTTTCTAGAGGTTTCTGAATTTCGGGAGAAGAAAAATTCAGAAATCAAAAATCAGAGGTCGTGGACCGATCAGGAGGTTCCCTGATCGGTCCAGGTCTATGTGGATCGGTCACTGGACCGATCCAGAGGGAGCCTGATCGGTCTGGTGACCGATCAGGGCGTGCCAACCTGCTGAATTTTGATTGTTTGTCTGAAATTACAGCTATGGAAGTGGTGTTTTAGAGTTCTAAAGGTTTGAAACTCTCCAAGACATTGTTGGTGCAATGGTCAAGGGGGAGTTTTACCTATTAGTCAAGGAGGAGTTGACTTTTAGGGGGAGTTTTTACTCGTCGAAATTTTTGAGGATGAGTGATATGGGATTATCACTAAGTTGATTGTTGAATTTAGTATCAAGGGGGAAATTAAGGGTTTCAATGAAAGGTATGGGAGTTTCATTAGGAAGAAACTCTTGACCTTGATTCACTCCTTTTGATGTGTGTCAAAAAGGGGAAGAATGTCTAGAGAATGTTCAAGGAAAAACATTGGAGTTAGTGGGAGAGTTTGTTGATCACGACGAGTGAAGTTGTGAAGAACGATAACTTACTCTTCAGGGGGAGAGTTTGTTGATGTGTGCCAATAGGGGGAGAATGAAGGGTTTAAGTTAGGCCTTCATTATCTAAGAAGGAGGTTGCCTTCTTAGAAGGAGAATGTAAGGTTGTAACTTATGTTTCATTACCTAGTGGCATGAGGAAAGTTGAGGCTATTGGATTAGCCTATCTTAAAGGTATTGTCAAACATCAAAAAGGGGGAGATTGTGTTGGGTTCGTCGGGCCGTGAAAACCGCTTTTTCGCGTCGCGAAAACCGCTTTTTGCGTCGCGAAAACCGCTTTTTCGCGTCGCGGAAACCCCGAGTCACCCAAAGCCATGGATCTCGTGCAAAGATTCGTAAACAAAATTTTTTGAAAAAACTTTTTCTTGTACGAGTTTGTAAAAACTTTAGATCTACACTAAAGTTAAGATCATTACCCTTGATGCGCGCCCCACGCGAATCCCGCTCGTCCAAATGGTGCCGGATCTCAAGACCGTCAAGCGTACGGTCCTCTAGAAGTATCCACACGGACACACTAGATGGAGGTGACCAAAAACCAAGGTGTGCTAGCACCTATGTGGTTCAGCCAAGGAAGGAGGAGAGGGAGAGAGCAAGAAGAACTCTAGGAGGAAGAAGAAGAATGAATGATAGAATAATTTTCAAAATGAAAATCCTTCTCCACATTCAAGTGGCCGGCCACCTTCAAGGAGGTGTAACCTCCACATTAATTCCAATTAATGTGGAGACCATTAAGAGTTGTAACCCCCATGAGGTGGCACTCTAGGATGATGTGGATCAACACTATTGGTCCACATCTTGCCACCTCACTAAATGACATGGCAACAAGTGTAACCTTCTTATTTAATGTGGGCCGGCCACATTAAATGCTATGGAGGCTTGTAACCTCCATGAGGTGGCACACATTGATGATGTGGAGCAATCCTATTGGTCCACATCTTGCCAACTCACTAGTGATGTGGCAAAAAGTCAAGTCAAACATGACTTTTTCTCTTCCTCTCAAATCAAGTCAAACTTGATCAAATCTCTCTCATGGTTGATCTAATCCAACCATATGATTCAAGCCAACTTAATATAATGAATCTAATTCATTAAATTAAGTTGATTTAATTAGTCATAATCTAAATTAGACTCATTGAATACATGAATCAACTTGAGTCCAACTCAATTAGCCCAATTTGGATTACTCTTAATCCAATATGATTCATCAAATGAATCTAATCCTCTTAGTTCATCATATGAACCAAAACTCCATCTAATTGTCCTTAGTGTGTGACCCTATAGGTTCTTGTAACGTTGGCAATGCCCTAAACCTATTTAGGAGCATAAGTAATGAGCGGTATATAGCAACACATCATTACTACCCAAGTTACAAGAATGTCGAGATCCGACATCACCTTGTGACTACTAATTGTGACTCCTCACAATATATGTCATTGTCCTTCTATCCTAGACATCTAGATTGATCAATATGAGGCATAGACCGTGTCATCCTCTAATCAATCTAAATCTTGAACTCCAAGTAGACTCACTCGATCAAATGAGCTCAACATCTAATGTTGACTCATTTGGGCATGGCCATGCACTTCGTGGTCTAACTCTATCAAGAATATTGATGTCGCTCCCGTCATATGGGAGGGATAGATCCCATCTACATCACTCACATCCCTCTGCATAATTTGTTACATATCCGGTAATCACCTTTATAGTCCACCCAGTTACGGGTGACGTTTGATGAAACCAAAGTACATAACTCCTTATGTAGGGATCCATGGTGACTTCAGGTCTAAGGACTAATAGTCATACTAATAGCCACATGAGAAAGTATATGACACTCATATAACGATCCATGATACTTTCTCATGGCGGGTCATTCAGTATACATTCTCCAATGTATACCCATGTGTCAGCTTGATATCTCTATATCCATGACTTGTGAGATCAAGTCATCGAGCTGACCTACATGCTAGTCTTATTGCATTAACATTGTCCCTGAATGTTAATACTCGACTAGGAATGATTTAGAGTAGTGTTCCCTATATCATCTCACTATCGATTCAACTAATCGATTGATATAGTTATGAACCTTCTACTCAAGGACGCTATTATACTTAGTCTATTTGGCACTAATACAAATAAGTATAATAACCAAACAAATGCCTTTATTAATATACAAGAATATGATACAATGAGTCCATATAATCATCAAATGATTGGCTCTAGGGCTCTAACTAACAATCTCCCACTAGCACTAGTGCCAATCAGTATAGGCTCTAAGGCCTAATGACCTAGTGTGACCATCATGCTTTCTCTGTGCCAAAGCCTTGGTCAAGGGATCTGCGATGTTAGCTTCTATAGATACTCTGCAAATCTTCACATCTCCTCTATCGATAATCTCTCGAATAAGATGGAAACGTTGTAGAACTGCTGTGAACTCTGCCAGCTCATAGCACTACCATTCAAGTAGAATACGAACCCTGACTGCGATCTATAGTCATCCTGGTCGGTCTGGAAGCTAGCATCACTGTAACCCTTTACAGCTAGCTTATCATTGCCTCCATATATCAAGAAATATTCTTTAGTCCTTCTTAAGTACTTAAGAATATTCTTGACCGCTATCTAGTGACTTTCACCTGGATCTGACTGGTATCTGCTCGTCATGCTCAAAGCATACGAGACATCAGGTCGAGTGCATAGCATGGCGTACATGATTGATCCTATAGCTGAGGCATAAGGGATCTGATCCATGCGGTCTCTCTCCTCTCCAGAAGAGGGACCTTGAGTCTTCAAAAGACTCACGCCATGTGACATCGGCAGAAATCCCTTCTTGGAGTTCTGCATGGCAAACCGTAGGAGTACCTCGTCAATGTATGTACTCTGACTTAGGCCAAGCAATCTCTTAGATCTATCTCTATAGATCTGTATCCCTAGAATGTGGGATGCCTCACCTAAGTCCTTCATTGATAAGCAACTCCCTAGTCAGGTCTTGACAGACTGAAGCATAGGGATGTCCTTCCCAATGAGTAGTTTGTCATCCACATACAATATGAGGAAGACAACTATGTTTTCTACAACCTTCTTTTAGACACAAGGCTCATCTTCGTTCTTGATGAAACCAAACTGTTTGATCGCATCATCGAATCGAAGATTCTAGCTCCGAGAAGCTTGCTTTAGTCCATCACAGACTTATGTAGCTTGCATCCTCTGCCAGTATGCAATGGGAACTGGAGATAAGAGTCATGTGATCAAGTCATCGAATTGACCTATCAAACCTGCGAAGAGGTATGTCTACTTGAACTGGTTGTTGTTCCTCAACTCTTTGTGGAACAACATCATCCACAACACTTTGTGGTTCTAGTTCAATTTCCATCGAGGCATCAGTGCTATTGTTCGCATCTTGAACTTCTTCAAGATCGAACGTGCTCCCACTAGTCTTTCTAGAAACAAAATCCCTTTCTAGAAAGACCCCAGTCTTTGTTGTGCTGACTGGGAATGTAGAAGTAATATCCCTTAGTTTCCTTGGGATATCCGATAAAGTAGCACTTGTCGGATTTGGGTCCTAACTTGTCTGAGACTTGACATCGAACGTAAGCCTCACAACCCCAAATCCTCATGAAAGACACCTGGGTATCTCTCCCAGTCCATATCCTATATGGTGTCTTTATCACGGCCTTGGATGGAACTCGGTTGAGTATAAAAGCTACCGTGTCTAGAGCATAACCCTAAAGGTATGTCGGAAGATCAGTGTGACTCATCATAGATCGTACCATATCTAATAAGGTACGATTCCTCCTTTCGGATACACCATTCCACTGTGGTGTTCGAGGAGGAGTGAGTTAAGATAAAATCCCACACTCAGCTAAGTAGTCACGAAACTCATAGCTTAAGTATTCACCACCTCGATCTGATCGAAGTATTTTAATACTCTTGCCAAGCTGGTTCTGTACTTCATTCTTGAATTCTTTGAACTTTTCAAAGGATTCCGATTTATGTGTCATCAAGTACACATAACCGTATCTACTGAAATCATCAGTAAATGTGATGAAGTACCTATAACCGCCTCTAGCAGCGACATTGAAAGGGCCACATACATCACTATGTATGAGTCCTAACAGATCAGTCGCTCTCTCGCTGTGCCCACTAAAGGGAGTCTTGGTCATCTTGCCTCGTAGGCATGACTCGCATATCTCATATGATTCTAAATCAAATGAGTCCAGCAAACCATCCTTATGGAGCTGGGATAAACGCTTGTCATTTATATGACCTAAGCGACAGTGCCAGAGATAGGTTTGGTTCAAGTCAGTCGACTTGATCCTCTTGGTATTTATGTTATAGATAGGGCTCTCAAGGTCTAGAATGTAGAGTCCGTTTATCAGAGGTGCACTACAATAGAATATATCTTTTAAATAAACAGAACAACATTTGTTTTATTATAAAAGAGTATCCTTTCTTGTCTAAACAAGAAACTGAAACTATGTTCTTAGTTAATGCAGGCACATAACAACAATCGACTAACTCTAGTACAAGCCCAGAGGGCAGAGATAGAAAGTAAATCCCTACAGCAACAGCAGCAACCCGTGCTCCATTGCCTACTCGTAGGTCCACCTCGCCCTTTGTCAATGTCCTGCTATTTCTCAGCGCCTGCACATCAATACAAATGTGAGAAGCACATCCAGTATCTAATACCCAAGATGTAGAAATAGATAGATTGACTTCTATAACATATATACCTGAAGTGGAAGTCTCACTTCGCTTCTTCTTAAGATCCTCCAAGTATACCTTGCAGTTCCTCTTCCAGTGCCCGGTCTGACCGCAGTGGAAGCAGGCGACCCCTCCTTTAGGCTTCAGTGCCTTGCCTTTGCCCTTGGTTTGGGACTTTCCCTTACCTTAGGGCTTGCCCTTGCCCTTCTGCTTCTGTACCATCAGAATGGGCTTAACCTTCTTAAGGTTAATCTCAGCAGTTCGTAACATACTAAGTAGCTCGGGCAGTGGCTTGTCAATCTCGTTCATGTTATAGTTGAGAACGAATTGACTATAGCTATCTGGCAAGGACTGCAAGATCAAGTCAGTGGCCAGCTCTTGGCCAAGTGGGAACCCCAGTCTTTGTAGGTTCTCTATGTATCATTAGTTGATACATGTTGTATTTAGTTGCTAAATTGTAATTAGATTTATTTGCCTAGATTAATCTAATGGAATGATTAGGGTTAAGGTAATTAACCCTAGTCAACCGTGAATTATTAATCTAATTGGTAATTAGGGATTAGATAACTAACCCTAATTGACCGTTGGATTTTATTTAGGTAGATTGATGTGATTAGGGTTTTTCCCTAATTTAGTTTAGGGATTTTATTTAGCTATTCATGTGATTTAGCTAAATAAAATATATATGTTTGTTTGACACAGGATTCTGATTCGAGACAGGCGTCTCGACGTTGACTTCGGATTTGGGATTGTACCTTCTATTTGAGGCGGGTAGCCTTTGACTTATCTTTTTGGTATTGTCTTATGATATGTGTAGCTTATATATAATTACTAGTGATTGATAGATTTAGCGTTTCCACGGTGTTAGCTTAGTTGATACCTGATACATGTTGCTACTGTTATCTGCTATACTTTCGTCTGGTATACCTTTACTACTTACCATGTGTACGTATGTTGATAGAGATGGATATTTATGATGCTTATCTACACTTGATTAGTTGCTGGAGATACTTGTTATATGTTGTTGGATTTGCATTGCTTATATCATTGTTATACATATGCGTTTGTTTTGTTGGCACCTACGCATATGGAGGAGGATATGTTCAGGTATGACATACTGTAGCCGCACGCACCATATCGCATGATTGCATGCTGGGCGATTGACGACTCCATTGTTGTTGAGCTCGTCGGCCGGCTACATGGACCTCTACACATGTGACCACTGCATGGGTAGTGGCACAGCACTTAGGGTGTGTATGGTAGGTTGCTCTGCAGTGCTCCGCTGGTCCTCTCATGGGTAGTGTGACTGCAGCGTGGTAGCAGGCAGGGGTCCCTCCCCGTCATTGTGTACCGGGAGATGAGAGCATTGCGCTCCCTCACTATATTTGAGATAGGAGGATAGGTGTACTCCGACAGCATCCCGTCCACTCGGTCACTCTTCAGGGGCAGTGATGGCAGAGTGCACGGTGTCACAGCCCTACCCACTCGGTCTCACCATTGTGTGTGAGATGGCTGACTGGTTGATAGGGGTGACCATGTCATATTGCATCATATGCACGGATTGCATTCGTTATGATTGATGCATTTTGGTGATTGCATATGATTGACATGCATACAGGATACATGCTTTTGCTCTGACTATTTTTATCTCTGTATGTTGACAGTCAGTTGCCCAAGCCTCGCAGGTGAGCACAGTTTATTTCAGTTATGCATTTTCTTATTATTCTTGCTATAGACTGTACTTTATGCCTTTTGTTGGTTATTACAGTTTATTTCAGCTATGCATATCTGTTATACTGTTAGGAGACCGTACCGTAGGTTGTACTGTTAGGAGACTGTACTGTAGGCTCTATGGTTTAGTGTACTGTACCATAGGTGTTACTGGTGGTTATATGTTGCTGTATATATCTATTGGATTACCTGCTGAGTTCTTTGAACCCACCCCGTTGTGACTATTTTTTCAGGTTGAGGCCATCAGGAGAGATTCCAGTCGCTAGCCCCTTGGTCGCAAGGATTTTTAGACATCGTTTTCTGTATTCGCTTTTATACGTATACTTGTGATGTGGATTTGTATTGTGGACTTTATGACGAACATTGGGTTTACTACTTTTGGTTTTCCGCTGCGAATATTTCATTACTTCGTAGATTTCGTTTCTTCGTTGTAGTGGAGTAGGATGTGTACGTATTTCTTCGTTGATTTCTATATCACCTTTTCTTTATATATAACTGCGTGGATTGTTCATATTATATCTGTGTAGAAATGTTGAATATAACTACGTGGATTGTTTACTATTTATATGTATTGTTCCGGCCGAGTGTGGCAGAGGTATAGATATATGTATACTGAGATTCATATTGTCCGCCGTACAGGGGAGATGCTGCATATGACATGCACGGGCAGGAGCATTTCGATGTCCATGTAGAGAACCCCACGGTATTCCGCCTTAGTGTTCTCCAGTCTTTGTTATATATACGAGATTTAGAGAGGCATTCGAGTCAGTGTTTTCCCCGGGCGTATCAGATGACACGTCGGCGGGATTTCCTGAGTCTTCGACAGAATAACCGCTCAGTGATGGAGTATAATGCCGAATTTAACCGGTTGGCCGGATTCTGTCCTGAGTTGGTTGTCGATGACAGATCTCGTATGCTTCAGTTTGTCCAGGGACTGGACCAGCATCTTCAGGTGTAGATTGCCGATTTTGGTCATTCATCATATACAGAGGCTCTGGATAAAGCTCTTATAATTTAGGCAGCTCAGTAGAGAGCAAATACAGATAAGAAAAGAAAGCAGACTGATCGGACTTCCGGACGGATCCAGCAGCCACAGACTACTGGGCAGCAGCAGAGAAATCACCCTCAGATGGGTCAGGGTACTTCTGGGTCATCTGGCCGATCCCAGAAATCAGGAAGGTCTTCCTCAGGACATTCCCGGTCTTCAAGGCAGAACGGGAAACAGTCCACTGATGACTTGCACTGCACCCGATGTGGATCTCGAGATCACATCACCTCTGCATGCACCCTGGGACAGTCAGTTGCTATTATTGCAAACTGCCTGGGCACTTGAGCTGAGACTGTTCGCTGAAGGCTCAGCATATAGCTTCCGGGATTTCTGTTCCAGGAGGACAGTTTGATCAGTCTGGGACTCAGCGAGGTGGGCCAAAAGCCCAATCTTCGCATCGTCAGCAGAGGATAACTCCCCTTGCAGCAGCTGCTTATGGAACACACAGGCAGGAGCATTCCGGTATCCTTGTGGAGAACCCCACGGTATTCCGCCTTAGTGTTCTCCAGTACTATTCGTCAAGAAGAAGGATGATACTCTAAGGTTGTGCATCGATTATAGGCAGCTGAATGCAGTGACTATCAGAAATAAGTACCCCTTACCACGGATTGAGGATTTATTTGATCAGCTTAGAGATACATCAGTGTATTCTAAGATTGATCTGCGGTCTGGATATCATCAACTGAGAGTTAGAGATTCTGATATTCAGAAGACAACATTTCGCACCAGATACGGACATTACGAGTTTTTGGTAATGCCATTTGGGCTTACCAATGCTCCAACAGTATTTATGGATTTGATGAACCGTATCTTTTCGGAGTATTTAGATCAGTTTGTGATTGTGTTTATCGATGACATATTGATCTATTCACGTTCCGATGAGGAACATGCGCAGCACCTTCGCTTAGTCTTGGAGACTCTTCGACGACATCATCTGTATGCGAAGTTCAGCAAATGTGCATTTTGGCTATCCTCAGTTGGTTTTCTAGGACATGTGGTTTCTAGCCGAGGTATTTCAGTAGATCCTCAGAAGATCGAGGCTATCACTAGCTGGGAGCAGCCGAAGTCAGTCCAGGAGGTCCGTAGTTTCTTGGGCTTGGCTGGATATTACCGACGATTCGTTGAGGGTTTCTCCAGCATTGCTATGCCGTTGACACGTCTGACCAGGAAAGTCGTGAAGTTCACGTGGTCAGAGGCTTGTGAGACTAGCTTCCAGGAGCTGAAGCGGAGATTAGTATCAGCACCAGTCTTGGTTTTACCTTCTGGTGATGACGGATTCGTACTTTACACAGACGCATCTCTTCAGGGCTTGGGCGCTGTTTTGATGCAGCACGGTAGGGTAGTCTCCTATGCTTCTCGTCAGTTGAAGGAGCATGAGAAGAACTACCCAGTACATGATTTAGAGCTAGCCGCTATTATCTTTGCTTTGAAGATTTGGCGACATCATCTTTATGGTATTACCTTTGAGATTCTTACTGATCATAAGAGTCTCAAATATATTTTCACACAGAAGGAACTCAATCTCCGACAGAGGAGATGGATGGAGCTCCTGAAGGATTATGATTGTACTATTAGCTACCATCCGGGTAAAGCTAATGTGGTTGTTGATGCACTTAACAGGAAGTCCAGAGGGGCTTTAGCTTGTCACCGAGTTTTAGTCACAGACTTGATTCAGGGATTCTCCGAGTTGGGCCTTGAGGAGCAAGGACGGACAGAGCAGGGTATTCTTGTTACCATGGTTGCTCAGTCGTCGATCAGGATGAGGATTCGAGAGGCCCATGTCGGAGATCAGCATTTACAGTTCATTAGCAGCCAGATAGATTCCGGACAGCAGACCGAGTTTACACGAGATGACGAGGGGATTGTTTATTTCTGAGGTAGATTATGTGTACCTCAGTCTCACCCGGTCATGGAGGAGTTACTTCAGGAGGCTTATCGTTCTAGATTTGCTATCCACCCAGGTGGGACCCGTATGTATCGTGATTTGAGGCGTTCCTATTGGTGGAACGGCATGAAGAAAGACATCGCAGATTTTGTAGCTAGATGTCTTGTCTGTCAGCAGGTGAAGGCTGAGCACCAGAGACCTACTGGATTACTTCAGAGGATCCCGATTCCCGAGTGGAAGTGGGAGCACATTACTATGGATTTCGTGGTTGGTTTGCCTAGGACTCGTCGAGGCCATGATGCAATTTGGGTAATCGTTGACCGATTAACCAAATCCGCACACTTTTTAGCGATCCGGAAGACTGATTCTCTGGATCGATTAGCTGAGTTATACTGTCGAGAGATTATCAGATTGCACGGAGTTCCGTTGAGTATTATATCAGATAGAGACCCACGATTCACGTCCTGATTCTGGCAAAGTCTGCAGCAGGCCTTGGGCACACAGCTCCGTTTCAGTACGGCATTCCATCCGCAGACAGATGGACAGTCAGAGCGGACCATTCAGACTTTGGAGGACTTGCTGAGGTCTTGCGTTAGGGACTTCGGAGGCAGTTGGGAGGACCACCTGCAATTAGTGGAGTTCGCCTACAACAACAGTTATCATTCGGCTATCCAGATGACACCGTTTGAGGCGTTGTATGGTAGGCCTTGTCCGACACCCATCCTCTAGGAAGAGGTTGGGGTGGCCCAGCTGTTAGGACCTCATAGAGCCCAGTAGGAGGCAGAGTTAGTTCGCACTATCAGACGGAGGATGTCAGAGGCTCAGGACCGTTAGAAGAGTTATGCTGATCGGCGACGGAGACCCCTGGAGTTCTCTATTGGTGATCATGTGTTTCTAAGAGTTTCACCCACGAAGGGGGTGAAGCGATTTGGTCTTCGAGGTAAGCTAGCTCCACGATATATTGGGTCATTCCAGATCTTGGAGAGGATTGGAGCAGTAGCTTACCGTCTGGCGCTACCACCATCTCTAGCCGGCATTCATGATGTATTCCATGTATCTATGCTGAGGAGATACGTATCAGATTTGGCACATGTTCTGTCGGATATATCAGTTCCTATTCAGGCGGACGTTACTTACGAGGAGGTTCTGGTACGGATTCTGGACCGTAGAGAGCGTCAGTTGCGGAACAAGACTGTCCGACTGGTTAAAGTTGGATGGTAGCATCATTCTGACGAGGAGGCTACTTGGGAGCTGGAGGATAAGATCCGAGCTCGATACCCTCATCTTTTTACTTAAGGTATGTGGGTTAGAGTTTCTTTTAACATTTATACTGTTTGGTTATATCCTAGTGTTTGCTGTTGGTTATAGCGAAATTTGGGGACCAAATTTTTATTAGTAGGGGAGGATGTGAGATCTCAGAAAATTTAATTAATAGGGTTATTTGAGAAATAGCTTTATAGAATTTTTCCGGAATTTTTAGAAATTTTCTGGGAATTTTTCGGAGCTCGTACGACGAGTTTTGAGGGGATCAATTCCGGGTACGGATAATGCCTGTTTGGGATACCCAATTAAAGAGGAAATGTTTATTATTTATATTTCTTTTCTTTTTAATTCCCTAAACCTATCGCCGAACCCGAGCCCCTCTTCTCCCCCGACTCCGGCCTCTTTCTGTCCTCTCCCTCTTGCGGACAAGCGACGGCGACGGGACCAGCTCCGGCGATTCCTCTGCCGACATCGACGCCTGGTAAGCCCAGATCCAGCCGAGACCTTTCTCATCCTAGCTTCGATCTCTTCTCCTCGCCACTGGTTCTTTCATGGGGATGAGCGGACGCCACTGATCGAGCGAGATCCACCCGATCGCCGGCGAGGGTTTGCTTCCGGAGGTTTGAGAGTAGGGCTAGTTTCACCTGAGCCCTTCCTCCTTGTGCCCTAAATCCCTTCCATCGGCTCCGATCAGTCGTCGCAGCGTCGACAAGCTGTGCCCTAGCTACGATCCTGGAGGCAAGGATCGTTTCCTTGCTGTCAGTTCCTGATCTTCTTCCTATTGACCTCACGTGGTCAGATCTTGATCCTCTTCCTTGAGGTTGATTTAGGTCACGGATTGGGCAATTTCTGTTGGAGACAGCCGATTGGGGTAAGGTAGGTTGTTATTTTGGTTGGTTTTTGGATCAATGATCTGTGCTTGATTCCTTCTTGGTCTGGTTGATCCAGTAGGTTGATCTTCTGTGGTGTTCTTGATTCAGCACCCTTTGCTCTGGCAGCTACCTTCCTGAGAGCAATACTTCTTAGGGTGGATCAACAGAAGGGAGGGCTAAGCGTGAGGTATGGTGTAATTTGATTGTTCTAGATGGATGATCATGTGTAGGGATTTTGATACATGTTCTAGAGGAATTAGTTTTGATTGGAGGTGAAGTAGTGTTCTGTGGTAATCTTGTCCAGCAGATCACCTTGTCTTTCCAGCCAGCTCAGTTGGTTTCCAGCAGCTCATTTCGTTCCAGCAGTGGCTGTAAATTTAGGTAAGGATTATGTATGTTTCGGTACATGATTAGTTGTAGATCATGGTATGATTTGAATACTAGATGGTTAGTGTATCATTAGTTGATACATGTTGTATTTAGTTGCTAAATTGTATTTAGATTTATTTGCCTAGATTAATCTAATGGAATGATTAGGGTTAAGGTAATTAACCCTAGTCAACCGTGAATTATTAATCTAATTGGTAATTAGGGATTAGATAACTAACCCTAATTGACCGTTGGATTTTATTTAGGTAGATTGATGTGATTAGGGTTTTGCCCTAATTTAGTTTAGGGATTTTATTTAGCTATTCATGTGATTTAGCTAAATAAAATATATATGTTTGTTTGACACAGGATTCTGATTCGAGACAGGCGTCTCGACGTTAACTTCGGATTTGGGATTGTACCTTCTATTTGAGGCGGGTACCCTCTGACTTATCTTTTGATAATGTCTTATGATATGTGTAGCTTATATATATTTACTAGTGGCAGATAGTAGATTATTTTCTTCCCTGGTCTTAGCTAGTTGATACCTATCACATGCTTCATCTGCTAGTTGTTTTACTTCAGGATTGGATATTTATCTCTTGCCATGTATATATATGTTTATAGAGATGCATATCTATAGTGCTCTACTCTACTGGATTAGTTGCTTTACATGTGTGATACATGCTCTTGGATTTATGATACTTACATCATTGTTATATGTGATGTCTTTGGATTTATGCTGTTTATATCATGTTTATATATATGCGTTTACCTTTTGGGCACACACATATATGGAGGAGGCTATGTTCAGGTATGACATACTGTAGCCGCACGCACCATATCGCATGATTGCATGCTGGGCGATTGACGACTCCATTGTTGTTGAGCTCGTCGGCCGGCTACATGGACCTCTACACACGTGACCACTGCATGGGTAGTGGCACAGCACTTAGGGTGTGTATGGTAGGTTGCTCTGTAGTGCTCCGCTGGTCCGCTCATGGGTAGTGTGACTGTAGCGTGGTAGCAGGCAGGGGTCCCTCCCCGTCATTGTGTACCGGGAGATGAGAGCATTGCGCTCCCTCACTATGTCTGAGGTAGGAGGATAGGTGTACTCCGACAGCATCCCGTCCACTCGGTCACTCTTCAGGAGCAGTGATGGCAGAGTGCACGGTGTCACAGCCCTACCCACTCGGTCTCACCATTGTTTGTTAGATGGCTGACTAGTTGACAGGGGTGACCATGTCATATTGCATCATATGCACGGATTGCATTCGTTATGATTGGTGCATTTTGGTGATTGCATATGATTGACATGCATACAGGATACATGCTTTTGCTCTGACTATTTTTATCTCTGTATGTTGACAGTCAGTTGCCCAAGCCTCGCAGGTGAGTACAGTTTATTTCAGTTATGCATTTTCTTATTATTCTTGCTATAAACTGTACTTTATGCCTATTGCTGGTTATTATAGTTTATTTCAGCTATGCATATCTGTTATACTGTTAGGAGACCGTACCGTAGGTTGTACTGTTAGGAGACTGTACTGTAGGCTCTATGGTTTAGTATACTGTACCTTAGGTTATTACTGGTGGATATATATTGCTGTACATGTCTATTGGTTTACCTGCTGAGTTCTTTGAACTCACCCCGTTGTTACTATTTTTCAGGTTGAGGCCGTCAGGAGAGATTCCAGTCGCTAGCCCCTTGGTCGCGAGAATTTCTAGATATCGTTTTCTTTCTTCGCTTTTATTCGTATACTTGTGATGTGGGTTTGTATTGTGGACTTTATGACGCACATTGGGTTTACTACTTTTGTTTTCCGCTGCGAACATTTCATTACTTCGTGGATTTCGTTTCTTCGTTGTAGTGGAGTAGGATGTGTACGTATTTCTTCGTTGATTTCTATATCATCTTTTCTTTATATAACTGCGTGGATTGTTCATATTATATCTGTGTAGAAATGTTGAATATAACTGCGTGGATTGTTTACTATTTGTATGTATTGTTCCGGCCGAGTGTGGCCGAGGTATAGATATATGTATACTGAGATTCATATTGTCCGCCGTACAGGGGAGATGCTGCCGAAATTTCTTCGGACAGTGACTACCTGGGGCGTGACAATTTATTTGGTATCATAGCTAGGCT
The DNA here is from genome assembly GCF_018446385.1 of Zingiber officinale. Classification (NCBI taxonomy): domain Eukaryota; kingdom Viridiplantae; phylum Streptophyta; class Magnoliopsida; order Zingiberales; family Zingiberaceae; genus Zingiber; species Zingiber officinale. Next base: position 86,910,362 of record NC_056003.1, read on the forward strand.
CCGATTCGGATTTTTGTGTTCCGGAGTTTGTGAGCGTATCTGGATATTTCGGATTTGTATGGATTTTCGTCGACTTACTCGTTTCGGAATTCTGAGGTATTTTGACAAGGTTTTATTGTTTCTGTTTGGGGCTAAGCAGCGACAGGATATCTCCAGACGGCAAATAAGGTAAATCAGGTAATTTTATAGTTTTCATACTTGTAGTGATATCTGGATAACATTTTTTTTTTTACATATATGATACGTGTTCTAGTACTTAGACGTGGTCGCACATGTATGAGGCGATCGATTCTCTAGAGAGAGTGTCTCTAGAGAGTTCTGTTAGGGTTGAGCCTGTCCATCAGGGATAGACTCCTCAGGGTATTGTGACCACGTTAGACTGTCAGATCCTGATGGTTCCGACTTCAGAGGTACCTACCTCGCCTGTACCGCCAGTAGTACCTACAGGGTACTCGGCACCTTCTCTAGCCGTGCCTACTGCGTACTCGGTACCACCACAGACATCTGTGCTGGTTACTACATACTCGGTACCTGCACCAGCAGTACCGGTTACATCTTACCCGGTACCGGCCATCGTACCTTTAGTCGTCCCTACTTATGCCTACTCTGTAGTTCCACTAGTGGTTCCTACCCTGTTTATGTGGCAGCACCAGTGGTACCTCTTCCAACCTATCCATCAGTACCACCCATAAGATCAACTCCAGTGATTCTGCCCAGTACCGCAGCGATATATACGGATATGGTTGTAGCACGAGCACGGATCCCAGCCTTGGCAGAGTTGGTGAAAAGCCAATTCACGCTATTTCGCGGGGAGACTGATCCGAGCGTGGATCAATCTTGGATAGAGTCTATGGAGCGGACATTCTTTTACATGGCCTGCTCCGAGTGGGAGAAGGCTGAGCTGGCTGCTTACCACTTACGAGACGGGGCAGAGATCTGGTGGGACACACAACGCTCGATTATAGGCGAGCAGCATGTTATATATACGAGATTTAGAGAGGCATTCGAGTCAGTGTTTTCCCTGGGCGTATCAGATGACACGTCGGCGAGATTTCCTGAGTCTTCGACAGAATAACCGCTCAGTGATGGAGTATAATGCCGAATTTAACCGGTTGGCCGGATTATGTCCTAAGTTGGTTGTCGATGACAGATCTCATATGCTTCAGTTTGTCCAGGGACTGGACGAGCATCTTCAGGTGTAGATTGCCGATTTTGGTCATTCATCATATACAGAGGCTCTGGATAGAGCTCTTATGATTTAGGCAGCTCAGTAGAGAGCAAATACAGATAAGAAAAGAAAGCAGACTGATCGGACTTCCGGACAGATCCAGCAGCCACAGACTACTGGGCAGCAGCAGAGAAATCACCCTCAGATGGGTCAGGGTACTTCTGGGTCATCTGGCCGATCCCAGAAATCAAGAAGGTCTTCCTCAGGACGTTCCCGGTCTTCAAGGCAGAACCGGAAACAGTCCACTGATGACTTGCACTGCACCCGATGTGGATCTCGAGATCACATCACCTCTGCATGCACCCTGGGACAGTCAGTTGCTATTATTGCAAACTGCCTGGGCACTTGAGCTGAGACTGTTCGCTGAAGGCTCAGTATATAGCTTCCTGGATTTCTGTTCCAGGAGGACAGTTTGATCAGTCTGGGACTCAGCGAGGTGGGCCAAAAGCCCAATCTTCGCATCGTCAGCAGAGGACAGCTCCCCTTGCAGCAGCTGCTTATGGCATACACGGGCAGGAGCATTCCGGTATCCTTGTGGAGAACCCCACGGTATTCCGCCTTAGTGTTCTCCAGTACTATTCGTCAAGAAGAAGGATGATACTCTAAGGTTGTGCATCGATTATAGGCAGCTGAATGCAGTGACTATCAGAAATAAGTACCCCTTGCCACGGATTGAGGATTTATTTGATCAGCTTAGAGATACATCAGTGTATTCTAAGATTGATCTGCGGTCTGGATATCATCAACTGAGAGTTAGAGATTCTGATATTCAGAAGACAACATTTCGCACCAGATACGGACATTACGAGTTTTTGGTAATGCCATTTGGGCTTACCAATGCTCCAGCAGTATTTATGGATTTGATGAACCGTATCTTTTCGGAGTATTTAGATCAGTTTGTGATTGTGTTTATCGATGACATATTGATCTATTCACGTTCCGAGGAGGAACATGCGCAGCACCTTCGCTTAGTCTTGGAGACTCTTCGACGACATCATCTGTATGCGAAGTTCAGCAAATGTGCATTTTGGCTATCCTCAGTTGGTTTTCTAGGACATGTGGTTTCTAGCCGAGGTATTTCAGTAGATCCTCAGAAGATCGAGGCTATCACTAGCTGGGAGCAGCCGAAGTCAGTCCAGGAGGTCCGTAGTTTCTTGGGCTTGGCTGGATATTACCGACGATTCGTTGAGGGTTTCTCCAGCATTGCTATGCCGTTGACACGTCTTACTAGGAAAGGCGTGAAGTTCACGTGGTCAGAGACTTGTGAGACCAGCTTCCAGGAGCTGAAGCGGAGATTAGTATCAGCACCAGTCTTGGTTTTACCTTCTGGTGATGACGGATTTGTACTTTACACGGACGCATCTCTTCAGGGCTTGGGCGCTGTGTTGATGCAGCACGGTAGGGTAGTCTCCTATGCTTCTCGTCAGTTGAAGGAGCATGAGAAGAACTACCCAGTACATGATTTAGAGCTAGCCGCTATTATCTTTGCTTTGAAGATTTGGCGACATCATCTTTATGGTATTACCTTTGAGATTCTTACTGATCATAAGAGTCTCAAATATATTTTCACACAGAAGGAACTCAATCTCCGACAGAGGAGATGGATGGAGCTCCTGAAGGATTATGATTGTACTATTAGCTACCATCCGGGTAAAGCTAATGTGGTTGCTGATGCACTTAACAGGAAGTCCAGAGGGACTTTAGCTTATCACCGAGTTTTAGTCACGGACTTGATTCAGGGATTCTCCGAGTTGGGCCTTGAGGAGCAGGGACGGACAGAGCAGGGTATTCTTGTTACCATGGTTGCTCAGTCGTCGATCAGGATGAGGATTCGAGAGGCCCAGGTCGGAGATCAGCATTTACAGTTCATTAGCAGCCAGATAGCTTCCGGACAGCAGACAGAGTTTACACGAGATGACGAGGGGATTGTTTATTTCCGAGGTAGATTATGTGTACCTCAGTCTCACCCGGTCATGGAGGAGTTACTTCAGGAGGCTCATCGTTCTAGATTTGCTATCCACCCAGGTGGGACCCGTATGTATCGTGATTTGATGCGTTCCTATTGGTGGAACGGCATGAAGAAAGACATCGCAGATTTTGTAGCTAGATGTCTTGTCTGTCAGCAGGTGAAGGCTGAGCACCAGAGACCTGCTGGATTACTTCAGAGGATCCCTATTCCCGAGTGGAAGTGGGAGCACATTACTATGGATTTCGTGGTTGGTTTTCCTAGGACTCGTCGAGGCCATGATGCGATTTGGGTAATCGTTGATCGATTAACCAAATCCGCACACTTTTTAGCGATCCGGAAGACTGATTCTCTGGATCGATTAGCTGAGTTATACTGTCGAGAGATTATCAGATTGCACGGAGTTCCGTTGAGTATTATATCAGATAGAGACCCACGATTCACGTCCCGATTCTGGCAGAGTCTGCAGCAGGCCTTGGGCACACAGCTCAGTTTCAGTACGGCATTCCATCCGCAGACAGATGGACAGTCAGAGCGGACCATTCAGACTTTGGAGGACTTGCTGAGGTGTTGCGTTAGGGACTCGGAGGCAGTTGGGAGGACCACCTGCAATTTGTGGAGTTTGCCTACAACAACAGTTATCATTCGGCTATCCAGATGGCACCGTTTGAGGCGTTGTATGGTAGGCCTTGTCGGACACCCATCCTCTAGGAAGAGGTTGGGGAGGCCCAACTGCTAGGACCTCATAGAGCCCAGTAGGAGGCAGAGTTAGTTCGCACTATCAGACGGAGGATGTCAGAGGCTCAGGACCGTCAGAAGAGTTATGCTGATCGGCGACGGAGACCCCTTGAGTTCTCTATTGGTGATCATGTGTTTCTAAGAGTTTCACCCACGAATGGGGTGAAGCGATTTGGTCTTCGAGGTAAGCTAGCTCCACGATATATTGAGTCATTCCATATCTTGGAGAGGATTGGAGCAGTAGCTTACCGTCTGGCGCTACCACCATCTCTAGCCGGCATTCATGATGTATTCCATGTATCTATGCTGAGGAGATACATATCAGATCTGGCACATGTTCTGTCGGATATATCAGTTCCTATTCAGGCGGACGTTACTTACGAGGAGGTTTCGGTACGGATTCTGGACCGTAGAGAGCGTCAGCTGCGGAACAAGACTGTCCGACTGGTTAAAGTTGGATGGCAGCATCATTCTGACGAGGAGGCTAATTGGGAGCTGGAGGATACGATCTGAGCTCGATACCCTCATCTTTTTACTTGAGGTATGTGGGTTAGAGTTTCTTTCAGCATTTATACTGTTTGGTTATATCCTAGTGTTTGCTGTTGGTTTTAGCGAAATTTGGGGACCAAATTTTTATTAGTAGGGGAGGATGTGAGATCTCGGAAAATTTAATTAATAGGGTTATTTGAGAAATAGCCTTATAGAATTTTTCCGGAATTTTTAGAAATTTTCTGGGAATTTTTCGGAGCTCGTACGACGAGTTTTGAGGGGATCAATTCCGGGTACGGATAATGCCTGTTTGGGATACCCAATTAAAGAGGAAATGTTTATTATTTATATTTCTTTTCTTTTTAATTCCCTAAACCTATCGCCGAACCCGAGCCCCTCTTCTCCCCCGACTCCGACCTCTTTCTGTCCTCTCCCTCTTGCGGACAAGCGACGGCGACGGGACCAGCTCCGGCGATTCCTCTGCCGGCATCGACGCCTGGTAAGCCCATATCCAGCCGAGAACTTTCTCATCCTAGCTTCGATCTCTTCTCCTCGCCACTGGTTCTTTCACGGGGATGAGCCGACGCCACTGATCGAGCGAGATCCACCCGATCGCCGGCGAGGGTTTGCTTCCGGAGGTTTGAGAGTAGGGCTAGTTTCACCTGAGCCCTTCCTCCTTGTGCCCTAAATCCCTTCCAACGGCTCCGATCAGTCGTCGCAGCATCGACAAGCTATGCCCTAGCTACGATCCTGAAGGCAAGGATCGTTTCCTTGCTGTCAGTTCTTGATCTTCTTCCTATTGACCTCACGTGGTCAGATCTTGATCCTCTTCCTTGAGGTTGATTTAGGTCACGGATTGGGCAATTTCTGTTGGAGACAGCCGATTGGGGTAAGGTAGGTTGTTATTTTGGTTGGTGTTTGGATCAATGATCTGTGCTTGATTCCTTCTTGGTCTGGTTGATCCAGTAGGTTGATCTTTTGTGGTGTTCTTGATTCAGCACCCTTTGCTCCGGCAGCTACCTTCCTGAGAGCAATACTTCTTAGGGTGGATCAACAGAAGGGAGGGCTAAGCGTGAGGTATGGTGTAATTTGATTGTTCTAGATGGATGATCATGTGTAGGGATTTTGATACATGTTCTAGAGGAATTAGTTTTGATTGGAGGTGAAGTAGTGTTCTGTGGTAACCTTGTCCAGCAGATCACCTTGTCTTTCCAGCCAGCTCAGTTGGTTTCCAGCAGCTCATTTCGTTCCAGCAGTGGCTGTAAATTTAGGTAAGGATTAGGTATGTTTCAGTACATGATTAGTTGTAGATCATGGTATGATTTGAATACTAGATGGTTAGTGTATCATTAGTTGATACATGTTGTATTTAGTTGCTAAATTGTAATTAGATTTATTTGCCTAGATTAATCTAATGGAATGATTAGGGTTTAGGTAATTAACCCTAGTCAATCGTGAATTATTAATCTAATTGGTAATTAGGGATTAGATAACTAACCCTAATTGACCGTTGGATTTTATTTAGGTAGATTGATGTGATTAGGGTTTTGCCCTAATTTAGTTTAGGGATTTTATTTAGCTATTCATGTGATTTAGCTAAATAAAATATATATGTTTGTTTGACACAGGATTCTGATTTGAGACAGGCGTCTCGACGTTAACTTCGGATTTGGGATTGTACCTTCTATTTGAGGCGGGTACCCTCTGACTTATCTTTTGATAATGTCTTATGATATGTGTAGCTTATATATATTTACTAGTGGCAGATAGTAGATTATTTTCTTCCCTGGTCTTAGCTAGTTGATACCTATCACATGCTTCATCTGCTAGTTGTTTTACTTCAGGATTGGATATTTATCTCTTGCCATGTATATATATGTTCATAGAGATGCATATCTATAGTGCTCTACTCTACTGGATTAGTTGCTTTACATGTGTGATACATGCTCTTGGATTTATGATACTTACATCATTGTTATATGTGATGTCTTTGGATTTATGCTGTTTATATCGTGTTTATATATATGCGTTTACCTTTTGGGCACACACATATATGGAGGAGGCTATGACATACTGTAGCCGCACGCACCATATCGCATGATTGCATGCTGGGCGATTGACGACTCCATTGTTGTTGAGCTCGTCGGCCGGCTACATGGACCTCTACACACGTGACCACTGCATGGGTAGTGGCACAACACTTAGGGTGTGTATGGTAGGTTGCTCTGTAGTGCTCCGCTAGTCCGCTCATGGGTAGTGTGACTGCAGCGTGGTAGCAGGCAGGGGTCCCTCCCCGTCATTGTGTACCGGGAGATGAGAGCATTGCGCTCCCTCACTATGTCTGAGGTAGGAGGATAGGTGTACTCCGACAGCATCCCGTCCACTCGGTCACTCTTCAGGGGCAGTGATGGCAGAGTGCACGGTGTCACAGCCCTACCCACTCGGTCTCACCATTGTGTGTGAGATGGCTGACTGGTTGACAGGGGTGACCATGTCATATTGCATCATATGCACGGATTGCATTCGTTATGATTGATGCATTTTGGTGATTGCATATGATTGACATGCATACAGGATACATGCTTTTGCTCTGACTATTTTTATCTCTGTATGTTGACAGTCAGTTGCCCAAGCCTCGCAGGTGAGTACAGTTTATTTCAGTTATGCATTTTCTTATTATTCTTGCTATAGACTGTACTTTATGCCTATTGCTGGTTATTACAGTTTATTTCAGCTATGCATATCTGTTATACTGTTAGCAGACCGTACCGTAGGTTGTACTGTTAGGAGACTGTACTGTAGGCTCTATGGTTTAGTATACTCTACCTTAGGTTCTTACTGGTGGATATATATTGCTGTACATGTCTATTGGTTTACCTGCTGAGTTCTTTGAACTCACCCCGTTGTTACTATTTTTCAGGTTGAGGCCGTCAGGAGAGATTCCAGTCGCTAGCCCCTTGGTCGCGAGGATTTCTAGATATTGTTTTCTTTCTTCGCTTTTATTCGTATACTTGTGATGTGGGTTTGTATTGTGGACTTTATGACGCACATTGGGTTTACTACTTTTGTTTTCCGCTGCGAACATTTCATTACTTCGTGGATTTCGTTTCTTCGTTGTAGTGGAGTAGGATGTGTACGTATATCTTCGTTGATTTCTATATCATCTTTTCTTTATATAACTGCGTGGATTGTTCATATTATATCTGTGTAGAAATGTTGAATATAACTGCGTGGATTGTTTACTATTTGTATGTATTGTTCCGGCCGAGTGTGGCCGAGGTATAGATATATGTATACTGAGATTCATATTGTCCGCCGTACAGGGGAGATGCTGCCGAAATTTCTTCGGACAGGGACTACCTGGGGCGTGACAACATAAGGACCTACGGGAGCCCCGTCTGACATCTTGCACTAAAACAGTGCCTTAGAGATCTCAAATCTCTCATGCCTCGCTTGTCCCTGATATAGTTGGCGAAGATGCTCAACCATATCGTAAGCGCCCATCAACTCGTGTTGCTTCTGAAGCTCAGAGTTCATGGTCGCGAGCATTAGACAGGACACATCTAATGCGTCATCTTGATGATTCTTGTAAGCATCTTTGTCAGCTCGCGGGGCATTGGCAGGAGGAGCCTCCGGAATGGGCTGCTCCAGAACGTACAATTTACGTTCCTGGGTGAGAACTATTCTCAAGTTCCTGTACCAGTCCAGGAAATTCGCTCCGTTGAGCTTGTCCTTCTCAAGGACAGATCGCAGGGAGAAGGAATTCGTGTTCGACGTCATGGTTATCTACAACATAAAATTTGCAGAAATAAATATCATATTCTTTTTAAATCATTTAATTAGGCCTTTAACTAAATGATGCTCCCACTGAATACTATAATTCTTGTGGGACAAGATCCACATCATACTAACCCTTGAGTTAGCTTTGGCTAATACGCCCAAAGCTTAGTATGATCGGTAGGTAACGATTACCAATTACATCTCTATGCAACTCTTGTTTATAGGATCAAGATCCATATTTATATTAAAACTCGAGTTAACTTTGGCTAATACGCCCGAGAGTTAATATAAACGTGATTTTGTCCTACCTTTCCAACTATTGGAAGAATGCCTATAGTTGACTCGATCCAACCGAGTAACTAGGAATACTCAATCTAATTGAGTTTGTATTCACCCATGCGTTGATAGGCGGGACCAAGATTGTCCCTCCGTACCCTACCAAGATAATATGTATTGCTCTGCTTTGGCAGATTCAACAATACATGTGATCGAGGTAGTGATAGGTATCACGGCACGGTTAGGCATTTAGAGTTGGTTTGATCTAGATCTAATCTAATCGAGAAGGATGCATCTTGTGCACGACTTAGATCTAATCTAATCGCAAGGGTGCATCATGTGCACGACTTAGATCTAATCTAATCGTTAAGGCACTAATTAATTAATTAATTATTAAACATGCATCAGATACAAAACAATTAATTAATTAATCTATTTGTGATTTAGTCATGGCCCTACTACGATCTTCTCAAGCCAATGAGAAAATCGAATGGTCAACCTAGGGTCACAGCTTCTCCAAGCTCCTCCCTCGACCACCTTGTGTTGCTCGTGCCCGCCTCGGAACTCCGTGTGGACCCTCCACCGCTCCAATTTGTACATTACAATTTGAAACTCGAGTTACATTCGAGTCTAAATCTAATTTACAACCAGAATAAGAGAAAGGCACGGTCGTGAATAAATAAAACATACAACACGCAAACACATAACGCGCAGGCCAGATTATGAATTACAACACAACCAATCATATTGGGTTTTTGGGCCATGAATATCACAAAATTAATATATAATTCAAAATTATATATTTTCATAATTTTCTATAATTTTAAAATTAATTTTTAAAATTTTTACGAGTAAAATTTCTCGGCGATCGCGGAACGGATCCCCTTGCGGGGCCCAGGGGCAGCGCCCCTACCCGCGATCTAACCATCGCGAGGGTTCCTTTGCGATCCAACAGCGCCTAAAACCGCTGTCCCAAAACGATTTGGGCCGAGACATTGCCGTTTCGGAAAAATCTTCCCGGCGGGTTCGTTTTTAGTGATTTCGGGTGCAATCGCGGAGAAAATCCCCTTGCGGGGTTAGGGGCAGTACCCCTACCCACGATCTAACCATCGTGAGTTGCTCCTTTGCGATCTAATGGCACCCGCCCCCGCTGTCCCAAACGGATTTGGGGCAAAACGGAGCCGTTTAAAAGAAAACTTTCCGGTAGCCGAAGCCTACAAGTGCCGAGACACTTGTGCTTCGCTTCTACGGAAAAATTACTCATAAAAACTCTAAAAACTCAATTTTTACAGAAAATCACAGAAGGTATATTTTTCATATTTTTCATAAAAATACAAATGAACTTGTACAAGTCTTTGCACGTGGCTCTGATACCACTGTTGGGTTCATCGGGCCGCGAAAACCGCTTTTTCGTGTCACGGAAACCTCGAGTCACCCAAAGCCATGGATCTCGTGCAAAGATTCGTAAACAAAATTTTTCGAAAAACCTTTTTCTTGTACGAGTTTGTAAAAACTTTAGATCTACACTAAAGTTAAGATCATTACCCTTGATGCGCGCCCCACGCGAATCCCGCTCGTCCAAATGGCGTCGGATCTCAAGATCGTCAAGAGTACGGTCCTCTAGAAGTATCCACACGGACACACTAGATGGAGGTGACCAAAAACCAAGGTGTGCTAGCACCTATGTGGTTCAGCCAAGGAAGGAGGAGAGGGAGAGAGCAAGAAGAACTCTAGGAGGAAGAAGAAGAATGAATGATAGAATAATTTTCAAAATGAAAATCCTTCTCCACATTCAAGTGGCCGGCCACCTTCAAGGAGGTGTAACCTCCACATTAATTCCAATTAATGTGGAGACCATTAAGAGTTGTAACCCCCATGAGGTGGCACTCTAGGATGATGTGGATCAACACTATTGGTCCACATCTTGCCACCTCACTAAATGACATGGCAACAAGTGTAACCTCCTTATTTAATGTGGGCCGGCCACATTAAATGCTATGGAGGCTTGTAACCTCCATGAGGTGGCACACATTGATGATGTGGAGCAATCCTATTGGTCCACATCTTGCCAACTCACTAGTGATGTGGCAAAAAGTCAAGTCAAACATGACTTTTTCTCTTCCTCTCAAATCAAGTCAAACTTGATCAAATCTCTCTCATGGTTGATCTAATCCAACCATATGATTCAAGCCAACTTAATATAATGAATCTAATTCATTAAATTAAGTTGATTTAATGAGTCATAATCTAAATTAGACTCATTGAATACATGAATCAACTTGAGTCCAACTCAATTAGCCTAATTTGGATTACTCTTAATCCAATATGATTCATCAAATGAATCTAATCCTCTTAGTTCATCATATGAACCAAAACTCCATCTAATTGTCGTTAGTGTGTGACCCTATAGGTTCTTGTAACGTTGGCAATGCCCTAAACCTATTTAGGAGCATAAGTAATGAGCGGTATCTAGCAACACATCATTACTACCCAAGTTACAAGAATGTCGAGATCCGACATCACCTTGTGACTACTAATTGTGACTCCTCACAATATATGTCATTGTCCTTCTATCCTAGACATCTAGATTGATCAATATGAGGCATAGACCGTGTCATCCTCTAATCAATCTAAATCTTGAACTCCAAGTAGACTCACTCGATCAAATGAGCTCAACATCTAATGTTGACTCATTTGGGCATGACCATGCACTTCGTGGTCTAACTCTATCAAGAATATTGATGTCGCTCCCGTCATATGGGAGGGATAGATCCCATCTACATCACTCACATCCCTCTGCATAATTTGTTACATACCCAGTAATCGCCTTTATAGTCCACTCATTACGGGTGACGTTTGACGAAACCAAAGTACATAACTCCTTATGTAGGGATCCATGGTGACTTCAGGTCTAAGGACTAATAGTCATACTAATAGCCACATGAGAAAGTATATGACACTCATATAACGATCCATGATACTTTCTCATGGCGGGTCATTCAGTATGCATTCTCCAATGTATACCCATGTGTCAGCTTGATATCTCTATATCCATGACTTGTGAGATCAAGTCATCGAGCTGACCTACATGCTAGTCTTATTGAATTAACATTGTCCCTGAATGTTAATACTCGACTAGGAATGATTTAGAGTAGTGTTCCCTATATCATCTCACTATCGATTCAACTAATCGATTGATATAGTTATGAACCTTCTACTCAAGGACGCTATTATACTTAGTCTATTTGACACTAATACAAATAAGTATAATAACCAAACAAATGCCTTTATTAATATACAAGAATATGATACAATGAGTCCATACAATCATCAAATGATTGGCTCTAGGGCTCTAACTAACAGATTGTTGGTGCAATTTCCAGTAGGTCAAGGTTGACCTAGTTGACCAAGCGTAAACCTTGGCCATGGTTTCGATGTTTGACAATACAGAAAGACATGTAGACATGGACAATGCAGGTGCAGTTGTCCATGCGGAGAGATACTGATCAAGGTCTGATCAGGTTGAATGAAGAAGAGTCAAGTAGGTCAAGGTTGACCGGATACTTGACTGGGAAGTCCTAACTGGGATGTTAGGCAGAGTGAAAATCCTAGTGAGTGAAGCTAGGTGAAAGTGAAAGTCCTGGTGAGTGAAGCCAGGCAGTCGGAAAGTCCTAGTGAGTGAAGCTAGGCAGTTGGGAAGTCCTGGTGAGTGAAGCCAGGCAGTTGAGAAGTCCTGGTGAGTGAAGCCAGGCAAGGGAAAGTCCTAGTGAGTGAAGCTAGGCAGTTGGGAAGTCCTGGTGAGTGAAGCCGGGCAAGGGAAAAATCCAGATGGATCAAGGGTGATCGGACATCTGGTGTTGGAAAGACCAAGTGGGTCAAAGGGATTGACCGGACACTTGTTGGGGAGTCTTAGCAGGTCAAGGGAGTGACCGGATGCTAAGCATGATGTACCAACAGGTCAAGGTTGACAGGATGTTGGTTTGGAAGGTTTGGGACTTGGTTTGGGCAAAAACCAAGCTCTGGATCGATCAGTGGATCGATCCAGTGATACATTGGTATCTGATCGGTCTGGTGACCAATCAGTAGCCTACTGAGTGTTATCTGATCGGTCTGCAGTCCGATCAGGAAACAACGATCAGAAGGCAAGAAGTTCGGGAGAAAAGGAAGGGACATGCATGCTGATCGGTCCCTGGACCGATCAGAGGAAGCTCTGATCGGTCCCCAGGACCGATCAGGGTCTTCCTGGACCGATCAGGACATAGCCTGATCGGTCCAGGCTTAGCCTAATCGGTCCCCAAGACCGATCAGGGACAGTGTGGACTGATCAGGTTGGAGCCTGATCGGTCTAGGACTAGCCGTTGTGAGTAACAACGGCTAGATCTCGGTCTTCTGTGTCTTCTTCTGCCTTCACAGGTTTGCAAGTTCAGCTATATAAAGAGTCGAGCGACTCTACAGGGCCTTCTACTTGCTTCTGCAAGTTCTTCCTGGTTCCTTTTGCGAGCTTTGCTGAGCTCTCACTACCGAAGCTTCGGGTGAGCTTCCTGCTGGTTTTCTAGCTGAGCTTGGATCCGAGAAGTTGCTGCTTCATCAGGATTCCATTCGACAACGAGAAGGCAAGCAAAGGGTTTTACATTTCGATTGTTCTTGTTTGCTTTCTCTACTGTTGTACTCCTTATTGCTGTTGCAAAGTTATTGTGGCGAGGTTTCTCCACCCAGAAGGAGTTCATATTAGCCGGTTTTCCGGGGTCTCATCCACCGACGGATTGATAGGCTTCGTCCACCTTACGGACACGCCGAGGAGTAGGAGTTTATCTCCGAACCTCGTTACATCGCTGCGTGTTGAGGTTTGATCTTCTTGTCTTTGTTTCTTTGTTTTATTTTCCGCTGCGCTAACGTCAACTTGTAGAAAGAAACGAAGATTTGGGGTCGGCTATTCACACCCCCCCTCTCTAGCCGCGCCCGTCGATCCTAATAATTATTTCCCAACTTATCGGGCTTATTGATTTATCGAACTAAATCTCACCCATTGATAAATTAAAGAAATAAATATCAAATATATGTTCTTGTTATTATATTAGGATTAAGACCACACACTACCATAATAACTAAGGTCTAGTTCTTTTATCAAGTCAGTATAAAAAGAACTTACCTAAAATGGTCTTACTTAATACACTTAGAGTGTACTAGTGTAATTCATTAGTCAAGATAAACTAATACATAATTACACTACGACTATTCCAATGGTTTGTTCCTTTCCATCTTAGTCATGAGCAACTGTTTATAATTTATAAAGAACCGATAACATGATCTTCTATGTGTGACACCACACACCATGTTATCTACAATATAAATTAATTAAACTACTACATTTATCATAAATGTAAACATTTGACCAATGTGATTCTTATTTCTAGATAAATGTTTATACCAAAAGCTAGACTTTTAGTATACATCCTAACACAACGGTCGGATCCCAATCGATTGAATTGCTCCCAATCAATTGGGGAGACTTTTGATCGCTCGGTTGATCGATTCAGAGCGCCTCTATGCTCCCTGGAACTCGCCTGAATTGATTACTCAATCGATTCATTCACCCTCGCATGATTTCAATCTCTCAATCGATCACTCGATCTATTGGAGGCTCCCAATCGATCAGGTGATCGATTGGGAGGCGTTCTGTGTGCCAGCGATTCTTCCCCAATCGATCACTTGATTGATTAGGAGAAGCTTTTGTCGCGGGACTCACCCAATCGATCAACCGATCGATTAGGCATGAGTCAATCGATCGGTTGATCGATTCGGCTCACACATGACTTGCTAAATCAAGTCCAAAGTCCCAAAAACTAACATTCGGTCAACCATGACCTGTTGGGACATCATGCCTAGCATCCGGTCACCCTCGATTTGCTAGGATTTCCTTACTAAGTGTCTGGTCAATCCTTTTGACCCACTTGGACTTTTCTCCTCGTGCCAAGTATCCAGTTAACCTTTTGATCTACTTGGACTTCTCAACACCAGGTGTCCGGTCAACCTTGACCCACTTGGATTTCCACGTGCCTAGCTTCACTCACCAGGACTTCCCTTCTACCTAGCTTCACTCACTAGGACTTTCACCTAGCTTCACTCACTAGGATTTTCATACTGCCTAGCTTCACTCACCAGGACTTCCCAGTCAAGTATCCGGTCAATCTTGACCTACTTGACTCTTCTTCACATCAATCTGGTCAAACCCTAACCATAAGAGAATTGCTTAAACAATCTCTCCAATCGGATGATTGCACCTGCAATCTCCACATACTGTCAGTCTCTATGTATTGCCAAACATCGAAATCCAAACATCAAGACTCAAGCTTGAGCCATCTAAAGCTTAGTCAACCAGGTCAACCTTGACCTAGGGAATATTGTACCAACAATCTTCCCCTTTTTGATGTTTGACAATACCTTTAAGTTAGGCTAATCCTATAGCCTCAACTTTCTTCATGCCAATGTATGAATGATGGTTCCCTTCATTCTCTCCCTTTCCTAGAGGGTAAACTCCCTCTTAAGGCAATGAAGGTCTAACTTAACCCACACATTCTCCCCCTGTTGGCACACATAAAAAACTCTCCCCCTGAAGAGTTACTCACCGTTGTTCACAATTTCCCTTGTTGTGTACAACATGATAATGAAAGTCTCATACATTTCATTATCTTCAACGCTTACCCTTGAGCGTTAACCAGTCCAACAATGAAGGTCCCATACTCATCACTGTATTAAATGCTCACCCTGGAGCATTATTCCACATTATGATGCTCATCCTAGAGCATCCATGACCACACAATGAAGATATCGACTCTCCATTGATTTTCAACACTCACCCTTGAGCATTGTTTTTCTAAACAAATATTTAACCACCTTCAATGGTTTTAAAAAATCAATTTTCATGTCCTTAAAGAGTAACTCTCCCTAAAGACATGCTCGTAACTTCCGTCATTGCACCAACAATGACTTGGAATCTCTAAATCTTTAGGAAACCCAAATTTAAAAATTTTGAGGTTCAAAAATTCAATAATGAAACCAAACCTCAACCTAAACTTCTACTTAGTCTCCCTTAACCAACTCAATCTTGTTTTCATCATGAAATCCCCTCCTAAATGTATACAAATGTGTTTTTAGGGGTTAGGAATGATTGTATAGACTAAAAATGGTCTAAAATGTTGAAATTAAGATTTCCTAGCTGAAATCAGCACTTCAATCGATTGGAGTTGGGGTTTGAATCGATTGAACCTGACCCAATCGATCCATGGATCGATTCAAAAGGTGTTGATCGATCAGTGGATCGATCCAGTGAGTTTTTGTCCGCGATAAACACCTTCTCAATTGATCACCCGATCGATTGAAGGCATGACATTTCTGAAAATTAATTTCAGCAAAGTTCAGAAACTCTCCAAAAATTCTACAAAATTCTAAAAATCATGAAAATTCATGTAGACATTACTTAGGGTATACACTATCAAGGAAAAATAGTTTTCTAAGAAAATACTTTCTATTTTCAAAGATTGACATAAACTTGAAAACTTGTAAAAACTTTAGTGTTTTCTTCTAGTTTGTGTCTAACTTTTCAATGATGATTACTATCAAAAGATAGTCTTCACCAAAATGTTCCAAAAGCATTTTAAAGTCATTTTCAAAACCAATATCCAACCATGTTATTTGGGCTCAATGCACATGACTTGTACATTAGCTTTCCCAATGATTGGAAACCACATAATTATATGTTTTGATGAACCTAAAACTCAAAAGATTGCACTAAATCAACATCTTGAGTTTTGTTCATCATCCTAACATCACAATTGTATCTAATGTGTACTAAAACACATACAAGTCACCTTTTAGGTCTTTGTGAGACGTAAAGTTTAGTTTTGCCCTAAATTAGGGATCATGCATATCTATCTAGGCATTTTGGGATTATAAACATCCACCTAGGATGTTACTTGTTAGTAAATGTCATTATCCTTAATTGCAAGGAAAAATAATGCATGATATGTTATGGCATACATAAAAAATAAATAATTTTCAAAAGAAAACTTGCTATAACTACATGATGTATAATGACATGACATGATATTTTTGTTTGTTTTTCATAATAAGCATGAATGCAAAAATGATGTCATGACATGTGATGGGCAAACAAAGCATGACAATTAGCATAAATAAAATATACCTAGATTGTCTTTCTAAGTATTCTTAAATCCTTAGCTAAACTTAAAAGTAATCCTAGGTTTGCCCATATCTTCTTAAGAGAATGCCAAAACCCCAACTTGTCATTTCTTTTACTCTTTTCTCAAATGTGTCAATTTAAATTAAGTCCAATTCCTCAAATTTTTGACACATTTTACTCTTCCAAAGAGTAAGCAAATTAACATAAGGCTTAAATTTGCCCTTAATTCCTTAAGAAAATGCCAAAATTCTAACTTGGCATTTATTGTGCTCTTCTTGTTTATGCCAATCAAAATTAAATTCAATCCCTCAAAGCTTGGCACATTTTACTCTTACAAAGAGTAAACACATTAAATTAAGGCTTTGATTGACCCTTAACTTCGTAAGAAAATACTCAAGTCCCAACTTGGTATTTCTTACGCTCTTCCTAATTCTGCCAATTTAAATTGAATTCCAATTCCTCAAGTTTTGACATATTTTACTCTTCCAAAGAGTAAACAAATAATCCATTTCATTTTCAAAAGGTAATAAAAACCTTGAAAATGCTCTCCGAGTGTCAACTTCATTAAGGTTGGATTAAATATCCTTCCAATTTGAGTTGACACTCTCTAACCCATCTAAGAGGTAGAGAAAATGCTCCTAGGAACCCAAAACCTATTGGTGCTCATTGGATGTTTTAGGTACTCACTAGGGATAACTTCCCTAAATACCTTCCTAATGACCTTGTTAGGCTTCTTAGAAGCCTTGGTCACCTTTTCTAGGTCAACTCTAGGGATTGCTTCCCTTGTGACCTTCTTAGTGACTTTCTTAGACCTCTTAGAAGTTTTAGTCACATTTGTTGTTGCAAAGATACTCCTAGGGATAACTTCCCTTGTATCATTGACTTGACCGCTAGACCTAGGGTTGGTTCCATAGTTATATGGAACCCTATGACAAGAAGGCACATCCTTCTTGGTTTTAGGTTTGTATCCCAAACCCCTATGGCCATTGGATGACTTATGTGCTCCTAGACCTAGTTTATGCTCTTTTTGCCCTTTTAGTATATTTTCCATCCTTTTTAGGGTCTTTTCCATTTTATCAAGCCTTAACCTCAAGACTTGATTTTCTTCCCATAAATCCCTAGATTTTGGTTTTTCATTAAATCCTTGAGCATTTTTATTTCTAGGCTTATAACTACGATCCTTAGTTTTCTTGCCTAGTTTTTTATCTACCTTCCTAACCTTAGGTGTGGTAGTCTTAGTATGATAGGAAACATAATTTTCCTTAATGCTATCATGCTTCCTATTTTTATGGTAAATAGAATTAACATGATATAAATTAGAATTAGCATGTTTTTTACCATGATTCAAGGGGATTGAATCAATAAATGATACATTAGGGTTTACCTTGGAGGCTCCCCCTTGACTTGTGCTTCCTCCTTTGACTTTGACCGCTTTCTTCCCCTTTGGACATTGACTCCGATAATGTCCTTTTTGATGACACAAGAAGCATACAGTGTGCTCCTTCCTCTTCTTTGTTGTGGGGACGGTCTCTTTGGGCTTCTCCTTGCCCTTAGGTGTCACTTGACCCTTCTTCTTGACCAATTTAGGGCACTTGCTTTTATAGTGCCCATGTTCCCTACACTCAAAACATATAATATATTTTTATTTTTAATTAAAACATTTATACCTTCACATGTAGGGATAACACATGATCCTCCATTTGATGTCTCTTGATTTTTGGAGGATGCGTCATCTTCTTCTTCGTTTGACCCGGATGTAGAGGCTTCCCCTTCTTCTTGATCCGGTGTCAACGAAGGTCGCTCCCCCTCAATCCTAGAAGTGGAGGCTTCTTCATCTTCATCTTGTATATGGGACAAGAAGTATGTTCCCTCCTTGCCCTTTTCATTGCATTCCTTTGAAGATGAGGCTTCTTGGACTTCTTCTTCGGAAGTTGAGCATCTCTCAACTTTAGAGTCCTCTTGCTCTTGATCTTGATCCACTGAGTCACCCTCTTTGGATTCTTCTTGATTTGGTATAGTGGAGGAGATCTCATGAATCTTTGTCAATTTTCTCCAAAGCTCCTTGGCATCCTTGAATTCTCCAACTTGAGCCAAAATATTGCTTGGCAACAAATTGACTAATAGCTTGGTCACTTTGTCATTTGCCTCACTCCTTTGAATTTGCTCTTGGCTCCACTTTCTCCTCTTGAGAATTTTACCCTTTGAATTTATTGGAGCTTCAAAGCCTTCCATTAGAGCAAACCATTGCTCTATCTCCATTATAAGAAAATTTTCGATCCTTGATCTCCAAGAATCGAAGCTTGTAGATATGAATGGTGGAGGCACTCTTGTATCGAATCTGAATCCATCTCTGAATTCCATTTGAAGTTGAGCTCTTGATAAAATCTTTAGCTTGATGAAATTTGCTTCAACTTCTTTACCCTCTAGCTTTGTTGCCCCTTCCGACAATGATTCCGGTAAAGAGCGACCTCGCTTTGATACCACTTGTTAGGGTCGAAATGTAGCTAGAGGGGGGGTGAATAGCTCGTTGCGCTCGTCGAAGCTTGCTTCTTGATGATGATATGCAACGGAATGTACAAGAAACAAAAATACAATGCTAACACAAGGATTTACTTGGTATCCACCTCAAGAAGAGGTAACTAATCCAAGGATCCACACATGACACACTCTCCACTAATGAAATCACTCCTTTATGGTAACTACTGAAGGCAGAGAAGCCTTACAATACTCTCAGTACAAGAAGAAAGAAAGGGAAGCAAATACAATTGAAATCTTACAAGATTTACACTGAAAACCCTAACCCTAGTTTCTTCTTCTTGTTGTAGATCGCCTCTTGACTTGGACATGCACAAGCACTTGTCTCCAAGAACCTTCAAGAACTGGCGGTGAGAGCTCAGAGAAGTTACTGTGTCGATCGGAGAAGAATCGGGTGACAAAGTGCTGAAGAAGTTGCTCGCAACGACTTTATCCAGCGCCAACGGTTGAATCCCAATCGATTGAATTGCTTCCAATCGATTGGGGAGGTTTTTGATCGATTGGTTGATCGATCCAGAGTGCCTCTGTGCTCCCTGGAACTCGCTTGAATAGATTACTCGATCGATTCATTCACCCTCGCGCGATTCCAGTCTCTCAATCGATCACTTGAGCTATTGGAGGCTCCCAATCGATCAGGTGATCGATTGGGAGGCGTTTTGTGCGCTAGCGATTCTTCCCCAGTCGATCACTTGATCGATTGGGAGAAACTTTTGTCGCGGGACTCACCCAATCGATTGGGCATGAGCCAATCGATCGGTTGATTGATTTGGCTCACACACGACTTGCCAAATCAAGTCCAAAGTCCCTAAAACTAACATCCGGTCAACCATGACCTGTTGGGACATCATGCCTAGCATCCAGTCACCCTCGACCTACTAGGACTTCCTCACCAAGTGTTCGGTCAATCCCTTTGACCCACTTGGACCTTTTCTCCTAGTGCCAAGTATCCGGTCAACCCTTTGACCTACTTGGACTTCTCAACACCAGCTGTCCGGTCAACCTTGACCCACCTGGATTTCCACGTGCCTGGCTTCACTCACCAGGACTTCCCTTCTACCTAGCTTCACTCACTAGGACTTTCACCTAGCTTCACTCACTAGGATTTTCATACTGCCTAGCTTCACTCACTAGGATTTTCCTTTTGCCTGGCTTCACTCACCAGGACTTCCCAATCAAGTATCCGGTCAATCTTGACCTACTTGACTCTCCTTCACATCAATCTGGTCAAACCCTAACCAGAAGAGAATTGCTCCAGCAATCTCCCCAATCAGATGATTGCACCTGCAATCTCCATATACTGTCAGTCTCTATGTATTGTCAAATATCGAAACCCAAACATCAAGACTCAAGCTTGAGTCATCTTAAGCTTAGTCAACTAGGTCAACCTTGATCTAGGGAATATTGCACCAACAAAAATAACTGATTATGAGTCAGCTCGTCTTGACACAATAACATCAAAACAAATACAAGAAGTCAGAAGGCTAAACTCTATATAGAAGATACATATTACACGTACAAGTCCAAAATCAATAATGTGAGTGGAAGTAATAACGAAAGAAGTCTCTCGATGTAACATGGGACTGGTGGACAGGATCTCTAGACGACTTCATAAATCCTCTACCTGTTCCCTGGTGAAAGAAAAACCAGTACAAGGGGTGGTGAGTGCCGATGACTCAGCGGGTAATAGAGAAACAGTACATAAATATAATATATCTAGAGATTAAAAGGTATACAGTTTCATGGGGAAATAATAATATGAACAACGGTGATATCATAATAAATATCCATACCTGAACTCGTATACTAAGCAAGTACTAGAAAGTTATGTGCAAGTGAGGATCTGTAATAGTACTGCTCATAACTACAAGAGCATGTATGATATATATATATATATATATATATATATATATATATATATATATATATATATATATATATGTGTGTGTGTGTGTGTGTGTGTGTGTGTGACCAATAAGTAAGTCTATGTTGATATACATGCAGCAGACATATCTCAAGCATATGTAAACATATCACATCCATATGAATACAATAAAACAACATATGCAAACACAATAACATATTCATATGCACGATATGGTCATTCCCGCCCATCCCTTAGCTACCACGACCCCTGTATTATTGGCAGGTTAGGACAATGACAACTGTACGACACTCCAATCGTCACTACTCTCGAGTGACTGAGTGGATAGTTTGTATAGTAGCTGACTAGTTACATAACAACTGGGTCCTTGCCGTTCGCAACTCTGGCTACCACTATATATAAGTGGCCGAGTGGGCATGACAAGACAAGTGACATTTGCTCCAGCTACCACTATTCATGAGTGTTCGAGTGTGTGACGCTGGCCAACGACTTTCTCAACCATAAGAGAGACATAATCGTTAGCATGCATGCAATGATATGATGAGCATGATAAGAACATCCATCACCACAAATACATAAATAGCAATCAACTATGCTACAATAAAACCAGTATGCATAATAATGTACATGAATATACAGCAATCAATGCAAGTAACATGGTATCTAGTATTTGCTAAATATCATGGATTGTAACATGAGACTATATAGATATCAAATCAAATATCTCTTTGTCATTTTCAATGAACCCTTCTGGTTGCTTTATATGGATGTTTGCTTCAAGACTGCCGTTAAGGAAAGCTGTCTTGACATCCATTTGCCAAATTTCATAATCCATATGAGCGGCAATGGATAAGAGTATCCGGATAGACTTAAGCATAGCTACCGGCGAAAAAGTCTCCTCATAATCGATTCCCTCTTTCTGAGTGTACCCTTTCGCAACAAGCCTTGCTTTGAAGGTTTCTACCTTCCCATCTGTCCCTCTTTTCCTTTTGTAGATCCACTTGCATCCAACGGCTTTTACACCATCAGGTGGTTCTACAAGCTCCCAGACCTTATTAGAGTACATAGACTCTATTTCAGAATTCATTATCTTTTGCCAAGATACTGCATCTATATCAAGGAGTGTTTCATCATATGTCCGGGGATCAGGTTCATGTTTACCCTAGATCAAGTCCGAAGACTCTCCCAAAAACATGAATATCTCAGGTTGCCTTACGACCCTCCCACTACGACGAGGCACCGTCTGTGGTTGTGTATCATGTGTGACACGTGTTGCAGTCTCTTGCGGTACTTCATCTTGTACTGTTGGTATTGAAGTAGACGTGTCCTCTCTAAGTTCTTCTAGAACAATTTTGCTGCTAGGCTTGTGATCCATTATATAGTCTTCTATTAAAAACTGGGCATTGGTGCTAGCAATGACCTTTTAGTCTTTAGGACTATAAAATAAACCACCTTTCGTTCCTCTGGGATATCCCATAAACACACGAACTTCTGTACGAGATTCTAACTTATCAGCATCTGGTTTCAGCACATGTGCCGGACTACCCCAAATCCGAATATGTCTTAGACTGGGCTTACACCCATTCCACAATTCTGTGGGAGTAGAAGATACTGATTTAGAAGGTACAAAGTTCAGAATTTGCGCTGCCATTTTCAGAGTGTATCCCCAAAACGAATTTGGAAATTCTGAATAACTCATCATCGATCTAACTATCTCCATAAGATTCCTATTCCTTCGTTCTGTCACACCATTCTGTTAGGGTACACCAGGTGTGGATAATTGGGATTGAATCCCGACCTCTGATAAGTAATTCCTAAACTCTCCTAAGAGGTATTCGCCACCACGATCAGACCGTAGTGTCTTGATATTTTTACCTAGACGTTTCTCCACATCAGCCTTGTACTCTTTGAACTTAACAAAGCACTCAGACTTGCGGCGCATTAGGTAAATGTATCCATATCTTGAATAATCGTCTATAAAAGAGACAAAATATTCAAAACCACCTCTTGCCTGGATAGACATAGGACCACACAAATCAGAATGAATCAGTTCTAATGCATATTTGACTCTATACCCCTTGGCCATAAAAGGTCTCTTGGTCATTTTACCTTCCAAGCAAGATTCACAAGTTGGAAAATTTTCCAACTCTAATGAACCCAAAAGTCTATCAGCTATAAACCTTTGAATCCTACTTAAGTTAATATGACAAAGCCTTAGATGCCAAAGATACGCTTGGTTCATTTTCGAAGGTTCTTTTCTCTTATTAGAGTTAGAAGATGTGTTATTAATTTCCATATTTTGCTTTGTGAGAGAAATTGGATTTAAAGTATATAAATTGTCAACTAATGCACCAGAACAGATAATCACCTTATTTCCTTTTATAACCACATTGATACTAAAAGAAACTGAATATCCATCCAAATACAGTTTAGAAACTGAAATTAAATTCTTTCTAAAACTGGGTACATAAAGACAATTTCTTAAAACCAAATTTCTATTCCTATCAAAAGATAAGTAGACGTCTCCCACTGCAACAACCGCCACCTTAGTAGCATTGCCCATGCAGAAGGTAATCTCTCCTTCAGATAGTCGTCGGGTTTCCTGGAACCCCTGCAAGGAATTGTAGACATGATCAGTGGTTCCCGTATCTAAACACCAGGTGTTGGTAGATAACACCGCTAAACATGTTTCAACAACTAGAGCATGAGATATACCTTTATTGTTCTGATTCCTACGAGGGCAGTCTGCCTTCCAATGTCCTAACTGCTTGCAGATGAAGCACTTGCCCTTCGGCTTCTTCATTCCATCTTTTTGTCCCTGAGGTTTTTTCACTCTCTTTGCTAAAAAGACTTGTTTCTTCTTCTTCTTGCCTTTTGGCTTAGAAGTAGAACCATTTTCATCATAGTGAATCTGAGAACTTTGATGAAATATACCTTCTGCTGCCTGTAGTTCTGTTAGAAGTTCTGCCAACGTATACTCTCTTTTGTTCATATTATAGTTCAGGTGGAACTGCTCAAAACTTCTGGGCAGCATTTGGAGAATTATATCGACCTGGGTTTCCCCATCGATTTCTCCTCCAAGAACTTGTATTTCGTTCAGATGATATGATCCCTTACAGGTGTTCCCTCAGACATGGTGGCCATCATTAACTTTCTCATTGCCTCTTGCCTAGCAGTCTGACTCTGGTGCCCAAAGAGTTCTTTGAGATTGTTCATTATATCATTAGTTGTTGGTAAATCTTGATGCTGATTGATCCTGTCCGAACCAGAAATCAACAGACGCTGGGCACGTGGCGCTCTCCGGCTCGCTGATGTAGATCTCCAACTGGTGGCGCGATGCTCCGGCTAACCTGCACAGAAGTCGAGCCGGGAAGGGGGTTCCCGGCGGCGACCCTCCGACGCTCAAGTCAGGTAAATTACGATAAACAAGGTGGCTCCTAAAGTCTTAGAATACCTAGAAAATCTCTCTCCCTTCCGGCGAAGTCTGAGGTTCTTTATATAGAGCTGTGAAGGGTTTGGGCACGTGTATCGAGGTGCATACGTGTCCTCTGTCCCTTCCTAGGTATGCGGCTGTCAGAAAGCTTACCTGACCCATATCGCTACAGTCAAAGCATGCCCTTGATGGGACAGCAGAATCCCCTGTCACAAGATTTGGAGCATGGCACACACGTGAAAACTACCGGTTGTCAGAGAAAGAAGTCCCCTGTCCTTTTCCCTTGCTCCAAACTTGTCGTCCGGGCGGACAGCTCCCTCAACATCCGACCGGACATCCGCAGCGGTTTACTTGTGCTTTGTGGAGACTAATAAACAGGGGTGCTTTATGACTTTGATCGGTCAAAAGGTCAGCTCGGTCCATGACCTTTTCAACTGAGCGTCGGAACCCCGATTTGACAGGGTGCCTTCCAACCATAAGTGCGAGCCGGCCAGACCCACCCGGGTATTTGATTCCATCGACCGACCGGCAGTCCGGTCGGACCGGCCGTCTACGGCCGTCCGTCCGGTCGGACCACACTCTCCCCGGATGGGCGGCTGCTCCGGTGACTTCCACTTGGCGTTGACTTTGCAGGGGGGGCCCGCTCTTACTACCGGATCACTGATGTTGCAATACATTTGACATTGATGCCAAAATGTAACACCGCGCCATCTCATCAGCTTTTACCCATTTCTTATGATACTCAATCTCCTCTGGAGTACAGTCACCGTCAGGTGCATCAGGACAAGCCTCAGTCAGTACAAACTAATAGCTTTCAGCAGTAAGGACAATGTCCAAGTTTCTTTTCCAATCTATGTAGTTGGGTCTAGTAAGTTTATTCTCTTTCAGTATAATGGCCAGTGGGTTGAAAGTCATCCTAAGAATCACAAAAATAACTTTGGTCAGGACTCTAAATTTAGAATAATATTGATTCCTCAAACAATACTATTTTAAATTAACCAACACCTCAAAATACTGTGAATTTTGTATGCCATGATAGTGTGGACGCATACAGATTCAACATTTGTAAAAGGAGGGTGTAACCCATTAATTTTATTATCTTGCCAACCTAACTTTTTGACAAATAAAATTAATAGTTGGTTTCCTTCGGTCACACAAATAATAGCAGTGACTCCGATGGGGAGGATACTATTAGACGTGCCTAAGTGTATACCATTACTTGACACTAAGTCCATTAATAAGATTTTGACCCTTCCGATGGGGAAGATCACACGCTCTTAATTAATTTCCTATAGTCATCCAAAATGGAAGTTTGATCTAGTGATCCGCAAACAAACTCATCCGATATGGAGGAAGGCACTCAGAGCCAACGCGCAAGTTTGTTTGCATCACTTACAAACTAGTAATGGAGACCGTGGAATTTATTGAAATAAATCTCTCTCCCACTTAGTTATTTAAAGTGAGGAATTTTAAACTATCCTAGCATACATCACATGCATACACACACAATACAGTAAATAAAAGCAATAAATATGGAAATTATTTTCCAACTATTATGGCATTTTTCTATTACTGTCCTCCATGTGCTCCAACCCTAGCTGCTGCCATCTTTAGCCACCGCCATCGGGTCGAGTCATCACATCCATCTTGCTTCTTATTCCGCTGCACCTCTGGTGCTCCAAAAGTACCACGCCTCGCAAAAATCCGATCCGCGACAAAAATAGAATTTTACATATATCGATCCTATATTCCACGAGGGAATGTACATGTAATTTAGATCGAAAAAAAATTCTAAAATCCTAGGGCTAATACAGCTCCTGCTGTATTAGTTAAATACAATCATGCACACACAAAATATTGCCCTTGACATGTCCAAGGGTCCAATCACACACAACATCAATAAGCCATAATAGTTGGAGCCTGCATCAAAGAGTTAGCACATCCTACTATTATCCCGCCTAAATTATGTATGACATGTGCATAACCTATTTGAATTCTAACACACAAAGGCAAACCCTAGCTCTGATACCAATTGTTGGTTAGTCCTAGGAAAACGTACCGGTTCCACTGTACAAAAATTTTTGTACAAGTGTCGAACCTTTCCTTAAATAACCAATTGTGTTCTTTAGAAGTTAAATTAGGAATCACAGACAAAACTTAACATCATTGATTCCAAATTTAACTTATCTGTTCTTAATGGTTTAGATATGAATTGCAAGCGGAACTTAACACTATTGATTTAAATCCACCTATGTTATTAATTCCATTAAATATTAATTTCCAAAATTGGCTTCCAGGACTGCATGGCGAGGCACATGACCTTCTTGGATATGGGAGCAACCACCACCGCCTAGACAAAGCCTTTTAAGAAAAGCTAATATTTAATTTCCTTAAATAACTCTAGGTTAACCAAAAAGAACAATCGAATCATAAATTCGAAAAAGAAGAAAACACAAACTTGAAAAAACTAATTCGAAATACTAGATCTAATTGCCTCTTGTATTTAGAATTCTTACAAAGAAAATAACTAGTATGATGCGGAAGAAAACTACTAGTTATATCTTCTCTTTGTAAGCTAATGACCTCAAGATCTTCTGTCGTATATCTCGCCTTGCCTTGGACATCGTGTGGGCGACGATCCTCCAAGATGAACACCACCCAAAAGCTTCTTTCTCTTCTTCTAAAATCCGGCCACCACCACCACCAAGGAGAAGAGAGCAAAAGGGAAAAAAGAAGGGAGAGGGAGAGGGCCGGCCACTTGAGGTTCTCCAAGCAAGAGAATAAAAATTGTGTCTCATGAAGCCTCCTCATCCCTTCTTTTATATTACTTGCCCAAGGCAAATAAGGAAAAACTTTTTACAAAAAATAAAATGATCCTCTAGTTTTTTCTTTTCCCTTTCTATTTTTCCTTTTCTTTACTCTTGATTGAATCAATCACTAATTTTAATTTTGTGCTTATTTTTAATTTTAATTATGGCCGGCCACTTGCTTGGGCACTAAGCAAGGTGGCCGACCACCTCATCAAAAGGAATAAGGAAAAAGATATTTTTTAAAATTTTACAAGAAGTAATCATTTTATAAAATTTACAAGCTCTCATTCCTAAAGTAGGAGTTAAAAAAGGAAAGTTCTAAAAATTAAAACCATGTTTTAAAATTTAAAACTTCTCTTATAAAATTTCCTTTTTTAACACGATGATAGAAAATTTTAATTTTAAAACTTATCTTCCTTTTTTTTCTTAAACCATGAGGATGGTTAAAAAAGGAAAGTTTTAAAACTTTTAAAACTCTCTATTAAAACATGTGGCCTAATTCAAATAAGGAAAGTTTTGAAAATTAAAATCTCTCTTTTAAAACTTATAGTTTTCTACAAAGAGAAGATTTTAAAAATTCAAAACAACCCTCCCTTTTTGAATTATTGTGGCCGACCCCTTCATGCTTGGTCACCAAGCAAAGGGTTGGCCCCTATAGAAGAGGATGTGGCCGACCCTTGCTTGGTCACCAAGCATTGGACCGGCCCACTTCTTGGACACCAAGAAGAGCCTTACATTTGGATGGACTTGAGGCTATAATGAGGCTACGATAGGGACCTAGAGGAGAAATTGGTTTTGGCCTTCTAATGAGCTTGAATATCCCGTGCTCTCCCCGAACACACAACTCAAGTTCATCGATAATAACTCATTCCACTAGAGAGTTATTATCACACTACCGCACCAATCCCAAATTACATTATGGGCTCCTTTTTATCATGAGTGTGTTAGTCTCCCTGTGTTTAAGATAACGAATGTCCACAAATTAAGTTACTGACAACTCACTTAATTAATATCTAGCTCCAATAGTAGTATCACTCATCTTTATTGTCATGTCGGACTAAGTCCACCTGCAGGGTTTAACATGGCAATCCTTATGAGCTCCTCTTGGGGACATTCTTAACCTAGATAACTAGGGCACAAATTCCTTCTATAATCAACAATACACACTATAAGTAATATCATTTCCCAACTTATCGGCCATATTGATTTATCGAGCTAAACCTCACCCTTTGATAAGTCAAAGAAATAAATATTAAATATATGTGCTTGTTATTATATTAGGATTAAGAGCACACACTTCCATAATAACTAAGGTCTAGTTCTTTTATTAAGTCAGTACAAAAAGAACTTACCTAAAATGGTCCTACTCAATCCACTTAGAGTGTATCAGTGTAATTTATTAATCAAGATAAACTAATACTTAATTACACTACGACTATTCCGATGATTTGTTCCTTTCCATCTTGGTCATGTGCAACTGTTTATAATTTATAAAGAACCGACAACATGATCTTCTGAGTGTGACACCACACACCATGTTATCTACTTATATAAATTAATTGAACAATTATATTTAACAAATAAATGTAGATATTGACCAATGTGATTCTTTTATTTCAAAAATAAATGTTTACAAAAGTTAGGCTTTTAGTATACACTCCAACAATCTCCCACTTATACTAAAAGTCTAAGCTGCCATATCTGTTGCCATACATCTAATTCTCATCCCCTCCACATGTCGATCAAAAGCTTTCGCCGAATGGGCCTTAGTGAAAGGATCTGCCAGGTTATCCACTGATGCAATCTTAGCGACGACAACTTCTCCTCGCTTGACGATGTCTCGTATCAGGTGGTACTTGCGCTCTATATGTTTACTTGCTTTATGAGCTCGTGGTTCCTTCAAGTTTGCAACTGCACCGCTATAATCACAATAAATTGAGATGATCTTGGGCAAACCAGGAATCACATCTAAGTCCATTAGAAAGTTCCTGAGCCATACAGCTTCGTTGGCTGCCTCAGAGGCTGCCACATACTCAGCTTCCATGGTTGAGTCCGAGATGCATTTCTGCATAACACTCCTCCATGCAATGGCTCCACCTTCTAGAGTAAACACATAGCCTGACGTAGACTTACTGTTGTCCCTATCTGATTGGAAGTCTGAATCCGTATAACCCACAGGGAGCAAATCATCTGCTTGGTAAACTAGCATATAATCTCTAGTCCTTCTCAGGTACTTCAATATATGCTTTACAGTAGTCCAATGCTCTTGTCCAGGGTTACTCTGATATCTGCTGACCATGCCCACGGCAAAAAAGATATCAGGTCTCGTGCACAGCATCGCATACATAAGGCTTCCTACAGCCGAAGCATAAGGGACTACCTTCATTTCCTCCATCTCCTTTGATGTCTTTGGAGACATCTCTTTAGATAAGGCTACTCCATGCCTAAAAGGTAAGAAACCTTTCTTGGAGTTCTGCATGCTAAAACGAGCAAGGACCGTATCTATATATGAAGCTTGAGATAGGCACAACATTCTTTTCTTACGATCCCTTATGACTTTGATCCCAAGAATGTGTGCACATTCTCCTAAGTCCTTCATATCAAATTGTTTGGACAACCATACTCTTACATCCGATAATACCTTGACATTGTTGCTAATTAACAAAATATCATCTACGTATAGTATAAGAAATACCACCACGTTTCCGTTACACTTCTTGTATACACAAGACTCATCCGGACGCTAAATAAATCCATATGACTGGATTACTTCATTAAACCGGATGCTCCAAGACCTTGAAGCTTGCTTCAGTCCATAAATGGATCGATTGAGCGTGCACACTAGATGCTCTTTGCCTTTTTCAATGAACCCTTCTGGTTGCTTTATATGGATGTTTTCTTCAAGACTTCCATTAAGGAAAGCTGTCTTGACATCCATTTGCCAAATTTCATAATCCATATGAGCGACAATGGATAAGAGTATCTGGATAGACTTAAGTATAGCTACCAGCGAAAAAGTCTCCTCATAATCGATTCCCTCTTTCTGAGTGTACCCTTTCGCAACAAGCCTTTCTTTGAAGGTTTCTACCTTCCCATCTGTCCCTCTTTTCCTTTTGTAGATCCACTTGCATCCAACGGCTTTTACACCATCTGGTGGTTCTACAAGCTCCCAGATCTTATTAGAGTACATAGACTCTATTTCAGAATTCATTGCCTTTTGCCAAGATACTGCATCTATATCTTGGAGTGCTTCATCATATGTCCGGGGATTAGGTTCATGTTTACCCGGGATCAAGTCCGAAGACTCTCCCAAAAACATGAATCTCTCAGGCTGCCTTACAACCCTCCCACTACGACGAGGCACCGTCTGTGGTTGTGTATCATGTGTGACACGTGTTGCAGTCTCTTGCGGTACTTCATCTTGTACTGTTGGTACTGAAGTAGACGTGCCCTCTCTAAGTTCTTCTAGAATAATTTTTCTACTAGGCTTGTGATCCATTATATAGTCTTCTTCTAAAAACTGGGCATTGATGCTAACAATGACCTTCTGGTCTATAGGACTATAAAATAAACCACCTTTCGTTCCTCTAGGATATCCCACAAACACACGAACTTCTGTACGAGATTCTAACTTAACATCATCGGGTTTCAGCACATGTGTCGGACTACCCCAAATTCGAATATGTCTTAGACTGGGCTTACGCCCATTCCAAAATTCTGTGGGAGTAGAAGATACTGATTTAGAAGGTACAAAGTTCAGAATGTGCGCTGCCATTTCCAGAGTGTATCCCCAAAACGACTTTGGTAATTCTGAATAACTCATCATCGATCTAACTATCTCTATAAGAGTCATATTCCTTCGTTCTACCACACCATTCTGTTGGGGTGCACCAGGTGCGAATAATTGGGATTGAATCCCAACCTCTGATAAGTAATTCCTAAACTCTCCTAAGAGGTATTTGCCACCACGATCAGACCGTAGTGTCTTGATATTTTTACCTAGACATTTCTCCACATCAGCCTTGTACTCTTCGAACTTATCAAAGCACTCAGACTTGCGGCGCATTAGGTAAATGTATCCATATCTTGAATAATCGTCTATAAAAGAGACAAAATATTCAAAACCACCTCTTACCTGGATAGACATAGGACCACACAAATCAGAATGAATCAGTTCTAAAACATCTTTGGCTTTATACCCCTTGGCCTTAAAAGGTCTCTTGGTCATTTTACCTTCCAAGCAAGATTCACAAGTTGGAAAATTTTCCAACTCTAATGAACCCAAAAGTCCATCAGCTATAAACCTTTGAATCCTACTTAAGTTAATATGGCCAAGCCTTAGATGCCAAAGATACGCTTGGTTCATCTTCGAAGGTTCTTTTCTCTTATTAGAGTTAGAAGATGTGTTATTAATTTCCATATTTTGCTTTGTGGGAGAAATTGGATTTAAAGTATATAAATTGTCAACCAATGCACCAGAACAGATAATCACCTTATTTCTCTTTATAACCACATTGATACTAAAAGAAACTGAATATCCATCCAAATACAGTTTAGAAACTGAAATTAAATTCTTTCTAAAACTGGGTACATAAAGACAATTTCTTAAAACCAAATTTCTATTCCTATCAAAAGATAAGTAGACGTCTCCCACTGCAACAGCCACCACCTAGTAGCATTGCCCATGTAGACGGTAATCTCTCCTTCAGATAGTCGTCGGGTTTCCTGGAACCCCTGCAACGAATTGCAGACATGATCAATGGCTCCCGTATCTACACACCAGGTGCTGGCAGATAACACCGCTAAACATGTTTCAACAACTAGAGCATGAGATATACCTTTATTGTTCTTATTCCTACGAGGATAGTCCGCCTTCCAATGTCCTGACTGCTTGCAGATGAAGCACTTGCCCTTCGGCTTCTTCATTCCAGCTTTTTGTCCCTGAGGTTTATTCACTCTCTTTGCTGAAAATACCTGTTTCTTCTTCTTCTTACCTTTTGGCTTAGAAGTAGAACCATTTTCATCATAGTGAATCTAAGAACTTTGACGAAATATACCTTCTGCTGCCTGTAGTTATGTCAGAAGTTCCGCCAACGTATACTCTCTTTTGTTCATGTTATAGTTCAGGCGGAACTGCTCAAAACTTCTGGGTAGCGTTTGGAGAATTATATCGACCTGGGTTTCCCCATCGATTTCTCCTCCAAGAACCTGTATTTCATTCAGATGATATGATCCCTTACGGGTGTTCCTTCAGACATGGTGGCCATCATTAACTTTCTCATTGCCTCTTGCCTAGCAGTCCGACTCTGGTGCCCAAAGAGTTCTTTGAGATTGTTCATTATATCATAAGCTGTTGATAAATCTTGATGCTGATGTTGCAATACATTTGACATTGATGCCAAAATGTAACACCGCGCCATCTCATCAGCTTTTACCCATTTCTCATAATACTCAATCTCCTCTGGGGTAGAGTCACCATCAGGTGCATCAGGACAAGCCTCAGTCGGTACAAACTTATAGCTTTCAACAGTAAGGACAATGTCCTAGTTTCTTTTCCAATCTATGTAGTTGGGTCCAGTAAGTTTGTTCTCTTTCAGTATAATGGCCAGTGGGTTGAAAGTCATCCTAAGAATCATAAAAATAACTTTGGTCAGGACTCTAAATTTAGAATAATATTGATTCCTCAAAACATACTATTTTAAATTAACCAACACCTCAAAACACCGTGAATTTTGTATGCCACGATAGTGTGGACATATACAAGATTCAACATTTGTAAAAGGAGGGTGTAACCCATTAATTTTATTATCTTGTCAACCTAACTTTTTGACAAATAAAATTAATAGTTGGTTTCCTTCGGTCACACAAATAATTGCAGTGACTCCGATGGGGAGGATACTATTAGACATGCCTAAGTGTATACCATTACTTGACACTAAGTCCATTAATAAGATTGTGCCCCTTTCGATGGGGAAGATCACACGCTCTTAATTAATTTCCTATAGTCATCCAAAATGGAAGTTTGATCTAGTGATCCGCAAATAAACTCATCCTATATAGAGGAAGGCACTCAGAGACAACGCGCAAGTTTGTTTGCATCACTTACAAACCAGTAATGGAGACCGTGGAATTTATTGAAATAAATCCCTCTCCCACTTAGTTACTTAAAGTGAGGAATTTTAAACTATCCTAGCATACATCACATTCATACACACACAATACAGTAATTAAAAGCAATAAATATGGAAATATTTTTTCAACTATTATGGACTTTTTCTGTTACAGTCCTCCATGTGCTCCAACCCTAGCTGTTGCCATCTTTAGCCACCACCATCGGGTCAAGTCGTGACATCCATCTTGGTTCTTATTCTGTTGCGCCTCTGGTGCTCTAAAAGTACCATGCCTCGCAAGAATCCGATCAACGACAAAAATAGAATTTTATATATATCGATCCTATATTCCACGAGGGAATGTACATGTAATTTAGATCGAAAATAAAATTCTAAAATCCTAGGGCTAATACAGCCCCAGCTGTATTAGTTACATATAATCATGCACACACAAAATATTGCCCTTGACATGTCCAAGGGTCCAATCACACACAACATCAATAAGCCATAATAGTTGGAGCCTGCAACCAAAGAGTTAGCACATCCTACTATTATCCCGCCTAAATTATGTATGACATGTGCATAACCTATTTGAATTCTAAACACACAGAGGCAAACCCTAGCTCTGATACCAATTGTTGGTTAGTCCTAGGAAAACGTATCAGTTCCACTGTATAAAATTTTTGTACAAGTGTCGAACCTTTCCTTAAATAACCAATTGTGTTCTTTAGAAGTTAAATTAGGAATCGCAGACAGAACTTAACATCATTGATTCCAAATTTAACTTATCTGTTCTTAATGGTTTAGATATGAATCGCAAGCGGAACTTAACACTATTGATTTAAATCCACCTATGTTATTAATTCCATTAAATATTAATTTCCAAAATTGGCTTCCAGGACTGCATGGTGAGGCACATGGTCTTCTTGGATATGAGAGCAACCACCACCGCCTAGACAAAGCCTTTTAAGGAAAGCTAATATTTAATTTCCTTAAATAACTCTAGGTTAACCAAAAAGAACAATCGAATCACAAATTTGAAAAAGAAGAAACCACAAACTTGAAAAAACTAATTCGAAAAACTAGATCTAATTGCCTCTTGTATTTAGAATTCTTACAAAGAAAATAACTAGTATGATGCGGAAGAAAACTACTAGTTATACCTTTTCTTTGTAAGCTAATGACCTTAAGATATTCTGCCGTATTCCTCATCTTGCCTTGGACGTCGTGTGGGCGACGATACTCCAAGATGAACACCACCCAAAAGCTTCTTCCTCTTCTTCTAAAATCCGGCCACCACCACCACCAAGGAGAAGAGAGCAAAAGGGAAAAAAGAAGGGAGAGGGAGAGGGTCGGCCACTTGAGGTTCTCCAAGCAAGAGAATAAGAATTGTGTCTCATGAAGCTTCCTCACCCCTTCTTTTAGATTATTTATCCAAGGCAAATAAGGAAAAACTTTTTACAAAAAATAAAATCATCCTCTAATTTTTCCTTTTCCCTTTTTATTTTCCCTTTTCTTTCCTCTTGATTGAATCAATCACCAATTTTTATTTTGTGATGATTTTTAATTTTAATTATGGCCGGCCACTTGCTTGGGCACCAAGCAAGGTGGCCGACCACCTCATCAAGAGGAATAAGGAAAAAAATATTTTTTAAAATTTTACAAGAAGTAATCATCTTATAAAATTTACAAGCTCTCTTTCCTAAAGTAGGAGTTAAAAAAGGAAAGTTTTAAAAATTAAAACCATGTTTTAAAATTTAAAACTTCTCTTATAAAATTTCCTTTTTTAGCATGATGATAGAAAATTATAATTTTAAAACTTATCTTCTTTTTTTTCTTAAACCATGAGGATGGTTAAAAAAGGAAAGTTTTAAAACTTTTAAAATTCTCTATTAAAACATGTGGCCTAATTCAAATAAGGAAAGTTTTGAAAATTAAAATCTCTCCTTTAAAACTTATAGTTTTCTACAAAGAGAAGATTTTAAAAATTCAAAACAACCCTCCCTTTTTGAATTATTGTGGCCGGCCCCTTCATGCTTGGTCACCAAGCAAAGGGTCGACCCCTATAGAAGAGGATGTGGCCGGCCCTTGCTTGGTCACCAAGCATTAGACCGGCCTACTTCTTGGACACCAAGAAGAGCCTTACATTTGGATGGACTTGAGGCTATAATGAGGCTACGATAGGGACCTAGAGGAGAAATTGGTTTTGGCCTTCCGATGAGCTTGAGTATCCCGTGCTCGCCCCGAACACACAACTCAAGTTCATCGATAATAACTCATTCCACTAGAGAGTTATTATCGCACTACCGCACTAATCCCAAATTACATTATGGGCTACTTCTTATCATGAGTGTGTTAGTCTCCCTGTGTTTAAGATAACGAATGTCCACTAATTAAGTAAGTTACTGACAACTCACTTAATTAATATCTAGCTCCAAGAGTAGTATCACTCAACTTCATTGTCATGTCGGACTAAGTCCACCTACCGGATTTAACATGACAATCCTTATGAGCTTCTCTTAGGGACATTCTCAACCTAGATAACTATGACACAGATTCCTTCTATAATCAACAACACACACTATAAGTAATATCATTTCCCAACTTATTGGGCATATTGATTTATCGAGCTAAACCTCACCCTTTGATAAGTCAAAGAAATAAATATTAAATATATGTGCTTGTTATTATATTAGGATTAAGAGAACACACTTCCATAATAACTAAGGTCTAGTTCTTTTATTAAGTCAGTACAAAAAGAACTTATCTAAAATGGTCCTACTCAATACACTTAGAGTGTACCAGTGTAATTTATTAATCAAGATAAACTAATACTTAATTACACTACGACTATTCTGATGGTTTGTTCCTTTCCATCTTAGTCAAGAGCAACTGTTTATAATTTATAAAGAACCGACAACATGATCTTCTGAGTGTGACACCACATACCATGTTATCTACTTATATAAATTAATTGAACAATTACATTTAACAAATAAATGTAGATATTGACCAATGTGATTCTTTTATTTCAAAAATAAATATTTACAAAAGCTAGGCTTTTAATATACACTCCAACAATAGAAAGGAAGAGGGTAAGGCGGCGCTGATCCAGGCTAGGGTAGTAGTGTTGCTTTGTGCGACAACGACGGAACAGATTTGTGGTTGCCACCGCTTGAGGCCGTGTGCATCGATATCGTCTAGCGATGACGTCGACAAGAGAAGACACCGATTCCCGTCATTGTCGATTAACACTTCGGTGGCACTGTCAATGGTCAATAGTTGGTGATAGGATGATGCAGCAAGCACCGGGATTCGCAGACAGTGGCAATGCGAGAAGATCAAGAATACAACTATGGATCGGCGGAAGATAGAATCGGGGAAGAAGGGAGGGGTGCCCGTTGACAAGCTACACTCCCTGCTCTCCCATGGTCGACGACTAGATTGCGAGAGGGGCAGTTGGCATTAGTGATTGGGAGGTAGTGGTGGCTGAGGCAATGGATCCAGTTGAAGGGCAAATGTGCGGCAATGGAGTGGAGCTAGGGCACTGGAGTGGCTGTGGATCTATGCCGACAATCAATAGAGGTGGAGGGAGAGCTACACCAGCGATGGCTAGCCTACCTTGGACATGAGTGTTGGCGATCAGTGATCAGCATAATGGCAGCGTGTGAGGAGGGGAGAGGGTGATCGAATGAGGCTTTTAGGGCATAGTAACTCCACATTTATAATTAGGATTTAATTAATTAAACTCTAAGTTAATTTCTCAATCAACTCCCACTTAAATAGGTATTCCAAACAGACTTTCTCTAAGTCTAATCGATTCATCCACTTGAATGTGTCATATAGACTCCGTTTAAATTCTGAATTTTTTTTTTAAAATTCCTAAAAAAATTCAATAAGATTATTTCTCTAATAATACTTATTATTTAATTTCTGTATCTTACACCAGTATTAACATTGGTGCTGGTTTACAAAAATCCATTGATTACAACATTGACGATGGTTTTAAAAAATGGACACTAATGTGGTGGTGGTTTCTCAAAACCATCACCACCAATTTTTAAAAATACAGAAGTCACACCAATGTGTTATTCCATATGTCTGAAAAACCAACATCAATATGATATTAATATGAAAACTAGCACCACTCCAACATATTGATAAAGATATATAAGTCAGAAAATATATTGGTATATTAATGTCAAAATCTTAAAACCATTATTTATGCATATGCACATTTGTTTATTTATGTTAATAATGTACACTTTGAATAATTCTAATCATCAGTTGATGTTGCCCATAAACTCCAATAGACTAGTGTATTAAGTCACTTTAATGGTTTTTTTTGGCTGTCCAATAATGAAAGGACAAGATCGTTAGTTAGTTCATTTACATGATCGACACAAAGCATCATTAAACAGTTCTCGTTTACAGTATTTTTGGACATACAAGATATTCAGTAAATTCATGGTCACTGGTCAATATATTTTAAAGTTGGAATTCAACATTTCAAACCTTTAAATTTTCAGGTACATTTTCTAATTTTAAAAGCTAGAAGCACATAATAAAAAATTAATCATTGTAAATTTGTAGGTGTCCTAGTTACTTCAATAGAAAAGATGTATTTCTGTTGGTGATATTTTATATAGAGGTGCTTCCGTTCCTATGAACTCAATTAATGCATTTTGTGATCTCTTTCTTGCTCACTTCTCTAATAAAAAAGAATCTACTAGATCAAGAATTGAGGAGTTGCTTAAACTCTATTCTCATAGAGTTGAATTAGATCATGATTTTTAGTACCTAGATTCAATTGGGTTGAAGTGATTCATCAATTTATTATTCTCCAATTACCTACCATCAGGGATTTTTTTCATCAAGTTAGACATATCAAATGACCACTTTAGTTCCAAATCTAAAGGGATTTACTAGTCTTTTGACTGTAAGCTTTTTAATGGTAAATATGATTTTTTTTATATGGACATTATTTATATATGTAAAATTACGTATATTGAAGCAGATATGGTTTTTGTAGCATGTCTCAATCAAGAAATCATATAATATTGAAGGTCCATGAATAAATAAGAGGAGATCTACTCCTTCATATATTAGTAAGGTGAGAGCTTTATTGGCCCAAGTCTCAGCTAAAGAAAAAAATATCGAAGACTATCACCTAACTTCCATTTGCAGTGTCTAAATAATTAGTTCTAATTTGATAGGTTATTAGTGAACTATTCCCTACCCCTTCCGAAAATATATTGGTAGACACACCGGTACATGATGTAGAAGTTAGATGCCTAAGTGATAGTAAATGTCCTAATTGTATTATTCATCTAAACCGCATCAAGGAGCTAACAATGGAGAACATGCAGCTAAATAAAAGGGTGAAAGAATTACTTGGAATAATAGAAAAGTAGGGCATCTTGGCTGAATCAAGTGACCCTGTAGTGGATCATCATCCTGAACCAGTTGCTTCTAGAACAAGAATTAGGAGACGACGTGATCGAAGTTGCTATGATTACATGGATACTCCTGTTGATAGTCTTATGTGGTCCAAGCTTTTACCTCAGAAGAAGAGAAGCAAGATAGAAATCTGTAAGGCTATTGAGAACATCACAGGACAAGGAACTGTTTTTGACTGGGGAAAAGAAAAAATTGATCACTATGATAAAGAAGAAGAGGGAGAGATTATCTCAATTCCTGAAGGAAATTCTGAACAAAAGGACAATAAGGAGGTTGAAAGAATTGATAAACTTGACAAAATGAGATTGCAAGCCATTACAGTAAGTCTGTATTTACACATTAATTAGTTTGAGTAGTTTGATTTTAATCACTATTTACAATTTCTTTTTGTTTATGGTAGTATGTCAAGAAACAATTTAAAACTCTCAAGAAGAAAAAATAAGATAAAGATGTGACCTACTTGTTAAATACATTGGAAAGATTAAAGTATAGAAGTTTTAACCCCTCATTATATAGTAATTCTGTCACAAGTTTAAAAATTCACAACTTCTAATATTTATTTACCTTATTGAAAGTTATTGATTTGCTTTTTAGGCCTACTACAGAACTTGTTTGAGAGGAATCATCTTTTTGTTTAACTATAATTTTCTTAGTATCTGGTATAAATGCTAATATTTTTACAAGAGGAGAGTTAATTGATATTTATTGCTCGATTCTATTTAGGGGAGCCTCCTCATCTAGTATGGCATACAACAACTCTATATATATTTCAACTATCTTCATTATATGAAATTTAAATTATCAGATATTATATAATGGTTGAATATGTTGTATTAATTGCTTGCTTATATATATGTTTGCACAATTATAGTTAACATCAAAATTTTTATGGAACAGTGCCATGACACAAATCATAAAAACCGACATGGTAGAGGGAGAGGTTAGATATATATTTATACCTACTACTATAGGTGATGCACACTTTCACTTGTTGTCTATCGACATAAAAGCAATGACTTTCAATCATTACAACTCTTATGGATATCATGGTAAATCATCGTCAGATTTTAAACATTGGTGAGAATATAATATTTCTGTTTATGTAAGTATTACAGTATAAATTACCATTGATGTTAGTTTTTCTATTTCATTCTTATAGGTATCAGAATTAAAAGAATTGTCTCTTGAGAAACTTGCTACTATTCATCCTGGTTTAGAATATCACTATCCCTTTGACAAATGGGTCTATGTCAGAGTTGATTGCCCACAATAAAAAGCCAGGTAAGTACAAGAGAGTCAGTGTGAATTGTAAATTTATCTAAAATTTGAAATACTAAATTGCTCATGTTATTTATAGTAATGACTATGACTTCTTTGTGTTGCAATACATTAGATGCCTATTATATGATCTAAAGATGGACTTCAAATAAGTAAACATAAAAAATTTAGAATTGATGTATCAATATCAGTTTTGAGGGACAAGTTCTCAATATTTTAAATCTAATTATCCATTATGTTGTAACATGAAAACTTGGGTATAAATTGTAAAGCTAATATTGTGTACTTATGATACTTGTATATATGTATTTGTAAAATATAGAAGAATTATGGTTTCATCAGTCTTGTGTGATATCTATATTGTATTTGTAACAATCTTAGTAAATGTGGCCCTATAGTAAATGTAATGGAATACTTGTGATATGGTTGATTTGGTATTAATAATATTGTTAATCAATTATTGAAGATTGTTGTGTATGAAATGTGAACTTTATATTGAATAGTCACAGGAATTAATTTACTGTCAAGCCAAATAGAATACACAATGTCATTGGCATGATGATGCTGAAATGTGAAGACCAGAACCAGAGTGGTGCTAGTATTATGAATTATGATACCAAAACTAGGATCGGTGCCACTTGACACGCAACTATAACTTCTCATAGGATACTCAAAACCATAACTTCACAATATCTCTACCTTCTCCACACTCGTATCTTCAATATCATGGCAGACCAATGTGGTACTAGTTTTGCAAGAGCAGTACCACATTGGTGTTGATTTTGTATGATCAACACCAACGTTCGTGCCACTTAGCACGCAACCATAGATTCTTATGTGAGTCTTAGAACTATGGTTGGAGGACATATATACATTCTATACACTCACTCCTTCCATCTCATACCAAAATATTAGAAATCCAAGGCTCCTATATCAATTAATGAGTTTCGATCAAAATCCATTGATGAATCTAGAGGATCCCAATCAGACCCATTCTAAATCCTATGGGTTCACATGGATCATAGGAGTTCAAATATGCCCTCCTTTATACTTTTTAGGCCTTCTTAGTGTTGGTCCAAATGATTTGAATCTTGTTGTACATTGTGGTGTTGGTTTGAGAAAATCATCACCACGTTGGTATTGATCTTTTGGAAGTAGCACAAAGCTTGGTTATAAGAAGCCAAGGCCACGTTGGTGTTGCTTTTGCAAGACCAGCACTAACGTTGTGCTAGTTTTGCAAGAGTAACACCATGTTTGCAAGAGCAGCACCAACATGGTGTTGCTTTTGCAAGACTATCACCAACGTGGTGCTGGTTTTGTAAGATCAGGACCAATATCTATGCCACTTGACACACGACCATAACTTCTTATGGGAGTCTTAGAACTATGGTTGGAGGGCATATATACATTCTATACACTCACCCCTTCCATCTCATTCAAAAATTTCAGTAGTTCTAGGTCAATCAATGGGTTTTGATCAAAATTCATTGATGGACCTAGAGGACTATGATCAGACCCATTTTAAGTCTATGAGTTCATATGGATTACATGAGTCTGAATGTATCCTCATTTATTCTTTTTAGACCTTCCTAGCGTTGCTCCAAATTATTTGAATCATTATGTACATTGTGGTGTTAGTATGAGAAGATCAACACCATGTTGGTGCTAATCTTCAAAAACCAACACCAAGCTTGGTGATCAGAAGCTAAGGCCATGTTGATGCTGGTTTTGCAAGAGCAGCACCAACATGGTGTTGCTTTTGCTAAATCAGCACCAACATGGTGCTAGTTTTGCAAGATTAGCACCAACATCCATGCAACTTGGCATACGACCACAACTTCTTATGGAAGTCTCAGAACCATGGTTGGAGGGCATATATATATTCTATACACTCATCATTTCCATCCCATACTAAAATTTAAGAAATCCAAGGCCCCTATGTCAATCATTAAGTTTCAGTCAAAATTTATTGATAGACCTAGAGAACTCTAATCAAACTCATTTCAAGACTTATGGGTTCATATGGGTCACAAGAGTCCAAATATGCCCCCATTTACTCTTTTTAGACCTTATTAACGTTGTTCCAAATGATTTGAATCTTTATGTATAATGTGATGCTAGTCTGAGAAGATTAGCACCATTGCTTTTGCAAGAGCAGCACTAACGTCCGTGCCACTTGACATGGAGCCATAAATTCTTGTATGAGTCTTAGAACCATAGTTGGAGGATATATATACATTCTATACACTCACCCCTTCCATCCTATATCAAAATTTCAGAAATCTAAGGGCCCTAGGTTAATTAATGGATTTTGGTCAAAATCCATTGATGGACCTAAAGGACTCTGATCGGACCCATTTTAAGTCCTATGAGTTCATATAGATCACAGGAGTCTAAATATGCCCTCATTTACTCTTTTTAGACCTTCCTAGCATTGTTTTAAACTATTTGAATCTTTATATACATTGTGATACTGGTCCATAAAGGTCAACACCACGTTGGTGTTGATATTCGAAAACCAACACCAAGCTTGGTGATGAGAAGCCATGGCCACGTTGGTGTTGCTTTTGCAAGAGCAATACCAATGTCTATGTCACTTGGTATGCGACCATAACTTCTTGTGGGAGTCTTAAAACCATGGTTGGAGGGAATATATACATTTTATACCCTCACCCCTTCTATCCATACCAAAATTTTAGAAATCCAAAGCCCTTAGGTCAATCAATGAGTTTTAGTCAAAATCTATTGATGAACCTAGAGGACTCTGATCAGACTCATTTTAAGTCCTATAAGTTCATATGGATGTAACGACCCGCCTTCTACTGACTAGGCTATAAGGCCGATCGCTACATTATGATGTGCTAAATTACTATTGCGGAAATCTGGATTGATTAAAATTTTACTAAACTGATTACTGTAAAATCTGAACTTAATATTTTAGGTGTACCTAGGAGTTGTACACATGCTAGGGAAGATAATCTATGCCTCTCGGATGTCCTGCTAGCTGTAATCAGGCATTTCAATCGATCCATGAATCGATTGGGCTGTCGGATCGATCCAGTGATCGATCCAGCTTGATACTGGCACGGAGAAAAACTCTGGATCGGTCGGCTGACCGATCCATAAGCTATATTGTTTCTGTATGTAGCTAGATCGGTCTACCGACCGATCCAGGAGTACACTGATCGGTCGGTAGACCGATCTAGTGGCTGACCGATCAGTGAGCTTCTGTACTCACTGTTCGCATCTGGATCGGTCGGCTGACCGATCCACAACAGGCGCTAACTCTCTATTCGCGACTGGATCGGTCAGCTGACCGATCCAGTGGCACAACCCAATTCTGATCGATCTGTAGATCGATCTGGGTTTCTGATTTCGAATCAGAACCCCTGATTTCAGTACTTTTTGGTACCTCAATCACCCACACAAGTTCTAAAACAACTGGAAACATTCTAATAGCAAACAACTAACATTCCAAACATGATCACTAACAACCTAAGCAGGCTTTCTATAATTCCATGCATTTAGACGATTAAGCAAACAAAAAGAACATAAAAAGAAATGCTAAGTTCTTAAATGTTCTAGTTCTCCCCAAGGTCTTTATTTCAAGCTCCATCCACACACATCTTCATCGTTGCATTGACCTCCAGCCTCCGCTAGTCCATTTTTCCTTTACCTTTATCTGCAGTATAAGGAAAAAGTATCTGTAAGCTTTCGCTTAGTAAGAAACCATCTACCTCACTAAAACATGCATACGATGCAATTCATGATTTTAAAACATGCTATTTGAAATGTGTACTGATTAAACTAAAACATGGCATGCTATCATACAGTACATGGAA
The DNA here is from genome assembly GCF_018446385.1 of Zingiber officinale. Classification (NCBI taxonomy): domain Eukaryota; kingdom Viridiplantae; phylum Streptophyta; class Magnoliopsida; order Zingiberales; family Zingiberaceae; genus Zingiber; species Zingiber officinale. Next base: position 86,954,389 of record NC_056003.1, read on the forward strand.
ACCTAAAGCTAGTCATGGCATACTATCATCTAAAGCATGCGTAACAAAAGCTGAACATAGAGCTATCATACATCATCATAAGAGTGAGCTGAACTGAAGCATAAACTGAGCTAATTCTAGCAAATTCTAAAGCTATACTGATTTCACCTAACTATTTTGTGCGAGTTTAAAACTACATATATAATAGATGAAAATACTAATCATACTGTTGTTTGGGCCCCGCAACTGTACGTGCTGTGCGCGCATCCCTAACTAGACCCGGGTTTGCAAGTCCCGAATTTAGTAGGGTTACTAGGTTATCTGAACCTAGGGACGACTGTGGGAGCCCAACCCAATGGATATCTAATCCAGTACAGTGCCACTGAGAAAGTAAAATACTGAACATAAGCTAATAAATTCCTGTCTTGCTTTTACTAGGTTGTCTAAACCCAGAACTAGGTTATCTAAACCTAGAGGCGACTGTGGGAGCCCACCCATTGGACATCTAGTCCTGTAAAAGCTGTAGCAAGACTACATGAGCTGTGAAATGCTCCTATTGCATTTAACTAAGCTATTAAAATGCCTAAGTTGCATTTTAACTGTGCTAGTAATTTAATCGAACACTTGGTATGCGCTAATTCGCATCCTTTGTGCCGAAAAGCTATATACTACTAACTAAAACATGAAATTCACACGGAAGCTAATTATACTGCAGGTGAGGAGTTTCTTACCTCGTGCTCGAAGTTTCTTACGATTCTAATCGCTAGTTTCCCGGTGGAGACGATCCTCTCGACGATCTTCCCGCGTCTTCACGTTCCTCTCTCGGAGGGGAGCGTCCTCGTGTCGAAGTCGTCGCCGGAAAGTGTCCTTGGAGCCCTAGGAGAGGAACCCTAGGCCTTCTTGTGGTTGGCGCCGAGAGAAGGAGAGGAGAAGGGAAGGTTCGGCGGTGAGGGTTTGAGGAGAGGAAAATCACGATCCAAATAACCCTTCACTCATTTATTTCCTATTTATATTAAGTGGTAATTTCCGCCCAAACCTAACATAAATATTATTGAATCCCTTTCCTTTCAGCACGGCCCTGCTGGGTTCAACTGGTTACTAAAATTATCCGTAAACCATAGGTCTCGGGTTCAATTCCCGCTTAGGTCGTTTTCGTTTTCTATTTATTTTTGCTACCTCCGTTACTCTAAAAATTCTGTAAAAATATCCTAAAATTTCATAAAAATCATAGAATATTTCTAAAATAGTTTTGAGAATTTTTGGGCGTTACAATGGATCACAAGAGTCTAAATATGCCCTCATTTACTCTTGTTAGACCTTTCTAGCATTGTTCCTAACTATTTGAATCTTTATATACATTATGGTGCTAGTTTGAGAAAATACCAACATCACGTTGGTGCTAGTTTTGCAAGACCAGCACCACGTTGGTGTTGCTCTTGCAAAATAAAAAATCAAATAATATTAGAAACAAATAATTTTTTAGTAAAATTTTCAAAAGAACAATTTTATATGTGGTAAAATAATATTTGTGCAATCAAAAATTTGAAATCAATGATCAATTAGGTCATGTAGCAATAACATTATTAATTATATTAGTAGAATTTTAAAGGATAATGAGAGAGTATTATTATAAAACAGATAAAATTTACAGAATTATCATGACAAATTTTTCAATTTCACATTTTCGGTCATGACAAAATTATCATGTATTGAGCATACTCTAAAGGGGAGCTCCTAATGCTTATTGTGATTTGAACCATCATCTTTTACTATTATCTAAATGGGATGATACATCTTTTCCTTGATGTGACTGGTCATCAATAAACAATATTTATTTTCCCTTTATAGGGATGCATTCTCAAGCCTCTTTTCTCATTCCTTTAGTAATGCTTTGATTGTTCTTCCTTCTCTTCATCTGCTTCTTGGTTTGGCAGAATGACCCAGAATCCATGCTTTCGTCTCTCCCATGGATTTTGCCGACCTAGAGGATTATTCTACTTCCTGGTGTTGTTAGTATTCTTTTTTTCCTTTTTGCCTAAGGTACCTTGTTTCTTTTATGGTCCACATGTATGTTCCTTGATGCCCTTTACTCGAAGTATCTGTGTTATCTAGAACATGGTTCTTGGCGAGAATTTTGAACCAAAGTAGAGTCTCCCCATATGAGGACCTTAATACAACAAAGAGATCAAGCGTGGAGCGAACTAAATGCAACTCTCAACAAAGAGAGAGAGAGAGAGAGTACTCAAAGACCAACTTCATTGGAACACTTCAGAGCTTGAGGAGGGGGGGGGGGGGGGGGGTGAATAGCTCATCTCACTTTGTCGTTGATGATTTGCAGTGGAAAACATGAAGCGAAGCTCTACCAATGCTAACACAAGGATTTACTTGGTATCCATCTTAAGAAGAGGTGACTAATCCGAGGATCAACACTCGAGCAGACTCTCCAATATATAAACACTCCTTCTCGGAACAATCCGGAGGTGGAGACACCTTATACAACACAAGAACAAGAAATACAACTTGCAACAAGAAGTAAAATGTACAAAATAAATGAAAACCTTATTGCATGATCTCTTGTTGCTTGTGGATGCCTCTTGTAATCTTGGAAATGCAGCAGCACTTCAACCTTAAGCTCCCAAGAATCCGGCGGTGAGTTGTCATGAAGAAGCGAAGATTTCTATGTGTTTCAAATCTTGGTGAAAGCCCTTTTCTAGGGTTCTCTCAATCGATTAAGCTTTTCCCTAATCAATTGCCACGTTATTTGACTGTTTGTACACCTACAGAATGACTCTTTTTGAACCCTAATCAATTGGTGAGTCATCCCAATCGATTTAGAGTACCATAATCAATTGCTCAATTGATTTTGTAACTCTCTATTCACTCACAAAAAAAATCCTTAAACGATTGGTCCAATCAATTAAGCCTTCTTAATCGATTGCCTCAATTGATTCACTTTCTCGTGATAAAAATACATGCCTAATTAATTGACCCAATCGATTAGCATGGCTGAAATCGATTGACCAATCGATTTCACCACCTTCTATTCTTATAACAACCTACTCTAATCGATTGGTCAATTGATTAGGCCAAGCCAAATTGATTGAACCAATCGATTTAGACCTTTTTTGTGTTCTCGTAAGAACCTCCTAATCAATTATCTAATTGACTAGCTTAGGAATAATCGATTGCTCCAATCAATTTCTCCAATCCTAACTTACTTAATCCAAGTCTAGGGTTCCCTTGCCCAACATCTGGTCAACCGTGACCTGCTGGAACTTTGTTATCAAGTGTTCGGTCAATCTTTTGATCCACTTGGATTTTTCTCCTCGTGCCAAGTGTTCGATCAACCTCGATCCACTTGGACTAACTATCTAGTGCTAAGTGTCTGATTCTCCATGACCCACTTGGACTTCCACATGTCTGGTTTCACTCACCGAGATTTTTCACCATGCACCTAGCTTCACTCATTAGGATTTCCACCACCTAACTTCACTCACTAGGATTTTCCCACCTAACTTCACTCACCTGAATTTTTATCTGCCTAGTTTTACTCAGTAGGGTTTTTCACCTGGTTTCACTCATCAAAACTTTTCATTGTCGACCTAGTTTCACTCACTAGGAATTTTCATTATCTGTCTAGTTTCACTCACTAGGATTTTCTCACACCAAGTGTCCAGTCAACACTGACCCACTTAGATTTTCTTTTTTTTCAACCTTTCCATTGGTCTTGTCTTTGCCTAACCTCTAGTTAGACTTCCTAATCAAGTATCTGGAAAACCTTGACCTACTTGACTCTTCTAGTCAACCTTTGATCGTCAATCTCCCATATAGATAATTGCATCAGTAATCTCCATATATTGTCAAATATCTGATTAATCATGACCTATTTAACTCTTTCCTCTCATATTGTCAAACATTGAAACCCAAACTCAGACCAACTCAAGCTTAGTCAATCTTGTCAACTTTGACTCAGGAGAAATTGCATCAACAAACTTCACTTATTGCGCCAACAACTACACGAGGTCGAAATGGTACTTGAAGATGCTATTAATCATTGGATAAAGCATAGACACCAATAGGAAAATCATCTCTGAGTACCTTCTAATGGCGCTACTTATCGAGGATGTTTTAGAATTGGCTTTTCAAAGTGTGATATGTGAAAGATTGGCTTTTCATTAGATAATAAAAAATCACTCTTTGATATCCAAGAGCGGGATCAATACTTTTTCCAATAATTTGTGGGTGTATATTTATATTTGTTTTCCTCCTAATCACTCTTTGGTCAAGCAATAACAATAATCTGTGGATGATGGAAACACTTAAGAGATAGTCCGACCAATAATCACATTTACATTAATACCCTTACAAATCAAGCGTGTGACATGCTCGTGCTCAGACAAGTTACAAGGAGTTATACTTACTAATTGATTTTGGGATCGGTCAACCATTTTGCTGAATTTGGTCCTCTGGTTAATAACATCTTTTAGTGTCGGTCCTTCGATCAATTTGGCTCAGAAAATCAAATTTTTCTTTGAGCACACTCTCCATACCGAGGGCAACATTCAATTCCCTTTGTGCCTGGTCTCTTTGCTGCATTAAGAACATTATACTAGTCGAATCCACCTCTTGTTCAGGCTTTTGGTTAGAGATCCTATTTCAGTTAACATATCTAGATTTAGCATAAGATTCAGAAACTAAATGTATGCGTCGCGAACAAAATAAATTGGTTAGATGGTAAAGAAAAAAATAGTAAGATGTCACTTGGAATATGAAGAGGATTCCTCCAAAAGCAAGGGCATTTTAATGGCCCCCTCACAAGGTCTCGTCTGTCGACTATTGTGTGGCATTCACATAGACAACGAAATGAATGAGGCATAGAAGAGATGTAAACAAACAAAACGTTAAGAAGTGGATATGCAAGAATGGTCTTAAATATACATTTATAAAGAAACTATAGAAGTCTTGTCTATTCGTGATGGGAAGTTAATATAAGGAAAAACTACGTTACCCCCTCAAAAACTTAAGCAAAATGTATAATGTTATACGACGCTTTGAATTATGATAATATTATTTGAGAGATGATGTTAATTACAAATTTTATCTATTCTCTTTCTTTCTTTTCCCTCGTTGTAATTTATTTATTCTATATATTTATTTGATACTTTTTATATAAAATACTATAGAAAATCAAAAACATTTTAACTATTTACTATTAATTTGTGTAAATTTTATCTTTTTTATAATAATATTCTCTCATTGTCCTTTAAAAGTTTACAAATAAAATTAATAATGTTATTGCTATGAAATTTAATTGATCAATGATTTCAAATTTTTAATTGTGAAAATATTATTTGACCATGTATAAAATTGTCATTTTTAAATTTTTACTAATAAAATTATTTTTTTCCAATATTATTTGTTTTTTTTTTATTTTACAAGAGCAGCAGAAATGTCGTGTTGGTTTTGCAAGCTCAACACCGTGGTGCTAGTTTTGAAAAACTAGCACCAACGTTGTGCTGGTTTTGAAATACCAACACCAACGTAGTGCTGGTTTTAGGGGATCAACACTAAGGTCATTAATTTCATACCCGATCCATTAACATTATATACACCCAATCCATAACCTGGCCCGTTAATTTCATAAAGAACAACACCAACGTGTAGTTGTTCTTGAAGAATTCATTACAACACCAAAGTTTGGCGATCTTCATCTTGAGTGTCTCCTGACTCTCCTTTAACCTTGTATGTTACTTTAGTTTGATTTCAGTGATGGTCTATCCTAGATTTTTCAATATGTTTTCTAGTATTGATGGATTAGGGTTTATGCCAATAGGAGTATAGGGTTTACTGTTCATTGCCTAAATATGCATTTAAGAGTTTAGGAAGTCTTGGCATCAAAGCTTGGACTCTCCTGTTATATATACAATATATTCACTAGTTATTTATGATTTTGTAGTTCGAGATGTCTCATTCATCTAGTGTGGTTTCTACTCAAACCAGTCGCCTCATTAGAGGCCCCATGAAGACAATGGATTGAAAAAGCAACGTTTTTCAATTCGGAAAATTGATTGCATGTGTATCCCTAAGTATTGAACAAACAAAGTTAATCCAAATCTCCCCCTTTGCTTGGGTTTTGGACATCCCGTCGAATTAATATATTAGAGGTCTTGTTCAAAATATATTTTATAATCAGGATGCTGAGTAAAAGACTTTCATTTTTTATGGAAAAAAATTGAACTTCACAAGGATCGATGTGACTATCATTCTTGGATTACCAAACTGAGGAGAATCAATACCAATGGAATTAGATGATGCCTTTGGCCTACTATATTTGCAACATTTCAAGGATAAAAAGTTGTACATGCAAGGAGATGGAATGTAACGACCCGGCCCTCTTGGCCCATTTGGCGGCCCATTTGGTGACCTCTCATGTCGTCGACCGTCGGCCCTTATGTCGTCGGCCCATTTGGCGACCTCTAATGTCGTCGACCGACGACCCTTGGCCGTGCCGTTACTCACTAGGACTTTCCACCCCTGGTCAGTGGATTTTTGTCTTCCCCAAGATTCGAACTCTAAACCTCCAGGCTTAAGTATTAGAGTTTATGAATCCCGGTAACCAAGTGAGATGAATATTTTTATGGACTTTTAGAACTTGAAATAGGGAAAATTGGGTCGTTACAATCCCCCATACCTTATAAAAAGTTCTTCCTCGAACTTAGAATAGTTTTGAATATTTCTGTCTCATACTGTCCTCACGCTCCCAAGTGACTTCCTCGCGCTTCTGGTTCTGCCAGATGACCTTCCCTAGTGGTACTTTTTTATTTCTTAGTCTCTTGATTGCTCTATCCACTATCTGTGTAGGTATGCTCTCATAACTAAGATCCTCTTGGATCTGCACTGACTGAGGCTGAATCACTTGGCTTGGGTCGTAGATACACTTCTTTAGCATGGAGACATGAAATACATTGTGTATTGCTGACATGTCTTGTGGTAAGTCCAGCTTGTAAGCTACTTTCCCAGTCCTCTCTATGATCAGGTAAGGTCCTACATAGCGAGGACTTAATTTGCCCTTCTTGCCAAATCTCATCACTCCCCTCATAGGAGCAACCTTGAGAAGAGCTGAATCTCCTACTTGGAATTCCAATGGCCTACGGCGTGTGTCAGCATAACTCTTCTCTCTGCTCTGGGCAGTCTCAATTCTCTGTCTGATTTTCTGGATCGCCTGAGTAGTCACATCTATCAGCTCTGTCTGAATGCCCAGCTCTACTTCCATTTCTTTTCTCTCACCTGCTTCTTGCCAGCATATGGGTGATCTACACTTCCTGCCATACAATGCCTCATAAGGTGTCATCTTGATGGTGGCCTGAAAGCTATTGTTGTAGGCAAACTCGGCTAAACATAGATATTTGCACCAACTTCCCTTGAAATCTAGCGCACAAGCTTTGAGCATATCTTCTAAAATCTGATTTACTCGCTCTGTCTGTCCATCAGTCTGAGGATGGAAAGCTGTGCTGAACTTGAGTTTGGTGCCTAGTGCATTCTGAACGCACTCCCAAAAGTGTGAGGTGAAGCGTCCATCCCTATCAGAAATGATAGATTTAGGAACTCCGTGAAGCCTAATTACCTCCTTAACATATAGCTGGGCCAACTTCTCTATAGAGTGGGATACCTTGATGGTTAGAAAATGAGCAGACTTGGTTAATCGGTCTACTATTACTCATATCGCATCATATCCATTTGTGGTTCTTGGGAGACCTGTTATGAAACCCATGGATATGTCTTCCCACTTCCCCTCTGGTATTGGGAGAGGCTGAAGAACTCCTCCTGGCCTCTGGTGTTCTGCTTTGACTCTCTGGCATGTTAGGTAGGTACTGACATTTAGCAACGTCTCTTTTGAGTCCAGACCACCAGAACCTCTGTTTCACGTCTTGGTACATCTTGGTGGAACCAGGATGTATGGAGTAAGGGGTACTATGAGCTTCCTATAGGATTTTCTTTCTTAGTTCTTCATCCTTAGGGACACAAAGGCGGTTTCCCTGATAAAGAATCCTGCTATCTGTTACTCAAAACTCTGATTTGTCTTCTTTCTGTATCCCTTGCTTGATCTTCTAAATTTCTGGATCTTCACTTTGCTTTCTCTGTATATCCTCGAGCAAGGTAGACTCTAAAGTCAATGCAGAGAGTTTCCCTTCAATAACTTCAAGTCCGAAATCTGACAACTCCTTCTGCAGTGACAGGGCTAAAGATGACAAAGACATCAGGGATGCACTGGATTTTCTGCTTAGTGCATCTGCCACTTTGTTAGCTTTGCCTGGGTGGTAGAGGATTTCACAATCATAGTCTTTGACCAACTCTAGCCACCTACGCTGTCTCATGTTTAAGTCTTTATGGGTGAAGAAATACTTCAAGCTCTTGATGATCTGTGAAGATTCTGCACTGGACTCCATACAAGTAATGTCGCCAAAGTTTTAGTGCAAAGACCACAACTGCCAGCTCATGATCGTGAGTGGGGTACTACTCACCTGTGGTAGGAGTTGCTCCGAGCTTCGATTTTCTTCCTTGCTTCCAGATTTCACAGTGCCGAGTAGTATTGTATGCTAGAGCTTTTCCTTTCTTTGCTTTGTTTATCTGGCCGAATTTCTAAGGTTGAGTTGCTGTGCCGAATTGCCATGCTAGGGTTTTTCTTACCATCCACAGCATGCTTCTTGTTTCTGTTCCGGATTGTATTTCTCCTTGTGCTTGAATCTACCGTGAGTTTCCATGCTTAGATGATTGATGCGATGAACCTTGGATAAGTGTAGATATTGTTTATACTATCTTGGTTTTGATGATTCCATCCGAATCTGCCACTTTGAACCTTGGTTGAGATTTCTACAGAATTGGTGGTTATTTTAGCATTCCGATTTTAATCTTTTCGCTATTCAAAGAATGTAAACAGCCTTGATTGCATTGTAGATTTGAATTCTTTTGTGGTTTAACAAGCATGCACAGCCTTGTAGTTAGAAATTCCATTATGAGTTCTTTTGTAGCTTAACAGGCATGAGTAGTTGGCCCCTTTTAGCATCCCAGCATCTAATTCTTTACTGATTTACCAACTATAAACAGCCTCTTATAACTAGCATCTTAGATTTTATTTCCTTATTTAATGGGCATGAACGGATTTATCTATAGTAGCATGCAGATTAGTTCTCCTTTCCTTGCTACCTTATTTAGCATGAACAGAACATATATATATGTGTGGTGCATTTTCCTTACTTGAACAAGCACGAACGGCCTTTATTTTTAGCACCTTTGTGTAGTTTCCAGCCCTAGCATTAAGCCTTCAATTTTAGTTTACCTTTTAGTGCTACTCTAACATTTGTTCCAGATTTCTGAATTTAGCATTTCAGTTTTTGCCTTTAGTCTAATTGTTGTTTTAGATCTTTCCGTTGGAAGTTTTAAGCATGCAGATTTAGTTTTCAGCCTTTAGTTATTTACAGTTTCAAATTTCAGCATTTTTCTTAAGCATGCAGTTCTGGAATTTTTGTTATTTCAGCGAGCTCGAACAACATGTATTTTAGCATTTCAGTTCAGTTTTCTTACACTTACTATTAGATTTCTTTGAGTACTCAGTTGGGATTTCTTGTAGCTATGATAGCATTCAGTTTTGGTTCCTCACTGCCATGTCTGAACGTGAATAGTTTTTCCTCATCGTGAAGGGTTAGATTTCTTTTGTTACCCTATAAGTATAAGCTAAGAAAGACCAAGGCTTTAATTTAATCCTAAAATTTAGAAGTTGAGGATCAAAAGCACACTAAGTGTTTGAAAAATGCCAAGGCATTTTATATTAGAATTATTTAAAGATAATAAGTAAATTAAAGTAAAAGGCTAGTACTCGACTTCCAAGGTTGTCGTTAAACAAATCCAGGTGACCAATTCCGAGGTCTTGGCCCTGGTAAGACCGAGGTCTTTATCCTCATAGGACTGGAGGCTCGCTACCTCAGTCACTATTAGAGAGCGCACATAAGATGGTACTAAGCCTGGGCCCAAAAGAAAAAGAAGAAGAAAGAAAAGAAAAAGAAGAAGAAAGAAAAGAAGAAGAAGAAGAAAGAAAAGAAAAAGAAATTAAAAGATTAATTTCAAGTATAAAGTTATAAGTAAATGAAACAAGTATCAGCTATGTTTAGAATCAACAGAAGTTTAGTTCCTTTAATTCAAGCATACAGCATGAGTTTCATTACTTTTCTTATTAGTTTAGTGAGCATGTTTAGTTTTATTTCCAGTATTCAGCTTTATTCTGGTATATCATGAGTATGCAGTTTATTTGAGTACTTTGCTATTAGATGAGTACATGTGGCTTTTCTTTTAGCATTTCAGTTTTAGTATCGTTTGCATTTTTATGCACTTCGAGTTTTTGTGAGATAGTTTAGTACTTACTAAGCGTTTCGCTTATAGATTCCTTTTTCCTCCTACTGCAGATAAAGGAAAAGCTAAAGTATGAAAGGAAGGCGACAAGGTGGTGGTGATGAAGTGTGTGATGGCTGGACTATGGGGAGATCATGAGTTTGTTAAGGAATTATCAAGACTTTCCTATTTAGAGTTCTTTTAGTTTAAATACTATTATGATGTTGGGATTGTAATTGAGTTTATTCCATACTTGTAGCTTGATATGTCCTATTGTTGGAGTTAGATATTTGTTTACTATTACTAGAATAGTTTTCGCTTACTTACTGTGTTATTATTGCTGCGTGGGTGTGGAAAAATATGTTCCTGTTTATTAATTACTAAAATGCAGTAAACTTAATAACATCCCAAGTCTCTTCCATAATCCTGGCATCACACACCATCTGCGCCACCTTGTCGCCTTCCTATATCTGCAGTAAGAAGAAGTGCAATCTATAAGCAAAATGCTTAGTAAGCACTATCTAACTCACAAAATCTCGATATACATGTACATATATCTATAACATGATCTAACTGATTACTTACTGAAGACTACTCATGCTTATCTAATAATAAAGCAATCAAGCAGGCTGAAATGCTAAACATTTAAAGCTACTCATGCTCAGAAAATAGCAAAGAACAGTAAGCTAATCTAAATAACATGCTAGCATAAAAGAAAACTCAACTTGCTGCTTTTAAAAACAAAATGAAACTTATTTCATTTGTTCTAAACTTATTCTTTTATTTCACTTGTTTAAAAACTTCTTCTTTAATACTTTTATACTTATGTAAAACTTACTTCACTTGTTCAAAAACTTATACTTATAATACTTCAAAATAGTAATCAACTTCTTCTTGGGCCCGACAACTGTACTTGCTATGCGCACATCCCTAACTAGACCCGAGATAGCTGGTCCCGAATCTAGTAGGGTTTACTAGGTTATCTAAACCTAGGGACGACTATGGGAGCCCAGCCCAAGGACAACTGAGAGTCCTACATACTAGGTTATCTAAACCTAGGGACGACTATGGGAGCCCAACCCAAGGACAACTGAGAGTCCAGTACAGTGCCACTGATAAAAGTAAAATACTTGTTATCTTTTAATACTTCTAATATATAATGCCTCGGCATTTTAATAAGCACCTTGTGTGCCAAAAATCCCTAAAGTCTTGACTTTGGGATCTACTTAAGGCCTTGGCCTTTTCTTTCTTTTCTTTATCTTTCTTATACTTGTTAATGCCTCTATTAAAAGGATGTCTCATACAAATCTGCACTAATATGCTTATTAACACTGCACTGAAATGCTTAACAGAATTGTATGTGAATACTTAATAAAACTGTACTGAAACTAAATCTGCATACAAGCTTAATTAAATCTACCTACTAACTCAGTCAAAATTCTGTATACAAGCTTAATCAAAATTCTGCACTATAAGCTTAATCAAATCTGCTTACTACACTAACTAACTTCTGCATACTATACAAAAGAAATTAGAAACTGATTTCTTTAAAAAGGAAAGCTGCTCATGCACATCTAATAACATAAAGAACTAGAAATCTAAATCTGCTTATATTCAACTAATATCATAAGGAACTAGAAATCTAAATCTTTTCTACAAAATTATTGGTTGTCATGATTGGCTCTGATTAAGTTTAAGTTTCTATATTGGAATTGGTTTTAATCTTCTAAATTGCAGAATGCTTTCCTTCATATCAAAAATTTCTGCAAATAATGTGGAAAGATTTAAAGAAACTTATTCATTTGTAGAAGAGACATTTTCATAAAACCTGTTACCTTTACTACCTTCACTAGCCACTTGCTGGAATTTAAAAGGAAACTAGGTGAAGCATTAACGTCAAAGGAAAACAACCTGCTAATTATTTCTACTTCTAGATATCATAGCACCAAACATTCCAAGACCTTTAACCCTTACCTCATCGAATCCATACTAACATAAAGGAATGCGCTTACAAAACTTTATAACCAATCCTCTAACATGAACCTCAAAGCTGTGTAAACATACCAACACTAGAAATTTACAGTACTTAAAGCTTCTAACATCTCAAGAACAACTGAAAACGTTGTTAGATCTGTAGCTCTCACATAATTGACTCTATGCTCAATTTGAGTATTTACAAGGATCTGAAACCTACAACATAAATCAATTTCATCAAACTTCTATCTAGAAACTCGAACAACCCAAAGAAATAGGGCAGCAAGAAATTCAATCTCAAATCCTGTGCAGAACCCAAAACAGAAAGCATGCGATGGATTAAGCACGAGCAAGAACAATTAGAACATCTCTGAAACCTCAATCATAGCTCCAAACCTTTCAATTCTTCCATGACATTTAGCCCTCTCCTCATTGAATCCTTACTAACCTAACATAACACACTTGCAAGATAAAATCATTATGGCACAGAAACACCCAAATTCACTGCATTGCAGTATCACAAAGCATAGAACTAAGTAGCATAGAATCCGATCAAAAGCACAAAGCACCTACAATCTGTCCCAAATCTTTCGGGAAAAAAAAAAGAACAAGGAATAAAACCTCGGAGCTATCCCACTGCAGGTGAGTAGCAACTTACCTATCCTTGGACTCAAAATCGGGAAGAGGAGCTGCTAGGGTTCGGAGAAAACTCAAGTTCTCCGACTCTTCTTCGTGCTCACGGCTTCTCCTCGACGCAAAGATCACAACCCCGTGAAGAGCCCCTCAGAGAAACCCTCGCCAGCCGCCGGAGGAACCCTAGCTTCTAGCCGCGTCTTCGCCCGAGAGAAGAATCGCCGCCGCTCGCGTGAGGTGAGGAGAAGGAATTTTGTTTCGGGTAAATCAGCCCTAAGTTCCTCTTTTATAACTTGGTGTTCTGTTAACTTGTTAAATAATTTTGCTACCTATTCTAAACAGAACCGACGACCTGATCACTTGGTCAGCCGCGGCTTGGCTCGTGGATGGAGTCGCAGGTTCGAATCCTGCCGAACCCCCTTTTTATTTTCTATTCATTAACTACTGCTTAAATAGAATATTTCTCCTTCTTTAATAAGAAATGCCCGCTGGAACAGTTGGCTGGCTGGATTCGGTTAAGGCTCGGTTCAAGTCCGAGGTCCACGGTTCGAATCTCGACTTGAACATTTTTTTGTCGAAACTTCCTTCGTTTAGTAAAAATACCAAACGACCTCCAAAAATTACATAAAAATACTCTAAAAATCTCTAGAATATTTCTATAGCATTTATAAATATTTTTAAGAACTTTTAAAACTCCTAATGAGGAAAATTGGATCGTTACAATCCCCCATACCTTATAAAAAGTTCGTCCTCGAACTTAGAATAATTTTGGACAGTGGGTACTTGTTAAATTTGGCAAAAGAAATTGACACAAAAGAGTGGGTAGCACCAGTATCAAATACGATGGTAGCTAAATGCTAAAGGGTAGGTATTTGACCTGTGACTATCGTGGAGGTACCGGCAGCTTCTTCGTTAGTGAGAGAAAATACTCTGGCATTGATTGGAACGGGTGGGGCTTCCAACCTTTCCTGACCGAGATAGGGTCCCTCTAGTGATGTTGTCATGTGGTGTAACTGTGCAGGCTTGCCTTCATATTGCACTAACTGTTGCTGAGGTGCCATAAACTTATTAGGACATGCTCTAGCTAGATGTCCTTCTTGGCCACATTAATAGCATCCGGTCATACCTAAAAGACAGGCTCCTGGATGTGATCTCTCACATTTAGGGCAGGAAGGGAACTTAACCTGCTCGTCTATTGGACCTCCCTTTTGGCTGCCTCCTGTATCCCCTCGTTTCCTTTTGTTACCCTTGCCCTTCCAATTCTGATCACTTGACTGAGGTTTCTGGCTTCCCACTGTCTTGTTTTCGATCTTGACTGACTTGTGTTGCTCTCGTTGCGCCTTGATGCTGTCCAGATAGTGCTCAGTGACTAATGCTCTACTGACCACCTCCTCGCCAGTCTGGGGCTGGTGAGTTCCACTACTCACATTAAGTGCTATCACTGGTCTCAGCATCCTGAGCATCATTCTAACTCGTTCCTTTTCCGTACTTACTAGCTCTGGACATAGACAGGCTAGCCTATTGAATTTCTGTACTACTTCTTCCACTGACAGGTCTCCTTGTCTGAATTCTATAAGCTCCTCAAAATGCTTATTGGTGATCCGTTGACGGAAGAATTCTTCATAAAACTCTGTCTCGAAGTCAACCTAGCTCATCTGATTGACCAAGTCTCGCCATTGGTTTAGTTGGGTACTACAGGAAGTTTATGGAGGACTTTTCTAGGATAGCATCTCCACTAACGACCTTAACCAGGAAGAACAAGAAGTTTGAATGGTCAGACAAATGTGAGTAGAGTTTCCAAGAGCTCAAGAGGAGACTGACCAGTGCTCCTATTCTGACTGTTCCAGGAAGTGACAAGAGTTTTGACATCTACAGTGATGTTTCCAAGATGCGCCTAGGAGCTGTACTCATGCAAGAAGGAAAAGTTATAGCTTATGCTTCCAGACAACTCAAAGACTACGAGAAGAACTACCCCACTCACGATCTTGAGCTGGCAGCTGTGGTCTTTGCACTAAAACTCTGGCGAAATTACTTGTATGGAGTCCAGTGCAGAATCTTCACAGATCATCAAGAGCTTGAAGTATTTCTTCACCAAGAAAGACTTAAACATGAGATAGCGTAGGTGGCTAGAGTTGGTCAAAGACTATGACTGTGAAATCCTCTACCACCCAGGCAAAGCTAACAAAGTGGCAGATGCACTAAGCAGAAAATCCAGTGCATCCCTGATGTCTTTGTCATCATTAGCCCTATCACTGCAGAAGGAGTTGTCAGATTTCGGACTTGAAGTTATTGAAGGGCAACTCTCTGCATTGACTTTAGAGTCTACCTTGCTCGAGGATATACAGAGAAAGCAAAGTGAAGATCCAGAAATTCAGAAGATCAAGCAAGGGATACAGAAAGAAGACAAATCAGAGTTTCGAGTAACAGATAGCGGGATTCTTTATCAGGGAAACCGCCTTTGTGTCCCCAAGGATGAAGAACTGAGAAAGAAAATCCTAGAGGAAGCTCATAGTACCCCTTACTCCATGCATCTTGGTTCCACCAAGATGTACCAAGACGTGAAACAGAGGTTCTGGTGGTCTGGACTCAAAAGAGACGTTGCTAAATGTCAGTACCTGCCTGACATGTCAGAGAGTCAAAACAGAACACCAGAGGCCAAGAGGAGTTCTTCAACCTCTCCCAATACCAGAGGGGAAGTGGGAAGACATATCCATGGGCTTCATAATAGGTCTCCCAAGAACCACAAATGGATATGATGCGATATGGGTAATAGTAGACCGATTGACCAAGTCTGCTCATTTTCTAACCATCAAGGTATCCCACTCTATAGAGCAGTTGGCCCAGCTATATGTTAGGAGGTAATTAGGCTTCACGGAGTTCCTAAATCTATTATTTCTGATAGGGATAGGCGCTTCACCTCACACTTTTGGGAGTGCGTTCAGAATGCACTAGGCACTAAACTCAAGTTCAGCACAGCTTTCCATCCTCAGACTGATGGACAGACAGAGCGAGTAAATCAGATTTTAGAAGATATGCTCAAAGCTTGTGCGCTAGATTTCAAGGGAAGTTGGTGCAAATATCTATGTTTAGCCGAGTTTGCCTACAACAATAGCTCTCAGCACAGCTTTCCATCCTCAGACTGATGGACAGACAGAGCGAGTAAATCAGATTTTAGAAGATATGCTCAAAGCTTGTGCGCTAGATTTCAAGGGAAGTTGGTGCAAATATCTATGTTTAGCCGAGTTTGCCTACAACAATAGCTCTCAGGCCACCATCAAGATGGCACCTTATGAGGCATTGTATGGCAGAAAGTGCAGATCGCCCATATGCTTGCAAGAAGCAGGTGAGAGAAAAGAAATGGAAGTAGAGCTGGGCATTCAGACAGAGCTGATAGATGAGACTACTCAGGCGATCCAGAAAATCAGACAGAGAATTGAGACTGCCCAGAGCAGACAGAAGAGTTATGCTGACATACGCCATAGGCCATTGGAATTCCAAGTAGGAGATTCAGCCCTTGTCAAGGTTTCTCCTATGAGGGGAGTGATGAGATTTGGCAAGAAGGGCAAATTAAGTCCTCGCTATGTAGGACCTTACCTGATCATAGAGAGAATTGGGAAAGTAGCTTACAAGCTGGACTTACCACAAGACATGTCAGCAATACACAATGTATTTCATGTCTCCATGCTAAAGAAGTGTCTCCACGACCCAAGCCAAGTGATTCAGCCTCAGTCAGTGCAGATCCAAGAGGATCTTAGTTATGAGAGCAGACCTACATAGATAGTGGATAGAGCAGTCAAGAGACTAAGAAATAAAGAAGTACCACTAGTGAAGGTCATCTCGCATAAACAGAAGTACAAGGAAGTCACTTGGGAGCATGAGGACAGTATGAGATAGAAATATTCAGAACTATTCTAAGTTCAAGGACGAACTTTTTATAAGGTATGGGGGATTGTAACGACCCAATTTTCCCTATTTCAAGTTCTAAAAGTCCATAAAAATATTTGGAAATGCTTTTAAAATATTCTAGAGATTTTAAAGAATTTTTAGAGTATTTTTACGTAATTTTTGGAGGTCGTTTAGTAGGTTTACAAAAAGAAAGAAGTTTTGACAAAAAACGTTGAAGGTGAGACTCGAACCCAAGACCTCCGGCCGGACCTGACCCAACCGAACGCAGCCAACCAACTGAGCTATGCGGGTTTTGTTAACCAAGTATGGAGAGAAATATATTTAAGGTATAGTTATAATGGAAAATCCTAGTTTTAAAAAGACCTAAATTTTTTTCCCGAACCCGAAAGTTTCTTCTCCTCCTTCACGTGACGGCGCTGCTTGCGTGGAAACATAGCGGAAGCTAGGGCTTCACTCCGGCGGTCGGTGGAGGGTTTTTTTTCTGAGAGATTTCTTCATCTTCACAATCCTCTCGGCAAGGAGAAGACGTGGGTGCAAGAAGTAGTCGGAAAACTCGAGTTATCCAAACCCTAGAAGCCTCTTCTCTTCGGTTGTAAGTTCTAAAAGCAAGGGTAAGTACTACTCGCCTGTGGTAGGAGTAGCTCTGAACGTTAGGTTTTCGTTTTCCTTGCTCACAGAATTTGCAGTGCCGAATAGATGATGCTAGGGTTGTTATTCATTCTTTCCTTCAGTTGCTGCTAGGTATTTTGCCATGCATTCTATGTTTCGGTTTGTTTCCTTGCTTTCCCTGTGTTTGGGTCATACTGTACAGATCGCCCAGTGCATGTTTGCTGCCATGAGGTTCAAGGAAGGATATAAATGGTTTTAAAAAGCCCCTGCCGTGAGTTCATTAAGGATACAAGAGGGGAAAGGTTTAGGGTTTGATATGTAGCTGTCTTGTGCTATTAGTTCCCTTATACCGTGTAGATTGTAGCATTTCTTGCTTATGCTGTTAATTTCCTTATGCAGTTAAGTGATAGCATGTTCTGCCTATGCTGTTAGTTCTTTATACCATGCAGATTAGAGCATTTCCTGCCATAGTATTTCTATTTTCAAATTTTTTGATGTCCGAACAGCCTCTAGTCCCAACACCTAGTTATGTTTTAAGCATGTCTTTAGCACTTCAGTGTTGTACCCTTGTGTATCTACCTGCTGCCCATAAATTTCAGCAAGTTTGTCTTTCTTTTGGGACTGTGCAGATGGGCATAAACAACCTTGTTATAACAATTCAGAGTTAGCTTATTTTGCTACCTTATCTAGCATTCCAGTGTTTGGTTTCTTTGCATTTCAGTTGCTTAGTTTCCTATGCATTTCAACATGTGATTCAGTTTCGGAATTTCACAGCTTTGTTTTAAGCAGAAAAGTTTCTTAATAAGCATGAGTAGTTCCTTATCCAAGGACAACCCTTTATTTAGTTAGAATAAGTTTAACATTTTCCTTGCTACTCAAAAAAGCAAGAACAGCCCTTTAATTAGTTAGAATGGTTTAGCATTTTTCTTGCTACTCAAAAAGGCAAGAACATCCCTTTAATTAGTTAGAATGGTTTAGCATTTTCCTTGCAACTCAAAGGCCAAAAACAACCTTTATTTAGTTAGAAGGGCAGCCTTTATTTAAAGTAGGCAGTATTAGAATAGCATGAGCAGTATTAGTTTTTAATTCTGTTTCATTCGCAGATTTTTAATGATTCACGTGTGCAGATTTTTGTTATTCACATGTGCAGATTTTTAGTATTCATATGAACAGATTTTAGCATATAGTAGCATGCTGATTTTTGTTTCCCTTTGCTTTAAGATGTGCATGAACAGATTATAACATATAGTAGTATGCTGATTTTTGTTTCCCTTTGCTGTAAGATATGCATGAACAGATTTTAGCATATACATGTATGCACATAGCATTTAGTTTGGACTTTCTTTGCTATAATGAGCAGCTATAAGTAAGAAAAAGACCAAGGTCTAGTTAAAAAGAGATAACAAGTAAATTAAAGTAAGAGGCTAGTACCCGACTTCCGAGGTTGTCGTTAAACAAATCCAGGTGACTGTTTCCGAGGTCTCGGCCCTGGTAAGACCGAGGTCTTTACCCTGTGGGACTACAGCAGTCTCTATTAGGGAGCGCGCATAAGATGGTACTAAGCCTGGGCCCAAAGAAAAAGAAGAAGAAAGAAAAGTAAAAGTAAAAGAAATTAAAAGATTAATTTCAAGTATAAAGCTATAAGTAAATGAAACAAGTATCACCTAAGTTTAGAATCAACCAAAGTTTAGTTTCTTTATTTCTAAGCATACAACATTTGTTTCATTACTTTCTTATCAGTTTAGTGAGCATGTTTAGTATTATTTCCAGTATTCAGCTTTATTCTTGTATATCATGATATGCAGTTTATTTGAGTACTTTGCTATTAGATGAGCATGAGTAGATTTCTTTTAGCATTTCAGTATCGTTTGCATTTTTATGCACTTCGAGTTTTTGTGAGATAGTATAGTACTTACTAAGCGTTTCGCTTATAGATCTATTTTTCCTCCTACTGCAGATAAAGGAAAAACTAAAATATGAAAGGAAGGCGACAAGGTGGTGGTGATGAAGGTGTGTGATGACTGGACTATGGAGAGATCCAGAGTTTTCTAGCAAATTGTCAGGACTCTTCTGTTTAGAGTTCTTTTAGTTTCTTTAAATATTATTATGAGTTGAGATTGTAATTACGTTTATTCCACACTTGTAGTTGGGTCCTATTGTTGGAGTGATATAGTTGTTTGTTATTGCTAGAGTAGTTTCCTTTTTCTTATTGTGTTATTATACTGCGTGGTTGTGAAAAAAGTATGTTCCAGCCGCTTGTGGCTGTGTATATAGTGTCTGTATGGTTGATTTGGTCACCGGTACAGGAAAGATTTTGCCAAAAATTTTCGGTAGGACTTCCTCTGGGGCCATGATAAATCTAAGTGTTGCTAATATTAGCATAAGTGACACTAGTAATTAGAGTAATAGTTAGGTAACGGTCGCCCTTAGAGAGTAGTAGTAAGAAGGGTGGTCGTTACAGTTCCTCTTGGCCCTCTTGGCCCATTTGGCGGCCCATTTGGAGATCCTCGGGTCGTCGACCATCGACCCTTATGTCGTCCGCCCATTTGGCGACCTCTCATGTCGTCGACCGACGACCCTTGGCCGACCGTTACTCACTAGGACTTTCCACCCCTGACCAGTGGATTTTTGCCTCCCCTAGGATTCGAACTCTAGACCTCCAAGATAAACTTTAATACTTAAGCTTGGAGGTTTAGAGTTCGAATCCCGGGGGAGGCAAAAATCCACTGCCAGGGGTGGAAAGTCCTAGTGAGTAACGGCACGGCCAAAGGGTGGTCGTCGGTCGACGACATGAGAGGTCGACAAATGGGCCGACGACATAAGGGCCGCCAGTTGGGCCGCCACAAGGGTCGCCCAAGAGGCCAAAGGGCCGGGTCGTTACAATAAAATCTCACTTGGTTACCAGGATTCATAAACTCTAATACTTAAGCCTGGAGGTCTAGAGTTCGAATCCTGGGGGAGGCAAAAATCCACTGGCCAGGGGTGGAAAGTCCTAGTGAGTAACGACACGGTCATCGGTCGACGACATTAGAGGTCGCCAAATGGGCCGACGACATAAGGGCCGACGGTCGACGACATGAGAGGTCGCCAAATGGGCCAAGAGGGTCGGGTCGTTACATGGAAAAACTTATAAGGAGTTCACTATCCCCTGAAAATCCAGTATCTGAGAAGCTATATTTATTGGATCATAATAGACGAGAGGGGGGGGGGGGGGGGGTGAATCTCGTTCGTTCAAAAATCTTTCCTTTTCCATTTCGTAAAACCAAATCTAAGTGTAGCGAAAATAAAAACAATAGACACAAAGACACGTTTAGTCATCTGCTACTCCAAGGCCCACGATCCTTAATCACTTTTGATGGATAATCTAGTATAGTTCTTCCAGAGGAAGCAGTTTCATACAATTATGATTACAATGGAATTATGCAAGATAATAAAGTAGAATTACCAACACCAATAATTATGAAGATCAAGCTTAGTTGTTGGATAGCTTTTCGAAGTGTAGGTACTTGCACTTGCATGAAGAGTAGCAGGGGTAGAATGAATCGGAGGTCAGAGTTGTTCATGGCTTAATGCTTGAGGCCTTCTTTTATAGGCATCATTCGGTTGACTGGAAAATCATTCGATTGACTGATCCTTTCAGTTGGCCAATCTATCTATCGGTCGATATATCAATGTATAAGTAAGACAGTATAGATTGTCCTGATTTCAACTTAGAAACCTCCATCGGGTTCTTTGATTGGATCAATGCCTAAGGTTTGTTCCTTACCGGGACATGACCTCACTGCACTCTCTCCAGTAGCTTACCTCAATTCACCTGCCAAACATCAGATCCTCCAGATTTGTTTGGACTTAATCACTCAACATTGGATCGGTTACCAGGAATTCCACTTGACTCAATATCGAGCCCTCTAGACCTATTGAGTCCACCCGCCAGTTGTCAAGTCCAGTTGACCCATCTGGACTTCCTGTCTGGTTCCATGATCTACTGAGACTTCCCTTTCTTAGTATCGGGTCTAGTTGACCTACTAGGATTTTCCAAGTTGAGCATCCTACACACTGAATTAATTCATTAGATAATAACAAGATTTAATTTGAACCTTTGACAATATCAAAACATAGGTTCGATTATAGTGCTCCATGCACCAATAGTATTGCCAGCTGATTATTTTGTATGTATTTTTTTTCTACTACTAGCTGTTGGAATGTATACTAAAAGCCTAGCTTTTTGTATAAACATTTACTTAGAAATAAGAATCACATTGGTCAAATATCTATAAGTTAAGTATAGTTGTTCGATTAATTTATATTGTAGATAACATGGTGTGTGGTGTCACACACAGAAGATCATGTTATCAGTTCATTATAAATTATAAACAGTTGCTCATGACAAGATGGAAAGAAACAAACCATTGGAATAGTCATAGTGTAATTAGGTATTAGTTTATCTTGACTGATAAATTACACTAGTACACTCTGAGTATATCGAGCAGGACCATTTAAGGTAAGTTCTTTTTATACTGACTTAATAAAAGAACAAGACCTTAGTTATTATGGAAGTGTGCGCACTTAATCCGAATATAATAACAAGCACATATATTTAGTATTTATTTCTTTGACTTATCAGAGGGTGAGATTTAGCTCGATAAATCAAAAGGCTCGATAAGTTGGGAAATGATATTACATATAGTGTGTGTTGTTGATTATAGAAGGAAACTGTGTCCTAGTAATTTAAGTTGATAATGTCCCCAAGAAGAGCTCATAAGGATTATCATGTTAAACCCTGCAGGTGGACTTAGTCCGACACGATAATAAGGTTGAGTGGTACTACTCTTAGACTAAGATATTAATTAAAGTGAGTTGTCAATAACTCATTTAATTAGTGGACATTCGACATCTTAAACACAGGGAGATTAACACACTCATGACAAGAATGAGCCCAAAATGTAATTTGGGATTGGTGCGGTAGTTCAGTAATAATTCTTTAGTGGAATGAATTATTATTGATGAAATTAAGTTGGGTGTTCGAGGCGAACACGGGAAGCTTAATTTCATCAGGAGACCAAAACTAATTTCTCCTCTCGGTCTCTATCGTAGCCTCTTATTTATAAAGTATTATACCCACCTATACCCACCTATACCCACCTATACCCACCTTTATACCCATCCTAATGGGGCTAGCCAAGCTAGCTTGGAGCCCAAGCTAGGGGTCGGCCAAGACCAATAGGATGAGTCAAGTATGTGGTCGGCCAATGCTTGGAGCCCAAGTATGGTGTGGCCGGCCCTAAGAAAATTTAAATGATTTTTATTTTCTTATGTGAATTCAATGATTTTAAAAGAGAGTTTAAAATTTAAATCTTTCCTTTTATAGCTTTCTACAAAAGATTGATAAAATATTTGATATCTTTCCTTATTTGTAGATTGAAAGGAATATTTTAATTTTGATAAAACTTTCCTTTTTTGTAACCATGTTCATGATTTAAAAGAGAGTTTTAAAATTAAATATTTCCTTTTATAAGTTTCTATAAAAGATTAAGAAAATATTTGATATCTTTCCTTATTTGTAGATTGAAAGGAGATTTTAATTTTAAAGATAACTTTCTTTTTGGAAATCATCCACATGTTTAAAAGAAAGATTTTAATTTATAAAATTACATTTTATAACCAACCATGAATGGAAAAATTATTAGAGAAATTTTAATTTTAAAATTTCCGGAAACAAATAAGGAAGTTTTAATTTTGTGTTTAAAACTTGCCTAATTTGGAGCTCTTTAGGTGGTCGGCCATGATATTTAAGAAAAGCAAATTAATTTTAATCAATTAAATTTTACTTTTCATGGCAAAGATAATAAGGAAGGTTTTATTTAATTTTTACTTATTTGCCAAGACCAAGGATTATAAAAGAGGGGGTAGGGGTGCCTTCATGGCTAATAACTCTATTCTATTTTTCCTCCCTCTCTTCCTTGGTGGTGGCCGGCCATTGTTTCTAGCTCTTCTCCTTTTCTCTTCCTCCTTTATGGCTGGCGGCATCAACACAAGAGGAGTCCTTGGTGGCCCGTTCGAGCTAGGAGAAGAAGGAGAGAAAGGAGGTTTTGTTTCTAGCATCCCTTGGAGCTTGGTGGTGGTGGCCGAACCTCTACATCCTTGGAGGAGCTTTGGTGGCCGAAACTTGGTGAATAAGAAAGAAGGTCTTTGGTGGTTCTCATCTCGGTAGATCATTGCCCATACAACGTTCGAGATAAGAAGAGGATTACGGTAAAAAATCAAGAGGTCGTTACATACAAAGAAAGGTATAACTAGTAATTATTTTCCACATCATGCTAGTTTTCTTTGTATGAATTCCAAACACAAGAGGCATATGATTCTAGAGTTTCGAATTTGTGATTTGAGTTTATGTTTTTTTTTGTTGTTTTTCGAATTTTTGATTCGATTGTTCTTTTTGGTTAAACCTAATGTTATTTTAGGAAATTAAATATTGAATTTCGTTAAGAGGCTTTGTCGAGGCAGTGGTGGAAATTAATATTTAATATAATTTATAACATAGGTGGATTTGGATCAATAGTGTTAAGTTTCGCTTGCGATCCAAATCTAAACCATTAAGAACAGATAAGTTAAATTTGGAATCAATAATGTTAAGTTCTGTTTGCGATTCTGAATTTAATTTCTAAAGAACACAATAGGTTGTTGGGAAAGGTTCAACACTTGTACAAAATTTTTGTATAGTGGAACCGGTACGATCTTTCTAGGACCAACCAACAATTGGTATCAGAGCTAGGGTTTACCTCTGTGTGTTTGGTTTTTAATTTAGATTATGCACATGGCATACATAATTTAGGCAGGATAATAGTAGGATATGCTAACTCTGTGGTTGCAGGCTCCAACTATTATGACTTATGGTTATTGTGTGTGATTGGACCCTTGGATATGTCAAGGACATTTTATTGTGTGTGCATGATTGTATTTAACTAATACAGTAGGAGCTGTATTAGCCCTAGGATTTTACATTTATGTTCGATTTAGACTTGATGTACATTCCCTTATGAAATATAGGATCGATGTATGTAAAATTTTATTTTTTCTGTCGCGGATCGTGTCCTTGCGAGGCGTGGTGCTATTGAAGGACCAGAGGTGCAGCAGAAAAGGAAGCTCGATGGACCCGACGACATGAACCCTAGGGCTGGCAGCACACGAAGGACAGTGATGGAAGAAGCCATAATAGTTGGAAAATTAATTTCCATATTTATTACTTTATTTACTGTGATGTGTGTGTGCATGTGATGTTTGCTTGCATAGTTAAAATTCCTCACCTTAAATAACTAAGTGGGAGAGGGATTAGTAGATAAATTCCACGATCTCCATTACTGGTTTGTAAGTGATGCGACAAACTTGCGTGTTGGCTCTGAGTGCCTCCCTCCCCATTGGATGAGTTTGTTTGCAAATCACTAGATCAAACTTCCTTTATGGATGGTTATAGGAAATTAATTAGAAGCGTGTGATCTTCCCTATCAAAATGGATACAATCTTATTTAATGGACTAAGTATCAAGTAATGGTATACACTTAGGCACATTTAATAGTATCCTCCCTATCGGAGTCACTGCTATTATTTGTGTGACCAAAGGAAAACCAACTATTAATTTGTCATTAAGATAGGTTGACAAGATAATAAAATTAAAACCCCCTCTTACAAATGTTTGGTTTTGTATACGTCCACACTATCGTGGCATACAAAATTTATAGTGTATGAGGTAATTTTATTTGTCAGGTTGACAAGAAAATAAAATTAATGGGAAAAACCCTTCTTACAAATGTTTGGTTTTGTATACGTCCACACTATTGTGGCATATAAAATTCATGGTGTTTGAGGTAATTTTATTTGTCATAAAGAGAGATTGATAAGATAATTAATGGGTAAAACCCTCCTCTGACAAATGTTTGAATTTGTATACGTCCACACTATCGTGGCATGCAAAATTCATGGTGTTTGAGGTGTTGGTGAATTTAAATGATATTGTTTGAGGAATCAATATTATTTTAAATTCTAAAGTCTTGACCAAATGTTTTGTGATTCTTAGGTTTTCAATCCCCTAGCTGTTATACTATAAAATAGACTTAGTAGTCCCAATTATAATGATTGGAAACAAAACTTGGACATTAAGGTGGACTGCCCTCTCAGAACCAAGAACAATATAGGTGTATTTTATTCATTAGTTGTTGAAACATGTTTAGTGGTGTTATCTACCGGTACCTGGTGTGTAGATACAGGAGCCACTGATCATGTCTGTAATTCATTGCAGGTTCCAGAAAACCCAACAACTATATGAAAGGGAAAACACTGTCTACATGGGCACCGCTGCAAAAGGAGCAGTTGTTGCAGTGGGAGATGTTTATCCTTTGATAGGAATAAAACATGGATTTTAAGAAATTGTCTTTACATACCAAGTTTAGAAAGAAATTGATTTTAGTTTCTAAACTATTTAAAGAACTTGATATTCTATCTCTTTTGATAACAAAGTTGTTATCAAGAAAAGAGGGAAGTTATCTGTTCTGGTACGTTGGTTGACAATCTATAAATCCAATAACTCCCACGATGTAAATGAAAATTAATAACACATCTTCTAACTTTAATAAGAGAAAGAAACCTTCGGAAATGAACCAATCATATTTTTGGCATCTAAGGCTAGGTCATATTGACTTGAGTAGGATTCAAAGGATAATAGCCGATGAACTTTTGGGTTCATTGGTGGTGGAAAACTTTCCAACCTGCGAGTCTTACTTGGAAGGAAAAATGACCAAGAAGCCTTTTAAGTTTAAGGGGTATAGAGCCAAAGAAGTGTTGGAATTGGTTCATTCTGATTTGTGTGGACCTGTGACTATCCAGGCAAGAGGTGGTTTCGAATATTCAGTCTCTTTTATAGACGACTATTCAAGATACGGGTAAATTTACTTGACGCGCCGCAAGTCTAAATGCTTTGATAAGTTCAAAGAGTACAAGACTGATGTGGTGAAACATCAAAGTAAAAGTATCAAGACACTACGGTGAGATCGTAGTGACGAGTACCTCTTAGGAGAGTTTAGGAGTCACTTATCATTGGTCGGGATTCAATCCCAACCGACTGCACCTGGTACACCCCAACAGAATGGTGTGGTAGAAAGAAGGTATAGGACTCTTATGGAAATAATTAGATCGATGATGAGTTATTCAAAATTACCAAATTCGTTTTGAGGATATACTCTAGAAACGGAAGTGAACATAGTACCTTCTAAATCAGAACCCTCTACTCCCATAGAATTGTAGAATGGGCGTAAGCCTAGTCAAAAGCATATTCGGATAGTCCAGCACATGTGCTGAAGGGAGACACTGATAGGTTGGAATTAAGAACAAGAGTTCACTTGTTTATGGGTTATCCTAGAGAAATGAAAGGAGGTTTATAGTTCTAAAAATCAGAAGGTTGTTAGCACCAATGCTCGATTTTTAGAAGAGGACTATGTAATGAACCACATGCCCATAAGTAAATTTATTCTTAAGGAAATAATAAAGGACATGTCTAATCTAGTACTAACTATACAAGATGAAATATCAAAAGAAACTGCAACACGTATCACAAATGATACACAATTACAGACAGTGCCTCGTTGTAGTGGGAGGGTTGTTAGGCAACCTGAAAAATTCATGTTTTGGGAGAGTCTTTGAACTTGATCCCTGGTGAACATGAACCTGATCCCCGGACATATGACAAAGCGCTCCAAGATTAGGATGCAGCATCTTGGCAAAAAGCAATGAATAACAGAATTAGAATATATGTATTCTAATAAAGTCTCGGAGCTTGTAGAACCACCAAATGGTGTAAAAGTCATTGGGTGTAAATAGGTCTACAATAGAAAAAGAGGGATAGATGGAAAGATGAAAACTTTCAAAGCAAGGCTTGTTGAAAAAGAAAACCTTTTCACCGGTAGTCATGCTTAAGTCTATCCGAATTCTTTTATCTATTGCTGCTCATATGGATTATGAGATTTGGTAAATGGATGTCAAGACAGCTTTCCTTAATGGAAGTCTTGAAGAAAGCATCCATATGAAGCAACCAGAGGGGTTCATTGCGAAGGGCAAAGAGCATCTAATATGTAAGCTTAATCGGTCTATTTATGGACTGAAGCAAAGCTTCAAGGTCTTGGAGCATCCGGTTTAATGAAGTAATCCAGACCTATGGATTTATTCAGTGTCCGGATGAGTCTTGTGTATACAAGAAGTGTGATGGAAATGTAGTGGTATTTCTTGTACTATACGTAGATAACATATTTGGTAGTTGGAAACAATATCAAAGTGTTGTCGGAAACAAGAGTATGGTTGTCCAAACAATTCGATATGAAGAACTTGGGAGAATGCACATATTCTTGGGATCAAAGTAATAAGGGATCACAAGAAAAGAATATTATGATTATCCCAAGCTTCATATATTGGTACGATCCTAGCTTGTTTTAGCATGCAAGACTCCAAGAAAGGTTTTCTACCTTTTAGACATGGAGTAACTTTATCTAAAGAGATGTCTCCGAAGACATCAAAGGAGATAGAGGACATAAAGGCAGTTCCTTATGCTTCGGCTATCGGAAGCATAATGGATGCTATGCACGAGACCGGATATCTGCTTTGTCATGGGCATGGTTAGCAGATATCAAAGTAACCCTGGACAAGAATACTGGACTGCCATAAAGCATATATTAAAGTACCTTAGAGGGACTAGAGATTATATGCTAGCTTACAAGGCAGATGATTTGCTCCATGTGGGTTATATGGATTCAAAATTCCAATCAGATAGGGCCAATAGTAAGTCGACCTTGGGGTTTTGTGTTTATTTTAGGAGGTGAAGCGATAACAATGGAGGAGTGTTAAGCATAGGTGTTTTTCGGACTCCACCATAGAAGCTGAGTATGTGGCAGCCTCTGAGGCGGTCATAGAAGTTGTATGGATCAGAAACTTCATGATGGACTTAGACATGATTTCTGGTTTGCCCAAAAATTATTACAAATTATTGTAATAATAGTGGTACAGTAGCAAACTCGAAGAAACCATAAGTCCATAAGGCAAGTAAACACAATAGAGCGCAAGTACCACCCAATACGAGATATCGTATAATGAGGAGAAGTTGTTGTCGCCTAGATTGCATCAACAGATTACTTGGATCTTTTCACTAAGGCCCTTAAGGCAAGAGCTTTTGATGGGCATGTTGAGGGGATAGAAATCAGATGTATGGCAGGGTATATGACAGCATAGTCTTTTAGTATAAGTGGGAAATTGTTGGAATGTATACTAAAAGCCTATATTTTTGTATAAATATTTACTTAGAAATAAGAATCACATTGGTCAAATATCTACAAGTTAAGTGTAGTTGTTTGATTAATTTATATTGTAGATAACATGGTGTGTGGTGTCACACACAGAAGATCATGTTATCAATTCTTTATAAATTATAAACAGTTGCTCACGACAAGATGGAAAGGAACAAACCATTGGAATAGTCATAGTGTAATTAGGTATTAGTTTATCTTGGCTGATAAATTACACTAGTATACTCTGAGTGTATTGAGCAGGATCATTTAAGGTAAATTCTTTTTATACTGACTTAATTAAAGAACAAGACCTTAGTTATTATGGAAGTGTGTGCTCTTAATCATAATATAATAACAAGCACATATATTTAGTATTTATTTCTTGGACTTATCATAGGGTGAGATTTAGCTCGATAAATCAAACGGCCCGATAAGTTGGGAAATGATATTAATTATAGTGTATGTTGTTAATTATAGAAGGAAACTGTGTCCTAGTAATCTAGGTTGATAATGTCCCCAAGAGGAGCTCATAAGGATTATCATGTTAAACCCTGCAGGTGGACTTAGTCCGACACGACAATAAGGTTGAGTGGTACTACTCTTGGACTAAGATATTAATTAAAGTGAGTTGTCAGTAACTCATTTAATTAGTGGACATTCGACATTTTAACACAGGGAGATTAACACACTTATGATAAGAAGAAGCCCAAAATGTAATTTGGGATTGGTGCGGTAGTTCAATAATAGTTCTTTAGTGGAATGAATTATTATTGATGAAATTAAGTTGGGTGTTCGGGGCGAACACGGGAAGCTTAATTTCATCGGGAGACCAAAACCAATTCCTCCTCTTGGTCCCTATCGTAGCCTCTTATTTATAAAGTATTATACCCACCTATACCCACCTTTATGCCCATCCTAATGGGGTCGGCCAAGCTAGCTTGGAGCCCAAGCTAGGGGTCGGCCAAGACCAATAGGATGAGCCAAGTAGGTGGCCGGCCAATGGTTAGAGCCCAAGCATGGTGTGGTCGTCCCTAAGAAAATTAAAAGTATTTTTATTTTTAAAATTTTCTTATGTGAATTCCATGGTTTTAAAAGAGAGTTTAAAATTTAAATCTTTCCTTTTATAGCTTTCTACAAAAGATTGAGAAAAGATTTGATATCTTTCCTTAATTGTAGATTGAAAGGAAGATTTTAATTTTGATAAAACTTTCCTTTTTTGTAACCATGTTCATGATTTAAAAGAGAGTTTTAAAATTAAATATTTCCTTTTATAAGTTTCTACAAAAGATTAAGAAAAGATTTGATATCTTTCCTTATTTATAGATTGAAAGGAGATTTTAATTTTAAAGATAACTTTCTTTTTGGAAATCATCTACATGTTTAAAAGAAAGATTTTAATTTATAAAATTTCCTTTTATAACCAACCATGAAGGGAAAAATTATTAGAGAATTTTTAATTTTAAAATTTTCGGAAACAAATAAGGAAGTTTTAATTTTGTGTTTAAAACTTGCCTAATTTGGAGCTCTTTAGGTGGTTGGCCATGATATTTAAGAAAAGCAAATTAATTTTAATCAATTAAATTTTCCTTTTCATGGCAAAGATAATAAGGAAGGTTTTATTTAATTTTTCCTTATTTGCCAAGACCTGGGATTATAAAAGAGGGGGTAGGGGTGCCTTCATGGCTAATAACTCTATTCTATTTTTCCTCCCTCTCTTCCTTGGTGGTGGCCGGCCATTGTTTCTAGCTCCTCCTTTTCCCTTCCTCCTTTGTGGCCGGCGGCATCAACACAAGAGGAGTCCTTTGTAACAACCCAAATTTCCTCATTACAAGTCTTAATAGTGCTTAAAAATATATAGAAATGCTGTAGAAATATTCTAGAGATTTTTAGGAATTTTTAGAGTATTTTTATGTAATTTTTGGAGTTCGTTTGGTATTTTTCTCAAAAGGAAGAAGTTTCAAAAAATAAATAGGTTCGGCCGAGGTTCGAACCCGCGACCTCTGACCCGACCCAAGTCTTAAGTGAAGCGTGATGACCAAGAACCCATGAGGGTCGTGCTAATAAAAGAGATAGCGAAATTAATTTATGGAGTAGTTGATAATAGAATATTAGAGTTATAAAGGGAGAACTTAGGGATTATTTTCCGAAAAACCTAAACTTCTTCTCTCCTCTTCTCTCTCGCGTGCGACGGCTGCTTGGGCGGAAAATAGAGGGGAGTTAGGGCTCGTCTCCGGTGGCCGGCCAAGGGTCCAATCTGAGAGTTCTTCACCGCCTCACGATCCTCTCGGCAAGGAGAACACGGAGACACAAGGAGTCACCGGGAATTCGAGCTATCCGAAACCCTAGAAGCCTTGTTGTTCGGTTGTAAGTCCAATAACGAGGTAAGCACTACTCACCTGCAGCAAGGGTAGTTTCGAGCTTCGATTCTCTTTTTCTTTTGGTTTCAGAACATGCTGTTTGTTTGGAGTGCTGCCGTGAATCTCAAAGCAAGGGAATAAACCAACTATCTAGTTTAGGAGGTTTAAGATTTTCTGATCCCATATTCTTGTCTATCAAGAAAACCTACTTCATTTTTAGTTGGCAATTGAAGTGGTACAACTTGCTTTCTAGGTACAAACATGCTTTGCTTTGTTGGAAATAATTTAGAATGTGTAAGTGTATTAAGTGTATGTTCGTATATCATCATATTCACGTATCAACTCTTTGATAGCAGCGGCATTATTTTTTAGCAGATGGCATTTTTTGCTTAAGCTAATTGACTTGTCTTTACTAAGGGATGAAATGTCCTCACTTTTAGTAGATGATTTAGTATTTCTTTATCTGCTCCTAAGTTCTTTAAAGGAATCAAAGGTGTACCTTCAGATGATACACCTTTCAGATGACAAATTAGAAGAAACGGATTCTCCTGACTTTAATGGCGTAGGTAACTTATCAGATCACCATAGGCAGATGGATACTACTTGGCCAAGTGACAAACGTCAGAATTCTTTTTCTTCAAAGTTTTCATACGAGCAACCCCATATGGAGCTTAGAACAACCCACTCCTCTTGTGTTTCCACGGGTAAGAACAGCCCTGTTGTCATTAACCCTTTAACCAGCAGAATTTTTGTTTGCATAGTATGTAGATTCTTGTTAAAGCTTTGTAGACAGATTTTTTTTTTAAGCATTTCAATGTTAGAATTGTTTAAACATTTCAATTTTGTAAGAAGCATTCTTTTATTAGAAGTATTAACAAAAACAAGTATTTTATTTGAAGAGGCTAGTACCCGACTTCCGAGGTTGTCGTTAAACAAATCCAGGTGACTGTTTCCGAGGTCTCGGCCCTGGTAAGACCAAGGTCTTTACCCTCGTAGGACTGGTGGCTCGCTACCTCAGTTCCTATTAGGGAGCGCGCATTGGTACTACGCCTGGGCCCAAGAAAGAAAAGATTATTATTTTGAAGTATAAAAGTATAAATTTTAAACAAGTGAAATAAGCTTCACATAGGTTTAAAATTCAGCAAGTTTAGTTTTCTTGTATGCTAGCATGTTGTTAGAACTTTCTTATTGTTGTTTGCTATCAGATGAGCAGTTTTACATGTTTAGCATTTCAATATATTCACATGCATATTCGAGTTTTGTGAGTTAGATAGCGCTTACTAAGTAATTTTGCTTATAGTTGCATTTTCCTCTTATTGTAGATAAAGGAAAGGAAAAGTTATAGCAAAGGAAGGCGACAAAGAGGTGCGGATGGATGTGTGATATTTGGACTATAGAAGCCTTGGGACTTAGTTTTAAAAATTCATTATGATTTTGTATTCAGTATGTTAGAACTATTTTCTTCCATGTTGCTGGATTTGGCTATTGAATACTTATTGTTTTAGAACTCTTCCTATTAATTGCTATGTACAATGGTTTCATGATTTGAGTTGTAGTACTATTGCATGCATGTTCAGATTAAAAGATATGTGTTTAGCATGTTCAGATTGATGTATAGATTTAGATGTGAACATAAGCTTGAGTAGTATCACTACAACAAAATCGCTCATAGACATCAGTGGAACAACAACAGTTTTAAGCAAAAACCGATGTCTTTGAGTATTTTACACCGGTTTTTCCAAAAACCGGTGTCTATGAGCGCAGATTTTCGCTCATAGACATCGGTTTTTTTAGCCGATGTCTATGATCGCCTTTTTTTCATTAATAGACATCGATTTTAACCGCGGTTTTTAAAACCGGTGTCTATGAACCAAAATTCTGGCGGACTTTCTTAGCGCCCTTTCTTTTGGGTTTCTCCTCGCCTTGGATGAAGCAACCAGCCAATTTATCTCCCCAATTTTGAACAATTCGACATGGCGAAATTAGCACTCCTCTTCCTTTGATCCCATTTCTCGCTCCCTCTTCCCCCTTCTTTTGTTCCTTTTCATTCCGTCGATCTGTTGGCCAGATGAAGAAAGGCCGAGTTCTGGTGGAGCCGGCGGCGGCAGTAGCGGAGACGCGGTTCCGCGGCGTGCGGAAGCGGCCATGGGGGCGGTTCGCGGCCGAGATCAGGGACCCCTGGAAGAAGGTCAGGGTGTGGCTCAGAACCTTCGACTCGGCCGAGGCTGCCGCTCTGGCCTACAACTCCGCCGCTCGCGTGTTCCGTGGTTCCAAGGCCAAGACCAACTTTCCCCTAGCCGCCGCCGCTGCGTCTCCCACCCCTACTCCTGCATTCCGCTGCCCTCCCTCCGCTGACCCAACCCTAGGGTTTTGATAAGATACAAATTGGAATTAAGCCGACCCACCTCATTCTATGCACTCATCACCGAGAGGTCCGAGACCTTGCAACAGCGGCATCGTCGTCTACAAATCTCGAAGCGAAGATGAAAATTGTGGCGGCTTATCTCCTGGCCGTCCTCGGCGGCAACCCCAACCCCTCCGCCGATGATATCAGATCCATCCTTGAATCAGGTCGAACTCTCTTCCCTCTCATATTTATCTTGGTTTCATTTCGGTGATCCTTGTTTCTTGCTTGTAGTGGGAGCAGAGGCAGAGGATAAGAGGATCAACCACTTCCTCGCGGAAGTCAAGGGCAAGGACATAACGGAAGTCATCGCTGCCGGCCGGGAGAAGTTCGCTTCCGTGCCCTCCGGTGGCTCTGTGGCTGCCATCGGGGTCGCCGCCCCTGGTAGCGGCGGCGCGGGCGGCACCCCAGCTGCAGAGGAGCCTAAGAAGGAGGAGAAGGTGGAGGAGAAGGAGGAATCCGACGAGGTGAAACTCCCTGTCTTTCCCTCCCGCAAATTTTCGTTTCCGACATAAATTTGTGGTTTTTTTTCTTTCTCGTTTCCAATTTCTATTTTTGGAAAACACAAGCTATGGAGATTGGTTTGATTGCTATTTGTTGTAAGTTTTGAAGGTAATGGCAATCTTTTTTATTTTATATACTAGCATATCACTTAAACGGCTATAAGTATGCCACTTTTTCCAAATTTAATAGCACATGGTAAATTCCTATCTTGTGATCAAGGTTCACAAAGCATATACAGAGGCATAAAGTCATGCAGACAAAGACTGAATATTGTTAGTAAAGTGCATAAACTCTCAAGTATTTGGATTAATTAGAGTTGAAGATGTAAGGGGTGGAGGGAAAAAGGAAATCTTTGTTAGTATTAATGATAAGTCGCCATGATGATTACCATTGTTATTGCTAAATTTGTTGATCTCCTATGTTTAACTCATACCTCAAGTATGTAATTAAATGGTTTAATTTCATACTTTTTCGTATTGTTGTGCATACGTAGGATTTTGTTTCTCTGCAGGGAGTTAGATGAGTGGTTTATAGACACCTAGTTGCATCTCTTATTTTCCTCTACATGTATGCACATTTTTTGACATCGGTTGGCAATTCATGTGTATTTATCTTTATTTTAACATACTTCTAACTTTTAACTATGACCAGTGCTTCTTGAATTATCTTTGAAGGTTTGGAATCTTCAGCCCAGCAGTCGTGTATGATCACCTGGGAGAAATTTATTCAGCACTTATTCTGGGAAGCTTAGTGTTGTGCATTTTGTTATACTTGAAAGTGAGCTTCTGTAAATTTCAATCTAGCTTTTCCTATGGTTATTACTGCCCTTTGTTCCTAATTTGAGAGCAAGGAAAGGAGTAGCAACACTAAGCAGTTCAAAGAATTTAACTGCTACGAGAACTGTTTCAATTCAAAAACCATCTGTTTTAAAGGAGAAAAGCAAGTTGTCCTCTGGCCAATCTTCAAAAAATGCTAAGAATGTGACCAAGTAAGGATTTCGATTTTGCAGATATTCTATCATGAATTACCATGACATGTTTTTATCTATAACTGGTGTCCTGGTAGTGTTGCTGCAAAGAATATAACGTCTATTGGAATTGCACAAGAAAATCAAGCTATTAAAAGGCAAAAGCTGGATGATGGAAGATCCAAACAGGTTAATACTTTTGAAATATTTTTTCTAATAACCTTTTTTTACTTGGGACAGTATAATTATTAATATTTCATTTTGATATGGTCATAAATAGATACACAATTTGAAAAATAGAGTTCTACTCCATAAGTCGAGATTGGGTTTAGCTAGTGCTCCTGACGTGCACTCCTCTGGTGCTAAAGTTGGCCAGGGAGAGAAACCATTGCAGCAGGTACATGATAATATGGTCAACTTTATTCTTCTGATAATTAGATGAGTGTTGAAACCATTCAGTAAGACCTTCATTTGCTCATGCATCATCATCTTTAGGATGATGCAGCTTCAGTCAAACAAAGACGGCCTGCACTTACTTTTAATCACTGTTACCTAATCATGGCAGGTTATGTGCCAATGCTTAAACTTTTATTAGCTATATTTGATAGTGAAGGATTTTATCTGTTACTTGTTCCCAGATGTATCACTATTTTTACATATTACAATTATGTTTGCATGGGTGCACTCTATTCTTGCATTTCCATTCTCTGTACTAATGGTTACATGAGATTTCTCCAATCTGCATATAGATTAAACTATATTTGTGTATGTAAGTGTACTTTGTAGAATATGTAGCAGTCTTACTTTCTTCTGGTTGTCTCTTTAACCAATTGATTCTCTTTTGCTTCTTAACTGTGCATGTTTATCCTCAACAAACATTAAAAAAGCACGTCTATTTGCTAAAGTCAAATGTCATAAATTCAATGCAGCCTCATTCATTTTCTTTTTTAGTATAGAAAGTAATATATGCTCTTGATCACAGACTTAAACAGGAAAATCACTCTATGATTTGTTTTGCTGAATAGTTAAGTCTCAATCATTAGCCAACACCAGGGAGCAGAACTACCCAAGACTAGTAGTTAATGCTCTAGATATTTCCATGGGGAATTGTGCTATAACATGTTTTGGTGTTGAGGGTTTTAGTCGTAAAAGGAGTACCATGAGATCAAATTGCATTGGAAAATGCAATTTCCTTAAAAAAAATTAGTTAAATATTTATGTTTGGTACAAATGAATAACCTTATTTGTGACTTCATTAGTATTTTATTTTCAAATGTTTCATTGCCTACTCTATATGTGTTTGTTCGTGATCCAAGATATGTTGACTTAAGAGTTCAGAGGATATTTTCTAACCATATCTACTTGTGGAACCAACTGAATCACAAAAAACCTTCAAGTATTTTTTCCATTATGTGAAATCTTATGAAATGATTTATTTAGAAATCTAAAACACTTGCCCACCAATATTCAATGTTGCCATATATTCACCGTCATGGAAAAAAAATTCTCTCACATCCTTGGTCTCACTGCCAACTATAATACACATATGCATGTACTTCTGTTGCAACAATAGGATTATTTTTACTATGATGATGGGATCTTATATAATATCACATACATGTAAAAACTCTTTAAACATGGCTTAGAATATGATGTCTTTGATTTCGGCAACCACATTCTAGCTTTCATTATAAGGAATACCCAATGAATTGGGATGTCACAAGTCAATTTGAATATGGCGCATTGGAATACTTTCCTGCCTGGTCTCTATTTAAGCTTTTCAAGCTAGTTCTGCAGTTCCATGAACTTTTCAATCTCTAAAGCTCCATTCATGTTAAGTTGTTGGGAAAAGAGCATCTTGACAGAATTGAAATTCTCCTCTTTTTATCAGTAAAGTTTGATTTCTGGCTATACAATAAACACTTGCCTCACACTGCTTGTTCAATTTTCTTGCACGGAGAAGTATATTCACTAATATGAGGTCCTGGCAGAGGAAACCTTAGGTGGAATAGGTTATTCTTTGCTTTTAAATAATTGCCATTAAAACCACATGAGGATCTTACCTCTTGTTGATATTGTTGGACTTCCTTTTGCTCAACCATTTGGTTTGTGCCTTTCTTCATGCTAGTTTTTTCTAGCTATGTGTTGTTATTATGCAAGTTGTATCTCATGTATTAATATCCTTCTATAATGAACAAATGAATTACTTGGCAATGCTTTTCAGCCTAATTTTTCCTATCAATGTAATTGCAATTTATACAGGTTGTGGACAATTTTTTTTTTCTTGTGCAGGGCATGGAACTGTATCCTTGTATCGGCAAAAACTTTGACATCAAGGTTTTTACAAACTGCCGATTTGGTATGATGTCCTGGGCTGTTCTTGCCGTCACATATTGCATCAAATAGGTCAATTTTATCTTTACATCTGTTCTTTGAGCTGTTGATAAATATAGCATATGAGGAAAGCACTAATATGTCAAACAACATCTGGAACAATAAAGAAATTAATTGAGGAAGAAGATGCTGACTTTACAGATGTCTGTATCCCTGGTTTTAAGCTGGGTGATAGTGAGAAATTTATCTAATTTTCTTAGTTTAAATTGCAAATCCTTCAGATGTCAGCCTACACTTTTTTTTAACTGCTATGGGTTCCTGTAGGTATTACTTACTTGGGGTTAAAAGGCCAATTGATCTTAGTTTTGCCCATCAATGCCTCAGCTTCACGTCTAGTTTGTTAAAAGAACTTTTGGTGGCTTACAAGAGAGTTACAATTACCCTAATATTTCCAAATGCAGTGTTTAAAGGTGCGCCTTTATTGCCATCTACTTGTTATCTCAAGCAATTAGGCACCTGGATGTAATGCCTTATGTCAAAGGATGGATTCCCCAAGTCGACCTTAAAAAAACATGAGAAAGACAATAATGACTGAAGGTTGTACAGTTGAGAGATTATTTGAAGCAAAACATGTAGAGTTTTCTAGTTAATTCACATCTGGATCAAAAGACAAGACAAAAAGGATAAATACACATTAACTCTAACTTGTTTGAGTGTTCTAGTTTGAGTGTTCAAAAGGAAGCTCTAACTTGTTTTGAGTGCTGAACTAAGGAGGCAGCTGCCTTCTTGCCGCATTCCTTGCTGCTGTGGTTGGTAGCAGAAATCATAGAAAATAGGGGGCTTAGTGCAGGATATTCAGGATACCAAGATGGTATCAGAGGTAGTACAATAAATAGTATATCTCTTCATCAGAGGTAGCTTTGTTCTTTTATGCTTCCTTCACTGGATTTGTTGTGTAGTCATATTTCTTTGTTCAACCATTATCATGCCTAGTAAGTTGTTGTATGATGCTGTCAGTTCTTATCAATCTGTACACTTGAATTAGAAGGAGCAAATTATCTATGTTATATTCTAAGCAGCATATACTAAGTGTCATATATGAAAGTTTTAGATTCTATGTTATATTCGTTATCTTCCACAACAGCCTTTAAAAACTCAGTATTCTATTTTATTTGATACATGCACACATTTGTTTTAGTTATTTGACATATGGTGGATTTATGTGTTTTTACAGTTTACAAATCTCAAGTACTCCAGAGTTGAAATTGATGAAGTGCGGTTCGAGTGGGCTGAATGCATGCTAGATTACATTTGAGACAGTTGTACCTTGATGTGTTAACAGAATGTTATACTTTGATTTTGATATCTATTAGCTAGCTTTTGATGTAAAAAGAATGTTTGGGTATTTTATGGATATTGTTGTAAGAAGATTATTTATATAATTTGTGAATATTTGTGTATTTTATGGATATTATTGAATGAAGAATATTTGTACAATTTATGAATATTTGTGTTTTTTTTTTGTTATTGTCGGTTTTAAAATCAAATCTGTGCTGTTAAAAAATATACATATTACATCGGTTTTCCACCGATGTAAAACCGGTGTTATAAAGTAATATTACATCGGTCATTTACCGCTGCCAAAACTGGTGTTATTAACATACAATATTACATCGGTTTTACACCGTTGATGAAATAGTGTCGTTAAGTGATACTACACCGGTTAATAACCGATTCGAAGACCGGTGTCGTTAAGTGATACTACACCGGTTTTAACCCGATGTCTAAAATGGCAGACTTTTAACATCGGCTTCATAGACATCGGTCGAAAATCAAATAGACACCGGTGGAAAACCGATGTCTATGAGCGATTTTGTTGTAGTGTATGTATAGATGAGTTATTTATGTTTTCCGCTGTTACATACTTATATTTACATGTGAGCAACATAGTTAAGATAAGTTAGTAGTCCAGTAGCACTCCACTCTCACAGACCAGTAGGGAGGAGGGTGGGGTGTTACATCCTTGGTGGCCGGTTCAAGTTAGGAGAAGAAGGAGAGCAAGGAAGTTTTGTTTTTAGCTTCCCTTGGAGTTTGGTGGTGGTTGCTGAACCTCTACATCCTTGGAGGAGCTTTGGTGGCTGAAACTTGGTGAAGAAGAAAGAAGGGCTTGGGTGGTTCTCATCTCGGTAGGTCGTTGCCCACACAATGTTTGAGATAAGAAGAGGAATACAGTAGAAGATCAAGAGGTCGTTATATACAAAGAAAGATATAACTAGTAATTATTTTCCGCACCATGCTAGTTTTCTTTGTATGAATTCCAAACACAAGAGGCATATGATTCTAGAGTTTTGAATTTATGATTCGAGTTTGTGTGTTTTTTTTGTTGTTTTTCGAATTTGTGATTCGATTGTTCTTTTTGGCTAAACCTAATGTTATTTTAGGAAATTAAATATTGAATTTCATTAAGAGGCTTTGTCAAGGCAGTGGTGGATTCTCCCATACCCAAGAAGGTCATGTGCCTCACCATGTTTGACCTGGGAGCCAATTTTCGAAATTAATATTTAATAGAATTTATAACATAGGTGAATTTGGATCAATAGTGTTAAGTTCTGCTTGCGATCCAAATCTAAACCATTAAGAACAGATAAGTTAAATTTGGAATCAATAATGTTAAGTTCCGTTTGTGATTCCGAATTTAATTTCTAAAGAACACAATAAGTTGTTAGGAAAGGTTCAACACTTGTACAAAATTTTTGTACAGTGGAACCGGTACGATCTTCCTTGGACCAACCAACACTAGCAACATTCTTAAGTTACATGTGCTATCACTAATAGACCGCCTAGATGATTTTGACAACCTAGTTAGGTATAACTGGTGGCATGCGCTCTATAGTTACATGACTCCTCAAATAGAGTCAATTGGGTTGGTAGTAACATTGAAACCAAAACCACAGGATGTTGGTACGATGACATTTTCCATACTAAAGGGATTTCCAACTTTATTAACTATAAGTTAGAATGTTTTTTCATAGTATTACTATTTATTATTTCATTTACATATTATGATCATGTTGTAGGTGTGGATGTGTGAGTATGTCCCTATCATCAATCCACAACAACCGAATGTGTTTCCCAGGTTATTAAGATGAACAAAGTCTCCCTCTCACGTAAGCAATGTCAAAAGAATGATAGACCATTTGTCACTAGATTATGTATTGATTGGCATGATTCCAACAAAGTCAAAGGCCTATCTGCTATAAAAAATTGCACCATTAACTCAACAAACTAGAAATGCTATTGCATCAGCCTCACACTAGTTCCCCTAATACTTCACAGCATGATCCTAAAAAAGAAACATATATATATTGTCAAGCAAAAGACCTTATAATCTCTCAAAAGGATAGAGAAATTGAAGATCTTCTTCAACACATAGATGAGGTTAAAAGAGACTGCTCCTTTATCATCTCTGAGAAGGAAAAAGAAAATTAACAATTTCTTAATCACATTGAAGAGGTGAAAAAAGATATGGACAATGTCATATCTAAAAAAGACATGATAAATGAGATCAAATTGTTAATTGATGTAAAGGACTGTTTGATAGCTTTAAAAGATTTGATAATTGAATCTGTTGGTGCGGAAAGCATCTGACGATTGAACCTAAATTTTGATAATGGAAAAGGGTTTAAAGTTAAGATTATTTGAGATCTAATGTGTGTGAATGAGTTTGCAAAAAAGTCCTAAGTGTACTTAGGCAAAAGTCCTAGTTGCGGTTAGGCAGATTGAAAACCCTAGGGGGTGGTAACCCTTAGTCATAGGGGGTGGTAACCCTAGCCGGAAAGTCTTGGTGGGTCGAGGGCTTCGGGCAAAAGTCCTAGAGTCGAGGACTCTAGGTGGAAAGTCCTGGTGTCACAAACCAGGTGAAAGACTGGGCGGGTCGTGGAGCGGATGTCCAGAAGAAAGTCCTGGAGCCTCAGGGTCTGAGCAAAAGTTCAGTTGGTATGGAGAATCAACTGGCAACAGATAAACTCTCTTGAGTGGAGTAGGTGAGGATGCGTTCCTCGGTGAGGGAACAGTAGGTGTCGGTTCGACCTAGGATTTTCGGTCGGGAATCCGAAGTCAGAACTGGACAGTCTAATGACAATAAAATACTTTAATTTTACATATCTTTATTGTGCTAACTTTGTTTTGCAGGGTATTTTGGTTTGTTAGACTAACGTATTTTGCAGGAAGTGAATTGGACATCCTTGCCTTGGATAAACAATACTCGAGGTGCCCTCCATGGAGCTTGGAGGTGCCTCGGGTCGCATGCGAAGACCTCCTCTCACTAAAGTGCGAGGGCGCCCTCATGGAGCTTGAGGGCGCCTTGGACGCTGAGCAGAGGGTGCCCTCTATGGAACTGAGGGCGCCCTGGATGCAAGTGGAGGGCGCCCTCCATGCGGTTGGAGGTGCCCTCGAGCGAATGAGCGGCGAAGTGGTTAGAGCTCATTCACGCTACAGATTCGGTGCGGATGAGGGCGCCCTCCATGGTGTTGGAGGCGCCCGCAATAGGCTTTATAAGGCAGGTTCGAGCAGCAACAAGGGAACAACTCAAATCTGTGATTTTTCTTCCGTGTGCTGCTAGAAAAACATTTCGATAAAGCTGTGACAAGACACCGACAACCCGAAGCTTTAAAGTCTACTGTTTTCATTGTCGGTATAACTTTCGTTACGATTTTACTGTACTTAATCGTTGTACTATAAATTGGAATATTTCCGGATTGATAGTGATTGTCCAAAGTAAACGCTCAACGAGTATGGGCCTTGGAGTAGGAGTCACCCCAGGCTCCGAACCAAGTAAAAAACTTTGTGTTTGCGTTTTGCATTATTATTTACTTTTTCACTGCATTTTACTCTTAATCTTTTTCAAAACGTAAGTGAAAGCCACGAGCGCTATTCACCCCCCCCCCCCCTCCCCTCTAGTGCTTTCGATCTAACAGAATCAAATGCGGGTGTAATAATTTAACTACATAAGGATACTGAACAGTCCAAGTCAGAGCATCTAGGACCAACACCAACACTACAATGGCCTATCGGTATTGGTAAAAAAAGAAAGGTTTGTGCTAAAAAAAAGTCTCCTATGAGAGGAAAGGCAAAAGCCAAAGCCTTGATAAGCAATTAGTTATTGTAGAGTCTACCTAGTTATTAGAGAGAGGTGGAAGTGAAATGGATGGTCAACAAGAATTTGCTAGTGGCCATGAAGTAATTGACAAAGACACCGATGTTCCAAAAAGTAAAGACATTGAATAAAAGGAAAAAGATCCAATTCAACTCTTGGATGAGATGAAGAACAAAATTGTCAAGCTAGTCTATGACCAATTTGGTAGCAAATTAGACCCAATTGTTGATGATTTAGTGCATAGGACCAAGAAGTTAAAGTTAGATGACTGTTCTTACATTAATATTTTTTTATTCTCCTGCTTTGATCTTTTGTTCCACTTTGATGCAAGACATATTACTTCTTCATTATTTTTTTTAGTGCATCTCGACAGAAGAGGCAGTATGGTCAACAGATACAATTATATTATATATGAATTCATTGTTAATGATATTCGACTAGAATACATTAACCAACGAATAATGCAGTGATGCTTATCTTACAATATTAGCTTATGAGGGGAAGCATAGTGGTCGTGCCTATCACCCATCGATCTTCTTGTTAGGATGTATACTAAAAGTCTAGCTTTTTGTATAAACATTTATTTTGAAATAAGAATCGCATTGGCCAAATGTCTACATTTATATTAAATGTAGTTGCCCATTTAATTTATATTGTAGATAACATAGTGTGTGGTGTCACACAGAAGATCATGTTATCAGTTCCTTATAAATTATAAATAGTAGCTCACAACCAAGATGGATTGGGGCAAACCATTGGAATGGTTGTAGTGTAATTTGATATTAGTTTATCTTAATTATAAAATTATACTAGTACACTATGAGTGTATTGAGCAGGATCATTTGAGGTTGTTCTTTTTATGCTGACTGCATAAAAGAACAGGACCTCTGTTATTATGGAAGTGTGTGCTCTTAATCCCAATATAATAACAAGTACGTATGCTTAGTATTTATTTCTTTAACTTATCAATGGGTGAGATTTATTCAGTTGGATCAATATGCCCGATAAGTTGAGAAATAATATTATTTATATGGTGTGTTGTTGATTATAGAAGGAAATTGTATCCTAGTAATCTAGGTTAATAATGTCCCCTTGAGGAGCTCAAAAGGATTGTCATGTAAACCTTGCAGGTGGACCTAGTCCGGCATGGCAATGAAGTTGAGTGGTACTACTCTTTGAGCAAGATGTTAATTAAGTGAGTGTCAGTAACTCATTTGATTAATGGGCATCCGATATCTTAAACACAGAGATATTAACGCACTCATAATAAGAAGGAGCTCATAATGTAATATGGAATTGATGCGGTAGTTCAATAATAACTCTTTAGTGGTATGAGTTACTATTGATGAACTTGAGTTGGGTGTTCGGGGCGAACACAGGAAGCTCAAGCTCATCGGGAGACCAAAATCAATTCCTCCTCTCGGTCCCTGTTGTAGCCTCTATAAAACCTTATATCCACCAAATCCACTTCTTACCCAAGTAATGGGCCGGGCACATCCTTGCTTGGTGCAAGGGGGCCGGCCAAGCATTAGCTTGGAGCCCAAGAGGTGGCCGGCCAAGTCTTGCTTGGTGCCCAAGCAAGGGGTCGGCCACCACAAA
Organism: Zingiber officinale; assembly: GCF_018446385.1. Classification (NCBI taxonomy): domain Eukaryota; kingdom Viridiplantae; phylum Streptophyta; class Magnoliopsida; order Zingiberales; family Zingiberaceae; genus Zingiber; species Zingiber officinale. The sequence continues at coordinate 86,998,514 of NC_056003.1, forward strand.
GAATAAAAGGAGTTTTTAATTTTGTGTTAAAATTTTTCCTTTTATAGCCATCTACATGGAGTTTAAAAGAGAGATTTTATTTGTTAAAATCTTTCCTTTTATAACCATCCACATGGTTTTAAAAGAGAATTTTAAATTTTAAAATCTTTCCTTTTATAGTTATCTACAAAGGATTAAAAGAGATATTTTAATTTTATTAAAATATTTCCTTATTTGTAGTTATCTATTAGGGCTGCAAACGAATCGAGCCGTCTTGTGAGCTTTTCGAGCCGGCTCAAAAAATATTCGATTCGTATTCGAATTTATCGAATTCGAGTCGAACTCAAACATGTTCGAACTTTTTTTCGAGCCGAACTCGAGTCCAAATTATATTATTCGAGTCGTTCGCGAGCTGCTCACGAACCTTAATATTTATTAATATAAGTTAAATATATATTAAATAAATAATTTCAAGCCTTTCGAACCTATTTCCGAGCAATAATTTGAATAGTTCGCGAACATGTTCGAATATTTCGAGCCGAACTCGAACTCGAGGCCTAATTCGAACCGAACTCGAACCAGACATTTTAAATTTTTTGAACTTCAAATCGAGCTCGAACTCGAATATACCTATTTCGAGCCGAATTCGTGCCTTACATTTTTCTATATATTCGGCTCGATTCGATTGTACCCCTATTATCGATAATGTTTAAAAGAGAGATTTTAATTTTGATAAAATTTTCCTTTTTTGTAACCATGATTTAAAAGAGAAATTTTAATTTTAATCTTTCCTTTTTGTAGTCATCTACAATGTTTAAAAGAGAGAGATTAATTTTAAAATTTTTCTTTTGTTGCCATGGATAATAGGAAATTTAAAAAGAGAGAGATTTTAATTGTTGTTAAAATTTCCTCTTTTGATTAAGCTATGGCCGGCCATATAGAAATTAAAAGGAAGTTTTTAATTTTGTTTAAAAAAACTTTCCTTTTTTGCATTCACCAAGGATTATAAAGAGAGGTAGATGGTGCCTTTGAAATAGAGACAACCTTATCCTTTGGTGGTCAGCCCTTGCTTCTCTTCTTTCTCCTTGTTTTCTTTCTCTCAAGGCCAGCGGCACATCAAAGAAGTTCCATCTTCTTGGTGGTCGACTACTTGGAGGAGAAGAAGAAGAGAAGAAAGTTTCCTATTTTGGCATCCTTTGGTGGCCAGATTTTCTAGGAGAAGAAGAAGTGGTTCGAGTGGATTTCATCTTGGTAGATCGTTGCCCGCACGACGTCCAAGAGAAGGAGAGGAATACAACAAAAGATCAAGAGGTCTTTAGCTACAAAGAAAGGTATAACTAATTAATTGTTTCCGCTTCAAATTAAGTAGTTTGTGTTCTTTGTATGGATCCTGAAATACCAACACAAGAGGCTAGCGATTTCGTGTTTCGTATTTGTGTTTTGATTTAGTATTTTGATCTTGTGCTTCTATTGAGGTGTAACGCCCGCCCTCCCTGCTAACTCTAAGGGACGGGGCTACGATACTCTATGTACATATTACAGCGGAAGACTTAAAATAATTTTTTTTCTTAGTTTAATAAAACTTTTCTTTTGTTTTCAAATCCGAACTACACTAATATGGTTTCCATAACATGATAACAAGATAAATAGAAACATAACATCAAGTTACCCATATAGTACTACAATTTATGAAACCAAAGCGTAATTCTTAAAAGTTCTTAAAGCAGGTTCTTATTTGGTTGCCTAGCCACCGCCACACACATCTCCTTGCCTCTCCTGCTGCTCCTTTAGCTCATCCAGCTTTTTCCTTTATCTGTGGTACAAGGAAAGTAAGCTATGAGCACTCATGGCTCAGTAAGTTCCTTTCCTACTCACTAAAATCGAAAATCATCACATGATCAAAGAATATCTCAACATAACATGATCTCAACTAGTCATGGCATAACATATCATACTCTTTAAGCATATCATGCAACATAACAAAATCATAACTAGTCATGGCATATCATCTCTTAAAGCATCGCATGATACATAACATAATCATATCTAATCATGGCATATCATAGCATCATCATAAGGTAGCATGGCATATCAAGCATAGCATGAAACATAACATAATCATATCTAATCATGGCATATCATAAATCATAGCATCATCACAACATGATCATAAGGTATATGCAATATGATTTTGAAAACATGTATCCGAAAAACATGTGTATGTCTCATGATCTTTAAAACCATTTCTTCTTACATATATACTTTAACATATTCTCAACTTAAAGGGGTTCCCGGCTATGTACCACTTACATATTGCGCGCAACCTATGTAGGTCCAAGGTAGCAAGTCTTGAACCCTACAAGGCAAACATACTAGGCCCGAGTCTTACTCCATCGACCTAGGGGCACTTAGGAGCCCATCCCTAACGAGGCCCGAGTCTTATTCCATCGACCCCGGGGCGCTTATGGAGCCCACCCTTGGTACAAGCCATATAAAGTAAAGTACATGTCATACTTATACATATCACACATCATAAGAGCATGCATCACTTAGGCACACATCATATCATAAAAGTATGCATCACTTAGGCATACATCATATCATAAAAGTATGCATCACTTAGGCAAACATCATATCATAAAAGTATGCATCACTTAGGCATACATCATATCATAAAGGTATGCATCACTTAAGCATACATCATGTCATAAAAGCATGCATATTTTCACCACATAGCATATCATAAAAGCATGCATATTTTCACCACATAGCATATCATAAAAGCATGCATATTTCTATCCACATAGCATATCATAAAAGCATGCATATTTCTAGCACATGTCATATCATGGAAAGTATGAATCACAAGCATACATGTTTAAGCATAAGGGTGTATCATGTGATTATACTATCATAAGAAACATGGTAACATAGTTAACTTGGATTCTAAGCTTCCTAATCCCTTGGGTTCTTATCATGGCCGAACCCCCTTAGATCTCAATTTAGGTAAAAACAACCTCCAAGCATGTGGAACCTAAATTATCATCACATCAATTTCATAGGAAGCATTATAAGCATGATTAACTTGGTTTCTAAGTTCTCCAAGTCCCTAAACTTCATGGCCGAACCTTATCAGGTGTGAAACAAGGTCCCAAATGTCATGAAAGCATGGAAACCTTACACCATATTTATAGCATTTTTCTTCCAAGTAACATAGTAATCATATTTGAGCTAATTCCTAAGTTCTTCAAGCCCTTAACATATGTCATGGCCAAAATTTCACAAGTATTCATTAGGGCTAAAAACAAGCATACAAGCATGTGAACTTGAACTAACATCATATATAAATTCATAATAAGGTATCATACAAAGGGTATGGCCGAAACTTACCCTAGCCTCATTTTAGGTCATTAAGCAACATATAGCATGAGAACTTTGGCTTTCTACTTGTCATATTTCATGTAGAGTGACATGAGCATATTTAAATTTTGTTCTAGGGTTTCTAGGGCATCTATCCCTTTATGGCCGAGACGAATAATGGTCCATTTAGGTCATGGAAAAATTATACAAGTATGTGACACAATCAACACATTATCATATTTCCATAAGAAGCATTTTTAACACAATTGGTTTCAATTCTAAGGCCTCTAGGTCATTTAAACCCTACTTGGCTGAGACCCATCAGTGGTTAACTTTGCTTCAAATAGCCTAAAAGCATAAGAAGTCATACAAGTTTCATAGCATGTATAAAGACAAGCATAATAAACATACATGTGCATTGTATCTTAGGCTTCCTAGGTTTCTTTTCCTTTTTCTTTTATTTTTCCTCATGGCCGAAACCTACCATTCTCTAAACTAGGTTTTAAGTGGCCTAAAGCATGGAAAACCTAAGTAAGTTTCATGGCAAAAATTACTAAGAACATCATATACAAATTTGGTTCATAAACAAGCTAGGACCCTTGTGACCTTACAAGTCATATATCATGTAACTAAATTCTCTATACCCTAATTAAGCATGAGAGAATTAAACCACTTTCATATCTTAATATCACAGAGGTCTTGAGCATGTTAAAATTTTGTTTAAGCTTTCCTAAGCTATCCATCTTAACATGGCCGAAAATCTTAATGAAGAGTTCATGAATTTCTAGCAATATTCAACATACAATTCTTTAAGAGAACTCTATATTCTATCATATAAACATGGTTACTTAAATTTTAAAGGTCTTCCTAACCCTAAGCTCTTTTCTTGGCCGAAACATATGAGGGGATTTCCTTTGGTTCCAAGTAACTTTCAAGCAAGAAAAACCAATAAAAGATCCTTAGTAATTCATGGAGGGAATCTTGTACTAGTTTGGTTAAACAATGATTTCCCTAACCTCTTTAAAACATTTTTGGCCGAAATTCTAGGGTTAGGTACTCCTCTGACCAAGCATCATATAGGTATAAAAATATGAAAGAAAACCTTCCTACATAGCATAGAAAAATATCATGAAATGATGACTTGTTTAAACCTTCCTAGATTTGAAACTCTTCTTTGGCCGAATTTTCTTAAATTCTATTCTAGGTTTTCTAATACTCATAAAATACGAAAATCACATAAAAATCCTTGTACCACAGGTGAGGGGAAGCTTACATCCTTTTCGCTTGTGGATCTAAGGTATGGTGATGGAAGAAGTAGCCTCTTCTTCTAGTTCCCTTCCCTTGTTCCTCTTGCTAAGTCCTCCTTGTATCTTAGGCTTTCTTAGGAGAAAACCTTGGCTTGGGGCTGAAGATGGAGGAGAGGGGGCTGGGGTTCTCGGTGATGGAGAGGGGAGAATGAGAGAAATGAGAGAAAAATTAGAATTCTTCTCTTTACTTGCTCCCTTTTATGTTAAGGAGGAAGAAGTAGCAAAATTAGTTTTTGCTTTCCTTCTCCCTTAGCCTTTTTTTTTTATATTTTATTTTTCTTTTTATTTATTTATTTATCCTCATCATTCATGGTGAAATAAGGGGGAATGAATCCCCTTAATTAGCCTCTTTTATTTTCAGCAAGAGAAGAGAGAAAGAGGGAGAGAAGGAAGGAAGGCAAGTTGCCTTTCTCTTGCTCTTTTCTTGTTTTCTTTTGGCTAACTTTTACTCTCACCCTTATCATGAGTTTCCCTCCTTTGCTATCAATATATTCTCTCTATCCCAATTGGTTTCTACTAATTAATTCTATAAATTATAATATAAGAGGTTCAAGGTTCAATCCTTGACCTCCTCTTCTTTTTATTTCATTTTATTTCTTTTTGCTTCAACCCACTTCCTTTTATTTTTCTAAGGCAAAATCCTACATTCATATACTTATCTTAAAAGCTTAGTGGGTGTTACAGTACCCCGTACCTCATAAAAAGTTCGTCCTCGAACTTTAAAATAGCTACATCAGGTGGCACTGAACTTTCGGCTGAGTGCATTGGCCACTTTGTTCGCCTTTCCTGGGTGATAAAGAATCTCGCAGTCATAATCTTTAACTAGCTCGAGCCATCGGCGTTGCCTCATATTCAGGTCTTTTTGCGTGAAGAAATATTTCAGACTCTGATGGTCGGTATAAATCTTACACTGGGCTCCATATAAATAGTGTCTCCATATTTTGAGAGCGAAGACCACGGCTGCTAGTTCTAAGTCGTTAATGGGATAATTCTTCTCATGCTCTTTAAGTTGTCTAGAAGCGTAGGCAATGACTTTGCCATCTTGCATGAGTACAGCTCCAAGTCCTGTGATGGAAGCATCACTGTACATATCGAAGCCTCTGTTGGTTTCCGGGAGAGTAAGAATCGGAGCACTGGTCAGTCTCCTTTTTAATTCCGCGAAACTCTTCTCGCAAGCTTCTGTCCATTCATACTTTGTATTTTTCTTGGTGAGGGCTGTCATAGGGGCTGCAATTTTGGAGAAATTCTCTACGAATTTCCTGTAATAGCCTGCTAGCCCGAGAAAACTCCTGACTTCGCTGGCATTCCTTGGTCTGTTCCAGTTATTTACAGCTTCGATTTTGCTTGGATCCACCATAACTCCGTCTTTGGAGATGACATGACCTAGGAATATTACTCGATCAAGCCAAAACTCGCATTTGGAGAATTTTGCATATAGTTGTTTCTCTTGAAGGATCTGTAGTACAGTATTCAGGTGTTCAGCATGTTCTTCTGGGGTTCTCGAATAGATAAGTATATCATCAATAAAGACGATTACAAATTTATCAAGATATGCCGTAAATATCCGATTCATCAGGTCCATAAATACTGCAGGAGCGTTGGTTACTCCGAAAGGCATAACTATGAACTCATAGTGTCCATATCGGGTTCGAAATGCTATTTTTGGTATATCATCTGGTTTCACCTTCACTTGATGATAACCGGATCGTAGGTCTATCTTTGAGAAAATGGTCGCACCCTTCAGTTGATCGAACAGGTCATCGATCCGTGGGAGTGGGTACCGGTTCTTGATCGTCATATTATTCAGCGCTCGGTAGTCTATACACATTCGCATAGACCCATCCTTCTTCTTTACGAACAGTACTGGAGCTCCCCATGGAGAGTGACTAGGACGAATAAGTCCCTTGTCAAGCAATTCGGATAACTGTTCCTGAAGCTCCTTTAATTCAGCCGAAGCCATACGATAAGGTGCTTTTGAAATCGGCTGAGTACCAGGAATCAATTCGATTCTGAATTCTATCTCTCTGTCAGGGGCCAACCCTAGTAGTTCATCAGGAAATACTCTTGGATAGTTGCATACTATTCTGACATCTTCTAATTTCTGGTCTTTGACTTGATTGGTGTTAACCACGTGCGCTAGAAACCCCATACATCTTTTATCTAACATCCCTTGTGCTTTAATAGATGACAATAACTTCTCCGTTCCTTTTGATTCCCCGAAAAATTCAAACTCTGGTTCATTTTCGGGTCGGAAAATCACTTTCCTTTTGCGGCACTCGATTGAAGCGCTGTATTTGCTAAGGAAATCCATGCCCAATATTATGTCATAATCCTGCATATCAAGTACTATCAGATTGCAGTAGAGTTCTCTGTTTGCGATCCGAATGAGTACTGCTTGCAGCATATGGTCCGATGGCATAATCTCCCCGGATGGTAAGGTTGTTAAGAATGTGTCCTCTAGAGTTCGGAGTGGTATATCTAGCTTCTTCATAAAAGGTGTTGAGACGAACGAGTGTGTTGCCCCGGTATCAAATAATACTACAGCATACTGATTGTAAATAAGTAGCTGACCTGTGACAACAGTAGAGGCATTCGCCACGTCCTCCTTGGTAAGAGAGTAAACTCTGCCGTTCGTCATAGTGGGAGGGGCTTCCAATCTTCCTTGGCTAATTGAAGTCCCTTCTATGGCAGCTTGCATCTGGTGAAGCTGTGCGGCGGCACTCCTGTTCTGAAAGTTCTGCAGAGGTAGTGCCTGAGACTGAGTAGGGCAATTTCTTGCCAAATGACCTTCCTTTCCGCAATTGTAGCACTTTCGGGTGCTTAGGAGACATACTCCAGAATGCATCTTTCCACATGTGGCACACTGAGGGTACTTGGTTTGCTTATTGGTCGGACCACCTTTTGTGTTGTTCCACTGTTTCCTCTTTCCACCTGAGTTTCCTTTCCAGTCGGTTCTGGTATTGTGCGATTTTTGTCCTCCGGTCAGTGCTTGGTTCTTGCCCTTGTTATTTGCTTTCTGGTAGTGCTCGGTTATCAGGGCACTGCTGACTAGCTCCTCTGCAGTTTGCGGTCTATTAACTCCGCCGGCTACGTTCAGAGCTATCTCGGGTCAGAGCATCTTTAACATTAACCGGACCCTTTCTTTTTCAGTACGGATCAGTTCTGGGCACAGACGTGCTAGGCGGTTGAATTTCTTGACGGCTTCGTTAACTGACATATCACCTTGCCGGAACTCAGTGAACTCATCATAGTGCTTGTTGGTCACTTGCATGTGGAAGAATTCCTCTAAAAACTCTATCTTAAAATCCGTCCACTGCATTTGGTTTATTTGTCTTTTCGCCTTTACTCTGTCCCACCACATCCGGGCATCTCCGGTAAGGCAGAACGACGCGCATTTGACCTTCTCGTGTTCAGGCCAATCCAGTAGTTCCATTATGCTTTCCACGGTCTTGAGCCAGGCTTGTGCATCCCATGGTTCGCAGTTTCCCGAGAATGCTTCCGGTTTGAGCCTTTGCCACTGAATCAGATAGGCCTCTTGTCGGACCATCGAAGTAGGAGCTGCCGGGGGCACTGGCGCGGCTGTAGGTATAACCGGTAGTTCATTCTGATTTACCGGTGGGGTAACTGGGTTGCCTTGCTGACCCATTGATATCTAGTATTTTTTGTGCATAATTGGGCTCTTGAATTGAGTATTTTGCATCTTCTCATATGATTAATTCTTGTTTTATCTTATATCTTATGAGTTGAGAATTATTTAGAGCCTTGTTGCATTTTCTATATATTTCTTGTGGAATCTTATCTAATAATGGTATTTATTTGTTTTGAAGGAATAGGCTCATTGGACTACAAGAATTTGGATTGGGCCCGATCCATTAAATGGAGCTTTCCTCTTGAGCTAACCCATGTCAAACCTTATCATCAAATCCCTAATTTTCCTCCTAAACTAAGCCCTAAGCCAAATGCAAATCCCGGTTCAAACCTTGGTATAAAACCCAAAAAAAATCATGGATGAACAGTGGTTGCGCCTACTGTTCATCGTGCCATCGGCGATTTCTCCTCCGTGAGCGCGCGCGCATGCCCCCGATTCCAGTGATAATCTCATCTTGAGTTCCAGATCCATAGAGGAAGATGCAAGGAAGCTGCTGACCTAATTTCCTGAAGCTGGAGGCTTGCCAAAGAGGTCTCGACGGCAAGCTTTGCTGCGATTCAAATCTTCATTTCCGCCCCTGTTCGAACGGTGTTGATAGCAGGAGATCATCAGCCATCATCGGGAAGAGTTAGAGAGGTCTCTCTGGTGTTTACCGACTTGATTCCAGCCGCAATCATCGCTCCATCAGCAAGCAACAGCTGCTCACAGATTTGAATCACATATCCAGATTTCGACAATTTAGCACAGATCTGAACTTGTGTTCTTCCAGAGAGGTTTCTTTGGCTAAGATCAGCGGGTTTCAGATCTGAACTCAGATCAGCTGCGTTCCCTTTTCTGCTTTTCTAGATTTCGCATTTGAGGTTTCAAGTGAGGACTCTTGTGTGACGACAAGAGTTGTGATTCAAGAATTGGTTGTGATTGGAATTGGTTTAGTTTTAATCTTGCATTTTATTACTGTTTTTAGCTAGATCTAGATTTCGTTTGTAGCTCAGTTTAGTGTAGAGATTAGTTTCTTTCCAGAATTGTTTTTCTTTTAATCCCTGTTCTGTAATGCAGCATTTCCAGCAAGCTTTTGTTAATAAATTAGCTACGATCCTTGTTTTCAATTCAATCATTCTAGTGAATTTTGTTGAGTTTAAATAGTTCTGGGTTTTGTAGTAGCTACAGCTTCGATTCCTGCTCTTTGCTGCAGAGTTTCCAGCATGTTTCTTCTTTGTTCTAGAGGCAGTAATTTCAGTAGTTTATGTTGGATTAGTTAGTTTCTATTTTTGTTCTTTGATACAACAATTTCAATAGAGTCTTCTAGTGTAATTCGTTTCCAGTTTGTTTCAGAGAATAATGTTATTGTTTTAGCATTAAGGAGTAGTGATTGTTTGATTGCAAGTGTTTTTTTTTGCTTAGAATTACTTTAATCGTTTCAATTTTGAGTAGTCGACAATGTTAGAGAATTGCTTTGTTTCATTTACTTCTCTTCAGATTTTAGTCATTAGAATTCTGCAATTTATTGTTTCTGCAATTAAATTTCTGCAATTTAGATTCTGCAATTAGATTCTGCAATTTACTTCATTTCTCTGCATTGTCTTTGTTAGTTGGTACTTCTACCTTTATCTAGGATTTAGTTCAAAAACATGGATTTGGATCTAAATCAAGCATTCACTTGCTAGGTTCCTTGAGAAATCGACTTGGGCTCTATGCTATGTCATATCTTTGAGTAGTTAAGGGGTTTCAAACATTGAATTAATTTGAAGTTCATTCGTGACACTAGTTGTGGACTTGCCAAATTTTGGCGCCGTTGCCGGGGAACCTAGTAGAGTTTGTTTGTTTTTAGATTGTGCATAGTTTATCTTTTCTTTGCTTTCACATTCTCGATTTTATTGCCTATCCACTTTTGTTCTAATTATTGATTTTTCGTGGTATGACCAGGTCTTCATGTGATAAGTTACTTGATATTGATCCGAAAATTGAAAGGACCTTCAGAGCTTTGAGAATTCAGGAGAAAATTTCAGAGGACTCAGGAAGTTCTTTATCATCTTCAGATACCCCCATGGCTGATCATAGTAGGACAATGAAGGAGCTTGCAGCTCCTGATGAGGCTTTTAAATATTCATGCATCACTTATCCAACTCTAGCTGGTGATTTTGAGCTGAGATCAGGGTTGATTCATTTGCTTCCCAAATATCAAGGATTATCTGGAGAGGACCCAAACAGACATTTGCATGAATTCCATGTGGTTTGTTCAACCATGAAGCCACAAGGAATTTCAGAAGAGGATATCAAGCTAAGGGCTTTTCCATTTTCACTTACTGGAGTAGCAAAAGATTGGTTGTATTATTTGCCACCGGGATTTATTACTTCATGGATTGATATGAAGAAGGCTTTCTTAGAGAAATTCTTTCCAGCCTCAAGGACTGCAACTATTAGGAAAAGCATCTGTGGGATTCAGCAAGTGGTGGGAGAGACATTATATGACTATTGGGAGAGATTCAAGAAATTATGTTCAAGTTGTCCTCAACACCAAATCAGTGAGTAGTTACTAGTCCAATACTTCTATGAGGGTTTATTACCTATGGACAGAAGTATGATAGATGCAGCAGCCGGAGGAGCTTTAGTGAACAAAACTCCAGAACAAGCACGGGAGCTAATTTCGAACATGGCTGAAAATTCACAGCAATTTGGAAGTAGAGCACTCACTACTAGAGGAGTTGGTGAAATTCAAATGGTTTCTAATGAACAAAAGGAGATAAGGAATTCATTGATGGAATTAACGACCTTGGTGAAACAATTAGCCTTGAACAATGCTACTCAACCTTCTGTTGTGCCGAATATGCAATTTCCATGTAAACAAAGCATAGTTTGTAGCATTTGTTCGAGTCAAGATCACCTTTCAGAACTTTGTCCAAATCTCCATCAAGATGAATCTTTGGCAGCATTCTCTAGAGCTCAGTTCCAACAAAAACATGACCCGTATTCATCTACATATAATCCGGGTTGGAAAGATCATCCAAATTTGAAGTATGGCAATTCATTCTATCAACATCCATCTTCAAATCAGCATTTCAGCCACAATTCCAGCAATTTACAGCAATCTCAGCAAGGTTTCCAGCAGCATAATCAGAATTTCCAGCAAGGTTTTCAGCATCATTACCAACCTGCAAATCAATATCAGCAATCGTATCAGCCTTATCAGCAATTTCAGAATCAGAATCAGAATCAGCATTATCAATCTCAAAATCATAATTTCCAGCAAGCAATTCCAGCACTTCCAGCACCTACAAGGATGAGTTTAACTCAAGGAGGTTCCAATAATGTTTCAAATTCAGATCCACAGCAAGCGAGATTGGAGGAATTAATGCAGCAAATTCTTCAGCAGCAACAAAATCAGGAAAGGCAGATTGGGCAATTGGCTTCTAGCATTAATCAGATTCAAGCTCAGGGATCGAGTCAATTGCCATCTCAAACAATTCTGAATCCTAAAGGGAACGTTAGTGCATTAACTTTAAGGAGTGGGAGAAAAGTTTCAGAATCTTCAAGAGGAAGAGCTGCTGTTGAAAATTTTCCAGAAATCCAGCAATCCAGTTCCAGCAATGAAGAATTTTCAGAAATGCAGAATGTGCCAACTTCGAGTTCTACCCCAATTTGCATTGATCCAATGGATATGGAGCGTGAACAAGGAAGAAATAGTTGCATTCCAGAAATTTCCAGCAAGTTTTCTCAAAATGGGCAGTTTCCAACAGCAACAACTTCAGAAAGCAGCAAATCTGGAAATGCAGGATTTCAGAATTCAGAGCATAGCATTCCATTGCCTTTCCCTCAACGCAAAGTTCAACCAAGGAAGAATGTAGAGGAGGAGAAAGCAAAGGAGTTCCAAGAGCTTGTGGATTTATTCAGCAAGGTGGAAGTAAATGTTCCGTTACTCACAATGATCAAGCAAATTCCAAAATATGCAAAATTTTTGAAGGATCTTTGTGTGCACAAGAAGAAATTGAAGGGGAATGAGTTAATTAGCATGGGAAAGAATGTGTCTGCACTTCTTCAAACAGTTCCTCAGAAATGCGAAGATCCTGGAGTTTTTACGGTTCCTTGTGAAATTGGGAGTAATCTATTTAAAGATGCCATGCTGGATTTGGGAGCTTCAATTAATGTAATGCCAAAATCAGTTTTTCAGACATTAGGGATTGGACCATTACAACCTACAGGAGTAGTCATTCAGTTAGCTGACCGCAGTCAGACTCACCCAGCTGGAGTTATTGAAGATGTATTGGTTAAGGTGAGAGAACTTATCTTTCCTGCAGATTTTTATATCCTTGATATGGAGGGAGACTATCTGGCCAATAGATCTCCACTCATTCTTGGACGACCATTTTTGAAGACTGCAAGGACCAAGATTGATGTTCATGCGGGCACACTTTCTATGGAGATAGGAGACACAGTGGTCCGATTCAGTATTCTTGAAGCTATGAAGCATCCTAGAGAGGATCATTCAATTCTTAGTCTGGATATTCCAGAGGAGCTGGACAGTATAAATTTCTTTTCAGTGATTGATTCAGACTCAGATGCTGCAGAGGGTGGTATAGGTGATTTTTTGTTTTCAGAAGAGGAGGATATTTCAGCCTTGGGAGTGGATGATGAGTCTTGTGGAGTATTTCCGAGTGAGAGAGATAATTTATGTGTAGGGGATTGCTTAGGAGAAGCTCTATCCCTAGGATCGCCCAGAGAAGAGAAATTATGCGTAGGGGATTGCTTAGGAGAAGCTCTACCCCTAGGATCGCTTTCTATCGATCAGACACAAGATGAGTTGAAGCCATTGCCTCCACACTTGAAGTATGCTTATTTAGGAGAGAACCAGCAGCTACCTGTCATCATTGCCCAGAATCTAGAACCAGAACAAGAAAGCAGATTATTAGAGATTTTGAGGCAGCACAGGAAGGCCATTGGATGGACTTTAGCAGATATTCCTGGTATTAGTCCTTCTATTTGCATGCACAGGATTTACTTGGAGGAGGATGTGAAACCAGTGAGACAACCCCAGAGGAGACTTAACCCACTGATCCTTGATGTAGTAAAGAAAGAGGTGACTAGACTACTACAGGCAGGTATCATTTACCCTATTTCTGACAGTAAGTGGGTAAGCCCCATCCACGTGGTTCCAAAGAAATCAGGGGTGACAGTTGTGACTAATGAAGAGAATGAGTTAGTGCCCACCAGAGTGAAAAATTCTTGGAGAGTTTGTGTGGATTATAGGAAGCTGAACCAAGCAAGCAGAAAGGACCACTACCCCCTACCTTTTATTGATCAGATGTTGGAGAGACTAGCGGGCAAGTCACATTATTGCTTCCTTGATGGTTACACGGGATATTTTCAGATTTGCATTGACCCAGAGGATCAGGAGAAGACCACCTTCACTTGTCCTTTCGGTACCTTTGCCTACAGACGGATGCCATTTGGATTATGCAACGCTCCAGGAACTTTTCAGCGATGCATGGTAAGTATTTTTGGTGATTTATTAGAGCATTGCATGGAAGTTTTCATGGATGATTTTTCTGTATATGGTTCATCATTTAATGCATGTTTAGAAAATCTGTCTAGGGTTTTAGATAGATGCATTGAGACTGACTTGGTACTTAATTTTGAAAAATGTCATTTTATGGTTGAGCATGGTATTGTTTTAGGACACATAGTCTCTAGAAAAGGTATTGAGGTAGATCCTGCTAAAGTTAGTGCTATATTTTCTTTATCTTACCCCGCATGCGTGCGGGATGTTCGAGCTTTTCTTGGCCATGCAGGTTTCTACAGGAGATTTATTAGGGACTTCAGTCATATCGCTCTTCCACTGTCTCAGTTGCTTCAGAAAGATGTGGAGTTTCAGTTTGATCAGAGGTGTAAGGAAGCTTTTCAGAGATTGAAGGAGGCTTTGATTTCTGCACCTATCATCAGGCCACCAGATTGGGCTTTACCTTTTGAGCTGATGTGTGATGCTTCGAATTTTGCAATAGGGGCAGTACTTGCACAGAGAGTAGAGGGAGTACCACATGTGATCTGTTATGCATCGAAGACCTTAGATTCTGCTCAAGCAAACTACACCACGACAGAAAAAGAGCTTCTTGCCATTGTTTTTGCTTTAGATAAATTTTGATCATATTTACTTTGTTCTCATGTGGTTATATTTTCTGATCATGCAGCTTTGAAGTTTCTCCTCAAGAAGCCAGATGCTAAGCCCAGATTGATTAGATGGATGCTTCTCCTCCAGGAGTTTGATTTGGAGATTCGTGATAGGAGTGGGAAGGAGAACTTGGTTGCAGATCATTTGAGCAGAATTGAAGGGGATTTGGACCACACGGTTATTGATGATGATTTTAGAGATGAGCAGCTCTTCAGGGTGCATGGTGAGTCTCCATGGTATGCAGATCTGGTTAATTTTTTAGTAGGTAATGTTTTTCCTGCACAATTTTCAAAAGATCAAAAGGACAAATTGAAAAGTGATTCAAAATATTATGTGTGGGATGATCCTTATCTGTGGAAATTTTGTAGTGATCAGATTATTAGGAGGTGCATACCTGATTTTGAGTTCCAGTCTGTACTTGCATTTTGTCATTCATTTGAGTGTGGGGGACATTTCGGACCACAGAGGACTGCAAGGAAAGTTTTGGAGTGTGGATTGTATTGGCCCACCCTTTTTCGTGATGCCTATGTTTTTTGTAGATCATGTGATAGGTGTCAACGAACTGGGAACATAGGACCTAGAAATGAAATGTCTCAACATTTTTTGCTATTTTGTGAGGTCTTTGATGTATGGGGCATTGATTTCATGGGTCCATTTCCTGTCTCTTTTGGATTTTCATATATTTTGCTAGCAGTTGATTATGTTTCCAAATGGGTGGAGGCCATCCCCACCAGGACTGATGATTCTTCAGTTGTTTGTAGTTTTGTCAGGACACATATTTTCTGCAGGTTTGGCGTGCCCAGGGCAATAATCAGTGATCAAGGGTCACATTTTTGTAATAGACGCATGAAGACTATGCTGAGCAGATATGGAGTTTCACATAGAATTCCCACTCCCTATCATCCCCAAACAAATGGACAAGCCGAGGTATCAAATAGAGAAGTGAAGTCAATTTTGGAGAAAACAGTGAGACCTGACAGGAAAGATTGGAGTAAGAGATTAAATAATGCACTTTGGGCTTACAGGACAGCTTTCAAAACACCCATAGGGATGTCTCCATATAGGATGGTGTATGGTAAAGCTTGTCATCTTCCAGTGGAAATTGAACATAGAGCATTTTGGGCAGTGAAAGCTTGTAATTTTGATGCTAGCACAGCTGGAAAAGAGAGGAAGTTACAACTCCAAGAACTTGAAGAGATTAGACTAGAGGCATTTGAGAACTCAAGGATCTACAAGGAAAAGACCAAGAATTTTCATGACAAGCACATTATAGGGAAGGAGTTCAAAATTGGTGACAAAGTGCTTTTGTATAAATCCCGGCTTAAATTGATGAAAGACACATTGAAATCTCGTTGGGAAGGACCCTTTAGTGTGACTAACATTTTCCCCTATGGAGTCTTGGAAATAAAGGAATAGTCTACTGATCGGAAATTCAAAGTAAATGGACATAGGCTAAAGATATTTCATGAAGGAGCAAAAGGGATGGTAATGCAAGAATTGAACAGTACCAAAGCCATCTATTCAATGTGACAGGGAAGACTTGCTATTTCTCATTACTTCATGTCTTTGTAGATATACATGTCATTACATAATTACATGAATAATTCACTTGTTCGTTTTGGTAGTTTTTATGTTTTCTAATAATGAATTCGGTCATAGTGAATAAGATATCATCATTTGGTGGCCGATTTAACTTCTTAGTTTTCTTAGTAGTTTTACTTTCACATATAATAATTCAAATTTTAGGAATCATGTCCCTGTAAAAACCATTGAATCAAATTTGGTAGTTTTTGGTTAATAATTGGTACCTCCCTTTACACTTCTTTATATCATTTTAGAGGTTTTAAAATAAAGTTACATTTGAGCATGAAGTTTCAAGTCTTTGTTGCATAAATGAATTCTAGGCTTGCGTAAGTTTAACATTTAGTGATGGATTCTAATTGATAATTTGAGATAATAACTTTTGCTTGCCTAGTGAGGATTGAGCCAAATTGTGTGATGCACTGATGGTCTTTGTCACTCTAGAACTTGCTTGAATCTTTTCAATATTCCACTTGATCGGAGATTAAATCATTTGAATGAAGGTTATTTCAATTCCCCACTAGTTATCACTAATTGTCTTTTCCTATATCATCATATCGTTTATCTTTTCCTTTGTTTTATTATCTTGGATATGGATACAAGGGATGTTGTGTGATGCTTTTATTTTGACCGGGACGGACAAAAAAAAATTCAAGTGTGGGGGAGATATTTGGTAGATATTTAGTCTTTGATTGAGGATGATTGATGAGTTGTGTGCCAACATTTGATACATTCAAATCTGTGAGCAGGAGTGTGATTATGTATGCTCAACTTAATATAATTTCATTGAGGGTTTTGAATGGAAGAGAAAAAGGGAATTCTGGTGTCATTAACCACTACAAAGTCTGAAGCTTATTTACTGAAAGTAACAGCAGCAGTGACCAGGGACAGCAAAAGAAAAGCCTGAATTGGGAAGCCTTAATTGATGGATATCAAGTTATGAAATGATACTGCATTCAAAGATTGCTGGGAGTGCAAAACAGGAAGGTCAGATGCATCAAAATGAGGAAACTGTGCAGAAAATGAAGAGTTGAAGTTTGGTATCAAAGTGTATCAAGAATCATATGCAACATTTTAATGATCAAGAGGCTAAAGGGAAGTAGTACAAGATGCAGAAACAAATGGTATTTCAGACTTTTCATGACCATTTTGCATATAATCAGTGGCTGTAGTGGCTGTCAGGAATCGGATGAAGTCTAATCTAAAAATGGATTAAAGGGAAGCAATGCAGAAACAAAAACAGAACTGCAGAGAAAAAAAAAAAAGAAGCAGAGAAATGAAGTTAAGATATATTCAGTTTCAATGGATTCTTGAGTGTATAGGGAATGGAATGGGACAAGTGAGACCAGAGAAGAGAGAGCAAGGATATTAGTCCTAAGGTTGAAGCATATGCAGAAAATGCTTAATCACAGAATTAGTAGTTGATATGCAGGAATGTGCAAGACTGCATCTTGATCTTTTCGGATGGAAGGGATTTAATGGTAACTGATTGTTACGGGATGATGGATAAAATAGTCTTTTGGAAGGTTCAATTTAAAACAAACATGAAAGTTGAAAAATCAGCCAGGCAGAAATTTCAGAAATGCTGCTAATGGTTATTGTTGTGCTAATCTGGAGATCAAGTTGTAACAAGTTAGAATTGCTGAAGCTTGTAATTCTGTGAAGTATGCATCAATAGGGATCACAAGAAGCTAGATGAAGAGGAGTTGAGAATTTAGGGCAGCTAATGATGTGTAGTTGGTACAAAGTCAGGGCTATATGAGAAATTCAGAATGGCACTAAACTGTGCTATATGGTGTAGAGCTATTGGATCATTGGAAAATCAGAATCCAGCTGTTGATTGATTGTGTTGAAATGATGATCTTGTTTCTCTATAACTTGCATGATTTGTAGACGGTGAAATAGACACAGAAACAGAAAAATACAGCTGAAAAGTTAAATCTGAAATAATTCTGCAGCTTGGGTTTTGTCCAAAACACTGAATTGCTTATAATGAGACTTTACTGATATCTGTTTCGGTTGTGAGTAAGGAATTTAGGGAATTTGGTTGGAACATTTAAGTGTTAATATCTGATTTCTTAAATTACAAATTTTGTGGCAGCCAAACTCTACTGAATCAGTGCAATCTGTGTATGTAGAATTAAGAAGCTGGGAATTATTGAGTATCAAATGGAGTATCAAAATCTAGTGGCATATTTTAATCAATGAGAAACTCAAGTTAAGCTCTATATTGTGCTGAAATAAATGATATTCTACCTTCTATGGCAGCTCAAAATATAAAAAAAAAATGATGAAATTCAGAAATGCCATCTGGAAACAAAAATACAGAAGCAGTGTTTAACTATGGAGCTGAAATCAGTTTGGTGCCAAATCTCTGCTTGAATTCAATGTCCTATCACAGACGAACGAGTACAGATTCACATTATTTCTGAGCAAATCTGTAAATTATCAGGGGATATCATGAAATTGCTGTAGATGGAAGCAATAGCATGCAATGGCTGAATCTGCCATAAAGGACATTTTGGAGCCACCTGCAGAACCAAATCTGTTTTATTTGATTGAAAACGTTCTGAAAAAAAAAAATTGTTGAATCTGCAAATTAAAAGAGGGAATGAAGGATATAGCATGGAAATGTGCCAACTTTCAAATTTAAATGCAGAATGCTGGAAACAGAAGTGAGACCAACAAGGAAGTGCTAATTGAAGTGTCTGCCATGAGAAAAATCTGCAACATTAACAAAGATTAAGAGTACAGAATTGAAAGCCATGGCTGAAAATTAGTATCATACAGCATCCTAACTCCATGTCTTCCACTTCTACTCTAAACTTTGTTCTTTTACTTGCCTTTCTAATTCTAATGCTTCCATTTGCTTTTGCTGTTGTTTTCCTTTATACTTTTAATGAACCTTCATAAGGATGTATCTTGATATCTGAGAAGGAGGTGAGAATTAGATGAAGAGCAAGCATATGGTAGTGCCTTTTCCATAAGTAGCTTGAGTGATCTCTACCATTACATGAATTTGAAATTAGGATGAGAGCTACTGAAAACTACCATGTGAGGACTAGTTGTGTTATTATTTTCATTTTATTCATGATGGATGAAATCATTGAGTGATTAACCGAAGTAAGAATGATGTTCATGATTGCTTGAGTTTTTGAAACTTCATGATTTTAGGTGACTTCTTTTTACTATCTTCTGAATATGATTAAGAAAGGTAAAGGGGGGGGGGGGTGCAACCTCGGTCATTTCTTTAGTTATTTACTTGCCCGGGACGAGCAAAAAGATTAAAGTTCAGGCCAATCCAGTAGTTCCATTATGCTTTCCACGGTGTTGAGCCAGGCTTGTGCATCCCATGGTTCGCAGTTTCCCGAGAATGCTTCCGGTTTGAGCCTTTGCCACTGAATCAGATAGGCCTCTTGTCGGACCATCGGAGTAGGAGCTGCCGAGGGCACTGGCGCGGCTGTAGGTATAACCGGTAGTGCATTCTGATTTGCCGGTGGGGTAACTGGGTTGCCTTGCTGACCCATTAAGGTAGTGATCAGTTGTTGTTGCTCCGCGATTTGATGCTGGAGGTTTGCGACTACCTGCGTCAGGTCTGGTGGAGTCGCTGTCCCTCCGGTTCGAGCATTGCGTGTCCTAACCATGTTTATCTAAATAAGGACAAACAGACTAGTGTAAGTGGTTATCATTTTTAGCCCATCTAATGTACTGTTTTGTTTCTATCTATTGGTTCTGGTATTATTCCTAAGCTACCAATACGTAATCCTAATCTAAATTATAACTAAAAGCATGGAATAAAGCATCAAACATAAACAAGCAAAACATGAAACTAAAGCATAAAAAAAAAACCTAAGGAAAAATAAGGAATAGAGTGACAAACAGTATAACATAAGGAAATAAAGCATAAGCAATGTAGCAAGGAAAATAATGCATAGGCAATATAACAAGGAAGAAAAATAAATAAAGCATAAGTTATATAACATGAAAATTAAGCATCAACATATAACAAGAAAATTAAACATAAGCATTCTTACTTGGAGCGGTAGGTCGGAGGCTTGATGTGTGTGTAGTGAGCTGAAAATAACCTGGCTCTGATACCAACCTGTAACGCCCGCCCTCCCTGCTAACCCTAAGGGACGGGGCTACGATACTCTATGTACATATTACAGCAGAAGACTTAAAATAATTTTTTTTCTTAGTTTAATAAAACTTTTCTTTTGTTTTCAAATCCGAACTACACTAATATGGTTTCCATAACATGATAACAAGATAAATAGAAACATAACATCAAGTTACCCATATAGTACTACAATTTACGAAACCAAAGCATAATTCTTAAAAGTTCTTAAAGCAGGTTCTTATTTGGTTGCCTAGCCACCGCCACACACATCTCCTTGCCTCTCCTGCTGCTCCTTTAGCTCATTCAGCTTTTTCCTTTATCTGTGGTACAAGGAAAGTAAGCTATGAGCACTCATGGCTCAGTAAGTTCCTTTCCTACTCACTAAAATCGAAAATCATCACATGATCAAAGAATATCTCAACATAACATGATCTCAACTAGTCATGGCATAACATATCATACTCTTTAAGCATATCATGCAACATAACAAAATCATAACTAGTCATGGCATATCATCTCTTAAAGCATCGCATGATACATAACATAATCATATCTAATCATGGCATATCATAGCATCATCATAAGGTAGCATGGCATATCAAGCATAGCATGAAACATAACATAATCATATCTAATCATGGCATATCATAAATCATAGCATCATCACAACATGATCATAAGGTATATGCAATATAATTTTAAAAATATGTATCCGAAAAATATGTGTATGTCTCATGATCTTTAAAACCATTTCTTCTTACATATATACTTGAACATATTCTCAACTTAAAGGGGTTCCCGGCTATGTACCACTTACATATTGCGCGCAACCTATGTAGGTCCAAGGTAGCAAGTCTTGAACCCTACAAGGCAAACATACTAGGCCCGAGTCTTACTCCATCGACCTAGGGGCACTTAGGAGTCCATCCCTAACGAGGCCCGAGTCTTATTCCATCGACCCCGGGGCGCTTATGGAGCCCACCCTTGGTACAAGCCATATAAAGTAAAGTACATGTCATACTTATACATATCACACATCATAAGAGCATGCATCACTTAGGCACACATCATATCATAAAAGTATGCATCACTTAGGCATACATCATATCATAAAAGTATGCATCACTTAGGCATACATCATGTCATAAAAGTATGCATCACTTAGGCATACATCATATCATAAAGGTATGCATCACTTAGGCATACATCATGTCATAAAAGCATGCATATTTTCACCACATAGCATATCATAAAAGCATGCATATTTCTATCCACATAGTATATCATAAAAGCATGCATATTTCTATCCACATAGCATATCATAAAAGCATGCATATTTTTAGCACATGTCATATCATGGAAAGTATGAATCACAAGCATACATGTTTAAGCATAAGGGTGTATCATGTGATTATACTATCATAAGAAACATGGTAACATAGTTAACTTGGATTCTAAGCTTCCTAATCCCTTGGGTTCTTATAATGGCCGAACCCCCTTAGATCTCAATTTAGGTAAAAACAACCTCCAAGCATGTGGAACCTAAATTATCATCACATCAATTTCATAGGAAGCATTATAAGCATGATTAACTTGGTTTCTAAGTTCTCCAAGTCCCTAAACTTCATGTGGCCGAACCTTATCAGGTGTGAAACAAGGTCCCAAATGTCATGAAAGCATGGAAACCTTACACCATATTTATAGCATTTTTCTTCCAAGTAACATAGTAATCATATTTGAGCTAATTCCTAAGTTCTTCAAGCCCTTAACATATGTCATGGCCAAAATTTCACAAGTATTCATTAGGGCTAAAAACAAGCATACAAGCATGTGAACTTGAACTAACATCATATATAAATTCATAATAAGGTATCATACAAAGGGTATGGCCGAAACTTACCCTAGCCTCATTTTAGGTCATTAAGCAACATATAGCATGAGAACTTTGGCTTTCTACTTGTCATATTTCATGTAGAGTGACATGAGCATATTTAAATTTTGTTCTAGGGTTTCTAGGGCATCTATCCCTTCATGGCCGAGACGTATAATGGTCCATTTAGGTCATGGAAAAATTATACAAGTATGTGACACAATCAACACATTATCATATTTCCATAAGAAGCATTTTTAACACAATTGGTTTCAATTCTAAGGCCTCTAGGTCATTTAAACCCTACTTGGCTGAGACCCATCAGTGGTTAACTTTGCTTCAAATAGCCTAAAAGCATAAGAAGTCATACAAGTTTCATAGCATGTATAAAGACAAGCATAATAAACATACATGTGCATTGTATCTTAGGCTTCCTAGGTTTCTTTTCCTTTTTCTTTTATTTTTCCTCATGGCCGAAACCTACCATTCTCTAAACTAGGTTTTAAGTGGCCTAAAGCATGGAAAACCTAAGTAAGTTTCATGGCAAAAATTACTAAGAACATCATATACAAATTTGGTTCATAAACAAGCTAGGACCCTTGTGACCTTACAAGTCATATATCATGTAACTAAATTCTCTATACCCTAATTAAGCATGAGAGCATTAAACCACTTTCATATCTTAATATCACAAAGGTCTTGAGCATGTTAAAATTTTGTTTAAGCTTTCCTAAGCTATCCATCTTAACATGGCCGAAAATCTTAATGAAGAGTTCATGAATTTCTAGCAATATTCAACATACAATTCTTTAAGAGAACTCTATATTCTATCATATAAACATGGTTACTTAAATTTTAAAGGTCTTCCTAACCCTAAGTTCTTTTCTTGGCCGAAACATATGAGGGGATTTCCTTTGGTTCCAAGTAACTTTCAAGCAAGAAAAACCAATAAAAGATCCTTAGTAATTCATGGAGGGAATCTTGTACTAGTTTGGTTAAACAATGATTTCCCTAACCTCTTTAAAACATTTTTGGCCGAAATTCTAGGGTTAGGTACTCCTCTGACCAAGCATCATATAGGTATAAAAACATGAAGGAAAACCTTCCTACATAGCATAGAAAAATATCATGAAATGATGACTTGTTTAAACCTTCCTAGATTTGAAACTCTTCTTTGGCCGAATTTTCTTAAATTCTATTCTAGGTTTTCTAATCCTCATAAAATCCGAAAATCACATAAAAAGCCTTGTACCACAGGTGAGGGGAAGCGTACATCCTTTTCGCTTGTGGATCTAAGGTATGGTGATGGAAGAAGTAGCCTCTTCTTCTAGTTCCCTTCCCTTGTTCCTCTTGCTAAGTCCTCCTTGTATCTTAGGCTTTCTTAGGAGAAAACCTTGGCTTGGGGCCGAAGATGGAGGAGAGGGGGCTGGGGTTCTCGGTGATGGAGAGGGGAGAATGAGAGAAATGAGAGAAAAATTAGAATTCTTCTCTTTACTTGCTCCCTTTTATGTTAAGGAGGAAGAAGTAGCAAAATTAGTTTTTGCTTTCCTTCTCCCTTAGCCTTTTTTTCTATTTTCTTTTTATTTTTATTTATTTATTTATCCTCATCATTCATGGTGAAATAAGGGGGAATGAATCCCCTTAATTAGCCTCTTTTATTTTCGGCAAGAGAAGAGAGAAAGAGGGAGAGAAGGAAGGAAGGCAAGTTGCCTTTCTCTTGCTCTTTTCTTGTTTTCTTTTGGCTAACTTTTACTCTCACCCTTATCATGAGTTTCCCTCCTTTGCTATCAATATCTTCTCTCTATCCCAATTGGTTTCTACTAATTAATTCTATAAATTATAATATAAGAGGTTCAAGGTTCAATCCTTGACCTCCTCTTCTTTTTATTTCATTTTATTTCTTTTTGCTTCAACCCACTTCCTTTTATTTTTCTAAGGCAAAATCCTACATTCATATACTTATCTTAAAAGCTTAGTGGGTGTTACATGAGGTCTCTGTAGTTAAACCTAGGGTTACTGTAAGAAGTTTAAATATCTAATTTCTTTGAAAGGTTTTGTCTAGGAAGTGGTGGATGATCTCATACCCAAGAAGGTCAAGTGCCTCGTCATATTTAACCTAGAAGTCAATCCTTGAAATAAATATTTAATTAACTTCTGTAACATAGGATGGACTTGGATTAATAATATTAAGTATCATTTACAATCCAAGTTTTAACTACTAAAGAATACATGAGTTGAACTTGAAGTCAGAATGTTAAGTTCCGTTTCCAATTCAAGTTTAACTCATGAGGAACACATAGGTTGTTAGGAAAGTTCTGTGCTTGTATAAATTTTTGTACAGGGGAAGCAGAACATAATTTTGAATAGCAACCAACAATTGGTATCAGAGCTAGTTTTTTGCCTCTGTGTATTTGGTTTTCAGTTAAATTATGCACTTTTCATACATAAATTTAGGCAGGATAATAGTAGGATGTGCAAATAGATTAACTCTGTGGTTGCAGGCATCCTAGTTCCAACTATTATGGCCCTTTTGTGTTTGTGTGTGATTGGACCCTCGGACATGTCGAGGATATTTTATATGTGTGCATGATTGTAATTATTATATACAGTAGGAGCTGTATTAGTTTTAGGATTTTACATTTTTGTTCGATCTAGATTACATGTACATTCCTTCGTGGAATATAGGATCGATAAATGTAAAATTTTATTTTTGTTGTGGATCATATCCTTGTGAGGCATGGTGCTATTTGAGGACCAGAGGCACAGCAAATAGGAAGCAAGATAGACGCGACGACATGACCCGTTGGCGGCGGCTAGGATTAGCGGCATACGGAGGACAGCTATGGATGATGCAATAATAGTTGGAAAATTAGTTTTCATATTTATTGCCTTTTATGCTGTGATGTGTGTGTTGTGTTTGTGTGCTTGTGTGCATCTTAAAATTCCTCGTTTCTAAATAACTAAGTGGGAGAGGAATTATTTAAATTCCACGATCTCCATTACTGGTATGTAAATGATGCATTCAAACTTACGCGTTGGCTCTAAGTGTCTTCCTCCACAACGGATGAGTTTGTTTGTGGATCACTAGATCAAACTTCCTTTATGGATGATTATAGAAAATTATTTAGGAGCGTGTGATCTTCTCAAACTGAAGGGGAACAGTCCTATTTAATGGACTAAGTATCAAGTAATGATATACACTTAGGCGTATTTAATAGTATCCTCCTCAACGGAGTCACTGCTATTATTTGTGTGACCGAAGAAAAACCAACTATTAATTTTATTTTTCATAAAGTTAGGATGACAAGATAATAAAATTAATGAGTAAAACCTCCTTTTACAAATGTTTAAATTTGTATACGTCCACACTATTGTGGTATACAAAATACACTGTGTTTTGAGGTGTTGGTAAATTTAAATGCTATTGTTTGAGGAATCAATATTATTTTAAATTCTAAGGTTTTAACCAAATATTTGATCGAAGACAGACCAACTATTAATTTTATTTGTCATAAAGTTAGGTTGACAAGATAATAAAATTAATGGGTAAACCTCCTCTTACAAATGTTTGAATTTGTATACGTCGACACTAACGTGGCATATAAAATTCACGGTGTTTTGAGGTGTTGGTGAATTTAAATGATATTGAGAAATCAATATTATTTTAAGGTCTTGACCAAATATTTTATGATTCTTAAGATTTCAAATGACTTTCAATCCCCTAGCTATTATATTAGAAGAAAACAAATTTACTAGTCCTAATTATATTGATTAGAAACAAAAGGTGGACTGTCCTCGCAAAATTGAGAATAACAAATGTGTATCCTATTCATTAGTTGTTGAAAAATATTTAGTGGTGTTATCTACCGGTACCTGGTGTATAGATACGGGAGCCACTGATCATGTTTGCAATTCATTGTAGGGGTTCCAGGAAACCCGACGACTAAATGAAGGGGAAATCACCATCTACATAGGCAATGTTACGAAAGTGGCGACTGTTGCAGTGGGAGATGTTTATCTTTTGATAGGAATAAAACATTGATTTTGAGAAATTATATTTACGTACCAAGTTTTAGAAAAAACTTGATTTCAATTTCTAAACTATTTAAGGATGGATAATCTGTCTCTTTTGATGACAAAGTTGTTATCAAGAAAAATAAGGAAGTTATCTGTTTTGGTACATTGGTTGGCAACTTATATACTCTAAATCCAATAACTCTCATGATACAACAAATGGAAATTAATAACACATCTTCTAATAAGAGAAAGCAACCTTCGGAAATGAACCAAATATATCTTTGGCATTTAAAGCTAGGTCATATTAACTTGAGTAGGATTCAAAGGTTAATAGTCGATGGAATTTTGGGTTCATTGGTGGTGGAAAACTTTCCAACCTGCGAGTCTTGCTTGGAAGAAAAAATGACCAAGAGACCTTTTAAGGCTAAGGGGTACGGAGCCAAAGATGTGTTGGAATTGGATCATTCTGATTTGTGTGGACCTATGACTATCCAGGCAAGAGGTGGTTTCAAATATTTCATCTCTTTTATAGACGACTAATCGAGATATAAGTACATTTACTTGATGCACCGCAAGTCTGAGTGTTTTAATAAGTTCAAAGAGTACAAGGCTGATGTGGAGAAACATCATGGTAAAAGTATCAAGACACTACGGTCTGATCTGTTGGTTGTTATTCGGAACACCGTTCTGTTTTCCCTGTACAAAAATTTGTACAAGCACAGAACTTAACCTAGCTACCCATGTGCTCTACTGAAGTTAAACTTGGATTGCAAATGATGCTTAATATTATTAATCCAAGTTGCTCTTCCGAAGTTAAACTTGGATTGGAAATGATACTTAACATTTTTACTCCAAGTTTAACCGATGTGATCTTCCTAAGTTAAACCACATTACAGAAGTTAATTAAATATCTATTTCAAAGATTGGCTTCCAGGTTAAACATGACGAGGCACTAGGCCTTCTTGGTTATGGGATCATCCACCACTTCCTAGACAAAGCCTTTCAAAGAAATTTGATATTTAACATCTTACAGTAATCCTAGGTTTAACTACAGAGACCACAATAGAAACACAAAATCCAAACGCAAAATCCATAGTACAAAATCGAAACATAAAATCGCTAGCCACTTGTGTTGGTGTTTCAGAATCCATGCAAAGAAAACTAACTAATTAATTCGAAGCGGAAACCATTAATTAGTTATACCTTTCTTTGTAGCTAATGACCTCTTGATCTTTTGTTGTATTCCTCTCCTCCTCTTGGACGTCGTGTGGGCGACGATCTACCAAGATAACTCCACCCGAACCACAAAGGCCTCTAAGAAACTCGAGCCACCAAGGGATGCCAAAATAGGAAATTTCCTTCTTCTTCTTCTTCCTCTCTAAACAACCGGCCACCAAGGATCTCTTCTTTTCTTTTCAAGTTTCGGCCACCAAGATGAGATAGGTGCCGACCTTAGAAATAAGAAAGGGAAGAGAAGAAGATGGTGTCACCGGCCTAAGAGAAGAAACAAAGTGAGAAGAGGAAGAGAGAGGGCCGACCACAAGGAAGAGAAGAGAGGAGGCAAGACTTAGGTTGTATCTCTCATGAGGCACCCTCTCCTTCTCTTTTATAATCCTTGGTCATGGCAAAAAAAGAAAGTTTTAAACATAATTAAAACTTCCTTATTTATGGCCTCTCTTTAAAAAAGGAAATTTTATCAACAATTAAAATCTCTCTCTTTTAAATTTCCTATTGTACATGGCAATAAAAGGAAAGTTTTAAAATTAATCTCTCTCTTTTAAAACATGTAGACAACTATAAAAAAGGAAAGATTAATTAAAACTGCTCTTTTTAAATCATGGTTACAAAAAAGGAAAGTTTTATCAAAAATTAAAATATCTCTTTTAGATAACTACAAATAAGGAAAGATTTTAACAAAATTAAAATTTCTCTTTAATCCTTTGTAGATAGCTATAAAAGGAAAGATTTTAAAATTTTAAAACTCTCTTTTAAAACCATGAGGATGACTATAAAAGGAAATTTTTAACACAAAATTAAAAACTCCTTTTATTCTTCATGTGGCCGCTAAAAAGGAAAGTTTTAAACAAAAATTAAAACTTCCTTTTAACTTATGTGGTCGGCCACATCTTGGACACCAAGATGTGCTTGGGGCTGGCCACCTCTTGGGCTCCAAATAATGCTTGGTCGGCCCCCCTTGCTCCAAGCAAGGATGCGCCCGACCCATTACTTGGGTAAGAAGTGAACTTTGTGGATACAAAGCTTAATAGAAGCTACAACAGGGACCGAAAGGAGAAATTGGTTTTGGTCTCCTGATGAGCTTGAGCTTCCTGTGTTCGCCCCGAACACTCAACTCAATTTCATCAATAATAACTCATACCACTAAAGAATTATTATTGAACTACCGCACCAATCCCAAATTACATTATGGACTCCTTCTTATTATGAGTGCATTAATCTCCCTGTGTTTAAGATATCGAATGTCCATTAATTAAATGAGTTACTGACAACTCACTTAATTAATATCTAACTCCAAGAGTAGTACCACTCGACTTTATTATCATATCGGATTAAGTCCACCTGGAGGGTTTACATGACAATTATTATGAGCTCCTCAAGGGGATTTCATCAACCTAGATTTACTAGGACACAATTTTCTTTTATAATCAACAACACACCATATAAATAATATTATTTTCCAACTTATCGGGCCTATTGATTTGAGGAACTAAATCTCACCCATTGATAAATTAAAGAAATACATACTAAGTATATGTGCTTGTTATTATATCAGGATTAAGAGTACGCACATCCATAATAACAGAGGTTTTGTTCTTTTATGTAGTCAGTATAAAAAGAAACTACCTCAAATGGTCCAGCTCAATACACACATAGTGTACTAGTGTAATTTTATAGTCAAGATAAACTAATACCAATTTACACTACAACCACTCCGATGGTTTGTTCCATTCTATCTTGGTTGTGAGCTACTATTTATAATTTATAAGGAATTAATAACATGATCTTCTGTGTGGCACTACACATCATGTTATCTACAATATAAATTAAATGGACAACTGCATTTAACATAAATGCAGACAGTTGACCAATGTGATTCTTATGTTATATAAAAAGCTAGGATTTTAGTATACATCCCAACAATCTTCCACTTATACTAAAAGACAATGCTGCCATATATACTGCCATACATCAGATTTCTATCCTCTCAACATGCCCATCAAAAGCTCTCGCTGGAAAGGTCTTAGAGAAAGGATTTGCCAGGTTATCTACTGATGTAATCTTGGCGACAACAAACTCTCCTCGTATTAGGTGGTACTTGCGCTCTATGTGTTTACTTGCCTTATGGACTCATGGTTTCTTCGAGTTTGCTACTGTACCACTATTATCACAATAAATTATAATAATTTTGGGCAAACCAGGAATCATATCTAAGTCCATCATGAAGTTTCTGAGTCATACAGCTTCTATGATTGCCTCAAAGGCCACCACATACTCAGCTTCCATGGTGGAGTCTGAAACATATTTTTGCTTAACACTCCTCTATTGTTATGACTCCACCTCCTAAAGTAAACACAAAACTCCAAGGTCGACTTACTATTGTCCCATTCAATCTGAATTCGTGTAACCCACAGGGAGCAAATTATCTGCCTTGTAAACTAGCATATAATCTCTAGTCCTTCTCAAGTACTTTAATATATGCTTTATGGCAGTCCAGTGTCCCAGTCCTGGGTGACTTTGATATCTACTAACCATGCCCATGGCAAAATAGATATCCAGTCTCGTGCATAGCATTGCATATATTAGGCTTCCTACAGCCGAAGCATAAGGAACCGCATTCATCTCCTCTATCTCCTTTGATGTCTGAGGAGACATCTCTTTAGATAAGGGTACTCCATGCCGAAAAGGTAGAAAACCTTTCTTGGAGTTTTGCATGTTAAAATGAGCTAGGATAGTATTGATGTATGAAGCTTGCGATAAGGATAATATCCTTTTCTTGTGATCCCTTATTACTTTGATCCCAAGAATATGTCCATATTTTCCCAAGTCCTTCATATCAAAACACTTGGACAACCATACCCTTACATCTGACAACACTTTGACATTGTTGCCAATGAGCAAAATATCATCTACGTATAGTACAAGAAATACCACCACGTTTCCGTCACTCCTCTTGTATACACAAGACTCATCCGGTCACTGAATAAATCCATAAGACAGGATCACTTCATTAAACCGGATGTTCCAAGATCTCTTGCTTCATCATATGTCCAGGGATCAGGTTCATGTTCAACAGGGATCAAGTCCTGAACACTCTCCCAAAAACAACCCTCCGACTACGATGAGACATTATTTGTAATTATGTATCATTTGTGACACGTGTTGCAGTTTCTTATGGTATCTCATCTTGTACTGTTGGTACTAAAGTAGATGTGTCTTTTCTTAAGAACAATTTTACTCATGGGCTTGTGGTTCATTACATGGTCCTCTTCTAAAAATCGGGCATTAGTGCTAACAATGACCTTCTGATCTTTAAGACTATAAAATAAATCACCTTTCATTCCATTAGGATAACCCACAAACAAGCGAACTTCTATTCGTGATTCCAACTTATCAGTGTCTCCCTTCAGCACATGTGCTGGACTATCCCATATCCGAATATGCTTCAGACTAGGCTTACGCACATTCTATAATTCTATGGGAGTAGAGGATATTGAATTAGAAGGTACCATGTTCACTACTGTTTCGAGAGCATATCCCCAAAATGAATTTTGTTGTATTGTGGGAGTTATTGGATTTAGAGTATACAAATTGTCAGACAACGTACCAAAACTACTCTATTTTCTTTACCAAAAGAAACAGAATATCCATTCATAATTTTAGAAACTAAAATCAAATTCTTTCTAAAACTTGGTACATAAAGATAATTTCTTAAAATCAATATTTTATTCCTATCTAAAGATAGATAAATATCTCCCACTGCAATAGCCGTCACTTTCATAGCATTGCCCATGTAGACGGTAATCTCCTCTTCATGTAGTCGTCGAGTTTCTTGGAACCCCTGCAATGAATTACAGACATGATCAGTGGATCTCGTATCTACACACCAGGTTCTGGTAGATAACACCACTAAACATGTTTTAACTACTAGAGAATAAGATATACCTTTATTGTTCTCCTTTCTAAGAGGGCAGTCCATCTTCCAATGTCTAGACTGCTTGCATGTGAAGCACTTGCCCTTCGACTTCTTCACACCTACTTTCGATCCAGTCCCGAGAGATCGATTTGCTGAATCAACTTGTTTCTTTTTCTTCTTTCTCCCTTTTAGTTTAGAATAAGAAATGTTTTCAGTAATGTGAATTTGAGAACTTTGACGAAATAACCCTTCTGTTGCTTGAAGTTCTGTCAAAAGTTCCGCCAACGAATAAACTCTTTTGTTCATGTTATAATTCATGCAGAACTGCTCAAAACTTTTAGACAGTGTTTGGAGAATGATATCGACCTGGGTTTCCCCATCGATTTCTGCTCCAAGGACTTCTATCTCATTCAAAAGAGCCATCATTTTGAGGATATGATCCCTTCCAGGTGTTCCCTTAGTCATGGTGCTCATCATCAAGTTTCTCATAGCCTCCTGCCTAGCAGCCTGATTCTGGTGTCTGAAGAGTTCCTTGAGATTACGCATCATGTCATAAGCGGTAAGCATGTCCTGATGTTGATGTTGCAGTACATTTGACATAGAAGCCAAAATGTAACACTGCATAATCTCATCTGCTCTGACCCATTTCTTATGACACTCAATCTCCTCTTCACTAGAATCACTATTAGGCAAGCTTGGACATATCTCAAAAAGTACGAACTTATAGCCTTCAGCAGTTAAGACAATGTCCAAGTTTCATTTCCAATCAATGTACTTGGGACTAGTAAGTTTGTTCTCTTTCAATATAACAGCAAGGGGATTGAAGATCATCCTAAGAATCACAAAACATTTGGTCAAGACTTTAGAATTTAAAATAATATTGATTCCTCAAAAATATCATTTAAATTCACCAACACCTCAAACACCGTGAATTTTGTATGGCACGTTAGTGTGGACGTATACAAAATCAAAATTTGTAAGAGGAGAGTTTTACCCATTAATTATCTTGTTAACCTAACTTTATGTCAAATAAAATTACCTCAAACATCGTGAATTTTGTATGCCACGTTAGTGTGGACGTATACAAATTCAAACATTTATAAGAGGAGATTTTACCCATTAATTTTATTATCTTGTCAACCTAACTTTATGACAAATAAAATTACCTCAAACACCATGAAATTTATATGTCACATTAGTGTGGACGTATACAAATTCAAACATTTGTAAGAGGGGATTTTACCCATTAATTTTATTATCTTGTCAACCTAACTTTATGACAAATTAATAGTTGATTTTTCTTCAGTCACACAAATAATAGTAGTGACTCCGATGGAGAGAATACTATTAAATGTGCCTAAATATATACTATTATTTGATACTAAATCCATTAAATAGGATTGTGCCTCTCAGTTGGAGAAGATCACACGCTCCTAAATAATTTCCTATAATCATCCATTAAGGAAGTTTGTTCTAGTGATCTGCAAACAAACTCATCCGATGTGAAGGAAGGCACTCAGAGCCAACGCGCAAGTTTGAATACATTAGTTACAAACCAGTAATGGAGATCATGGAATTTAATTAATTCCTCTCCCACTTAGTTATTTAGAAACGAGGAATTTTAACATGCACACAAGCACACAAACACAGCGCATCACAACATAAAAGGCAATAAATATGAAAACTAATTTTCCAACTATTATGGCCTCATCCATAGCTATCCTCTGTGTGTCGTCAACCCTAGCCACCGCCAATGGGTCATGTCGTCACATCTATCTTACTTCCTTTTCCGCGGCGCCTCTGGTCCTTAAATAGCACCACGCATCGCAAGGATACGATCCACGACAAAATAAAATTTTACATTTATCGATCCTATATTCCACAAAGGAATGTACATGTAATCTAGATCGAACAAAAATATAAAATCCTAAAACTAATACAGCTCCTGCTGTATTTGATAATTACAATTATGCACACATATAAAATGCCCTCGACATATCCGACGGTCCAATCACACACAATCACAATAGGTCATAATAGTTGGATCCTGCAACCACAGAGTTAATCTATTTGCACATCCTACTATTATCCTGCCTAAACTTATGTATGAAAAGTGCATAATTAACTGAAAACCAAACATACAGAGGCATAAACCTAGCTCTGATACCAATTGTTGGTTGCTATTCGGAACACCGTTCTGTTTCCCCTGTACAAAAATTTATACAATCATATAACTTAACCTAGCTACCCATGTGCTCTACTGAATTTAAACTTGGATTGCAAATGATGCTTAACATTATTCATCCAAGTTGCTCTTTAGAAGTTAAACTTGGATTAAAAATGATACTTAACATTTTTTACTCCAAGTTTAACCGATGTGATCTTCCCAAGTTAAACCATATTACAGAAGTTGATTAAATATCTATTTCAAAGATTGACTTCCAGGTTAAACATGGCGAGACACTAGGCCTTCTTGGTTATGGGATCATCCACCACTTCCTAGACAAAGCCTTTCAAAGACATTAGATATTTAACTTCTTACAGTAACGCTAGGTTTAACTACAGAGACCACAATAGAAACATAAAATCAAAACGCAAAATCGAAATACAAAATCGATAACACGAAATTGAAACATAAAACTGCTAGCCTCTTGTGTTGGTGTTTCAGAATCCATGCAAAGAAAACTAATTAATTAATTCAAAGCAGAAACTATTAATTAGTTATACCTTTCTTTGTAGCTAATGACCTCTTGATCTTCTGTTGTATTCCTCTCCCCCTCTTAGACGTCGTGTGGGCGACGATCTACCAAGATAACTCCATCCGAACCACTTCTTTGCCTCCAAGAAACTCGAACCACCAAGGGATGCCAAAATAGGAAATTTCCTTCTTCTTCTTCTTCCCCTCTAAAGAACCGACCACCAAGGATCTCTTCTTTTCTTTTCAAGTTTCGGCCACCAAAATGAGATAGGTGCCGACCTTAGAAAGAAGAAAGGGAAGAGAAGAAGATGGTGTCGCAAGCCTAAGAGAAGAAACAAAGTGAGAAGAGGAAGAGAGAGGGCCAGCCACAAGGAAGAGAAGAGAGGAGACAAGACTTAGGTTGTATCTCTCATGAGGCACCCTCTCCTTCTCTTTAATAATCCTTGGTCATGGCAAAAAAAGAAAGTTTTAAACATAATTAAAACTTCCTTATTTATGGTCTCTCTTTAAAAAAGGAAATTTTATCAACAATTAAAATCTCTCTCTTTTAAATTTCCTATTGTACATGACAATAAAAGGAAAGTTTTAAAATTAATCTCTCTCTTTTAAAATATGTCGACAACTACAAAAAAAAGAAAAGATTAATTAAAACTACTCTTTTTAAATCATGGTTACAAAAAAGGAAAGTTTTATTAAAAAAATTAAAATATCTCTTTTAGATAACTACAAATAAGGAAAGATTTTAATAAAATTAAAATCTCTCTTTAATCCTTTGTAGATTGCTATAAAAGGAAAGATTTTAAAATTTTAAAACTATATTTTAAAATCATGAGGATGGCTATAAAAGGAAATTTTTAACACAAAATTAAAAATTCCTTTTATTCTTCATGTGGCCATTAAAAAGGAAAGTTTTAAACAAAAATTAAAACTTCCTTTTAACTTATGTGGTTGGCCACATCTTGGATACCAAGATGTTCTTGGGGCCGACCACCTCTTGGGCTTCAAATAATGTTTAGTCGGCCCCCCTTGCTCCAAGCAAGGATGCGTCCAGCCCA
Source organism: Zingiber officinale (assembly GCF_018446385.1). NCBI lineage: Eukaryota > Viridiplantae > Streptophyta > Magnoliopsida > Zingiberales > Zingiberaceae > Zingiber > Zingiber officinale. Next base: position 87,033,462 of record NC_056003.1, read on the forward strand.
TTACTTAGGTAAGAAGTGGACTTTGTGGATACAAGGCTTTATAGAGGCTACAACAGGGACCGAGAGGAGAAATTGGTTTTGGTCTCCCGATGGGCTTGAGCCTCCTGTGTTTGCCCCGAACACTCAACTCAAGTTCATCAATAATAACTCATACCGCTAAAGAATTATTATTGAACTACCGCATCAATCCCAAATTACATTATGAGCTTCTTATTATTATGAGTGCATTAATCTCCCTGTGTTTAAGATATCGAATGTCCATTAATTAAATGAGTTACTGACAACTCACTTAATTAATATCTAACTTCAAGAGTAGTACCACTCAATTTTATTGTCATACCGGACTAAGTCCACCTGCAGGGTTTACATGACAATCCTTATGAGCTCCTCAAGGGGACATCATCAACCTAGATTTACTATGACATAGTTTCCTTTTATAATCAACAACACACCATATAAATAATATTATTTCCCAACTTATCGGCCCTATTGATTTGATGAACTAAATCTCACTCATTGATAAATTAAAGAAATACGTACTAAGTATATGTGCTTGTTATTATATCAGGATTAAGAGTACGCACATCCATAATAATAGAGGTTTTGTTCTTTTATGTAGTCAGTATAAAAAGAAACTATCTCAAATGGTCCTGCTCAATACACACATAGTGTGCTAGTGTAATTTTATAGTCAAGATAAACTAATACCAATTTACATTACAACCACTCCGATGGTTTGTTCCATTCTATCTTGGTTGTGAGCTACTATTTATAATTTATAAGGAACTGATAACATGATCTTCTATGTGACACCACACACCATGTTATCTATAATATAAATTAAATGGACAACTGCATTTAACATAAATGCAGACAGTTAACCAATGTGATTCTTATGTTATACAAAAAGCTAGGCTTTTAGTATACATCCCAACATGATCGTGGTGGAGAGTACCTCTTAGGAGAGTTTAGGAGTTACTTATCAGAGGCTGGGATTCAATCCCAACTATCTGCACCTGGTATACCCCAACAGAATGGTGTGGCAGAACGAAGGAATAGGACTCTTATGGAAATAGTTAGATCAATGCTGAGTTATTCAGAATTACCAAATTCATTTTGGGGATATGCTCTAGAAGCGATAGTATACATTCTGAACATTGTACCTTCTAAGTCAGTACCCTCTACTCCCATAGAATTATGGGATGAGCGTAAGCCTAGTCCGAAGCATATTCAGATTTGGGATAGTCCAGCACATGTGCTGAAAGAAGACACTGATAAGTTGGAATCACAAACAGAAGTTCGCTTGTTTGTGGGTTATCCTAAAGGAACGAATCCATAGAGGGTGCCTCGAAGCATATTCGGATTAAGGATGTCTATAAGGCAGGTTCGAGCAACAGCAAGGGAATAACTCAAATCTGTGATCTTTCTTCCATGTGCTGCTAGAAAAACATTCCGATAAAGCTGTGATAAGACACCGACAACTCGAAGCTTCAAAGTCTACAGTTTTCATTGTCGGTATAACTTTTGTTATGATTTTACTGTACTTAATCGTTGTACTATAAACTGTAATATTTCCATATTGATAGTGATTGCCCAAAGTAAACACTCAATGAGCATGAGACTTGGAGTAGGAGTTGCCCGAGGCTCCGAACTAAGAAAAAAACTTGGTGTTTGTGTGTTTGCATTATTATTTACTTTTCCACTACATTTTACTCTTAATCTTTTTCGAAACGTAAGTGAAAGCCACGAGCGCTATTCACCCCCCCCCCCCTCCCCTCTAGTGCTTTCGATATAATAGAATCAAATGCGGGTGTAATAGTTTAACTACATGAGAATACTGAACAGTCCAAGTCAGAGCATCTAGGACCAGCACCAACACTACAATGGCTTATCGGTATTGGTAAAAAAAGAAAGGTTTGTGCTAAAAAAAAGTCTCCTATGAGAGGAAAGGCAAAATCCAAAGGCTTGATAAGCAATTAGTTGTTGTAGAGTCTACCTAGTCATCAGAGAGGGGTGGAAGTGAAATGGATGGTCAACAAGAATTTGCTGGTGGCCATGAAGTAATTGACAAAGACACCGATGTTCCAAAAAGTAAAGACATTGAATAAAAGGAAAAAGATCCAATTCAACTCTTGGATGAGATGAAGAACAAAATTGTCAAGATAGTCTATAACCAATTTGGTAGCAAATTAGACCCAATTGTTGATGATTTAGTGCATTGGATCAAGAAGTTAAAGTTAGATGGCTGTTCTTACATTAATATTTTTTTATTCTCATGCTTTGATCTTTTGTTCCACTTTGATACAAGACACATTACTTCTTCGTTATTTTTTTTAGTGCATCTCGACAGAAGAGGCAGTATGGTCAACAGATACAATCATATTATATATGAATTCATTGTTAACGATATTTGATTAGAATAAATTAACCAACGGATAATGCAGTGATGCTTATCTTACAATATTAGCTTATGAGGGGAAGCATAGTGGTCATGCCTATCACCCATCGATCTTCTTGTTAGGATGTATACTAAAAGTCTAGCTTTTTGTATGAACATTTATTTTGAAATAAGAATCACATTGGTCAAATGTCTACATTTATGTTAAATGTAGTTGTCCATTTAATTTATATTGTAGATAACATAGTGTGTGGTGTCACACAGAAGATCATGTTATCAGTTCCTTATAAATTATAAATAGTAGCTCACAACCAAGATAGATTGGGGCAAACCATTAGAATGGTTGTAGTGTAATTTGGTATTAGTTTATCTTAACTATAAAATCACACTAGTACACTATGAGTGTATTGAGCAGGACCATTTGAGGTTGTTCTTTTTATGCTGACTGCATAAAAGAACATGACCTCTGTTATTATGGAAGTGTGTGCTCCAAAACCTGATATAATAACAAGCACATATACTTAGTATTTATTTCTTTAACTTATCAATGAGTGAGATTTATTCAGTTGGATCAATAGACCCGATAAGTTGGGAAATAATATTATTTATATGGTGTATTGTTGATTATAGAAGGAAACTGTGTCCTAGTAATCTAGGTTGATGATGTCCCCGTGAGGAGCTCATAAGGATTGTCATGTAAACCCTACAGGTGGACCTAGTCTGGCATGACAATGAAGTTGAGTGGTACTATTCTTGGAGCTAGATGTTAATTAAATGAGTGTCAGTAACTCATTTGATTAATGGGCATTCGATATCTTAAACACATGGAGATTAACACACTCATAATAAGAAGGAGCCCATAATGTAATATAGGATTGGTGCGGTAGTTTAATAATAACTCTTTAGTGGTATGAGTTATTATTGATGAACTTGAGTTGGGTGTTCGGGGCGAACACAGGAAGCTCAAGCTCATCGGGAGATCAAAACCAATTCCTCCTCTCGATCCTTGTTGTAGCCTCTATAAAATCTTATATCCACTAAGTCCACTTCTTACCCAAGTAATGGGTCATACATATCCTTGCTTGGTGCAAGGGGGCTGGCCAAGCATTAGCTTGGAGCCCAAGAGATGGTCGACCAAGCCTTGCTTAGTGCCCAAGCAAGGGGTCGGCCACTATAAAGAATAAAAGGAGTTTTTAATTTTGTGTTAAAAATTTCCCTTTTATAGTCATCCACATGGAGTTTAAAGGAGAGATTTTATTAGTTAAAATCTTTCTTTTATAACCATCTACATGGTTTTAAAAGAGAGTTTTAAATTTTAAAATCTTTCCTTTTATAGCTATCTACAAAGGATTAAAAGAGAGATTTTAATTTTGTTAAATCTTTCCTTATTTGTAGTTATCTATAATGTTTGAAAGATATATTTTAATTTTGATAAAACTTTCTTTTTTGTAACCATGATTTAAAAGAGAAGTTTTAATTTTAATCCTTTTTTTTTGTAGTCATCTACAATGTTTAAAAGAGAGAGATTAATTTTAAAACTTTCCTTTTGTTGCCATGGATAATAGGAAATTTAAAAAGAGAGAGATTTTAATTATTGTTAAAATTTCCTCTTTTGATTAAGCTATGGCCGGTCATATAGAAATTAAAAGGAAGTTTTTAATTTTTTTAAAAAAATCTTTCCTTTTTTGCATTCACCAAGGATTATAAAAGAGAGGTAGATGGTGCCTTTGAAATAGAGACAACCTTATCCTTTGGTGGTCAGCCCTTGCTTCTCTTCTTTCTCCTTGTTTTCTTTCTCTCAAGGCCAGCGGCACATCAAAGAAGTTCCATCTTCTTGGTGGTCGACTACTTGGAGGAGAAGAAGAAGAGAAGAAAGTTTCCTATTTTGGCATCCTTTGGTGGCCAGATTTTCTAGGAGAAGAAGAAGTGGTTCGGGTGGATTTCATCTTGGTAGATCGTTGCCCACACGACGTCCAAGAGAAGGAGAGAAATACAACAGAAGATCAAGAGGTCTTTAGAGACAAAGAAAGGTATAACTAATTAATCGTTTCCACTTCAAATTAATTAGTTTGTGTTCTTTTTATGGATCCTGAAATACCAACACAAGAGGCTAGCGATTTCGTGTTTCGTATTTATGTTTCGATTTAGTGTTTTGATCTTGTGCTTCTATTGAGGTCTCTGTAGTTAAACCTAGGGTTATTGTAAGAAGTTTAAATATCCAATTTGTTTGAAAGACTTTGTCTAGGAAGTAGTGAATGATCCTGTTGGAACCCCAAGGTTGTTTTGGTGTGATCAGCAAGTTAAGTTAAGTCTTGTGTGTTTTTAACCTTGTGTCTAAGTGTGCAAGAGCTTAGGAGCACAGGTAATCGAGCGAAAGATGCAGCTAGAGAGAAGGACGGTCCGCGGGATGAGGTGTTGTGGAAGAGTACACCGACGGACGAGAAGGAAGCATGCGGTGGTTCTGAGGGACGAGAAGCCAGAGCGGAAGACTACTTAAGGAGCAAGAGACGTAGCTAGCGAGAAGGTCGGCACTCGGTGCGAATGAGGGACGAAGGCTGTGGATGAGTACGTTGGCGGACGAGAAGGAAGCACGCAACAATTCCGAGGGACGAGAAGCCGAAGCGGAAACCTGCTCAAGAAGATCGGAAGTTGGGTTCGGGTGAGCCCTATTCTGAATGGCAGAGATTACCCAAGCGAGCGGAAGACTCGGTCTGAGGCGAACGGAGCCGAAGCAGAAGACCCGGGCTGAAAAAGTCAACAGGGTTGACTTTCCCAACCGGGGTGCCCGGAATTGTCCGTGGCGCCCGGAACCCTTCCAGGCGCCCGGAGTTGACTTTTTGACCAGATCACGTAAATTGCAATCTGAACGTTGGGGGATAAAATTTTATGTCCCCCAGGGCGCCCAGAACCCCTTCGGGGCCCCCCGACCAAGGCTATAAATACAGCAATGATCCAGAAGCTTTTCAACAATCTCAAGCAACTCATTCTCCAACACTTGTGCGCTTTATTAGTAGTTGAGCTTCTATTTTCTGCGCTTCATCGTTGTAAGAGGCTTCTCCGCCTGAAGAAGTTTTTTTAGTGCGACATTTTCTTTGGATTAACAACCTCCCCGGTTGTAACCAAGTCAAATCTTGTGAGCCTTGTCTATCTGTTTGTTTAGTTAATTATTTATGCAAGTGTTCTATTAAAAGTTCGAGAAAGGTTTGTGCTTTGTTTTTGGCAGGCTATTCAACCCCCCTTCTAGCCGGCCGCCGCGGTCCAACAGATCCCTTACCCAAGAAGGTCAAGTGTCTCACCATGTTTAACCTGGAAGTCAATCCTTGAAATAGATATTTAATCAACTTCTGTAACATAGGATGAACTTGGATTAATAATGTTAAGTATCATTTGCAATCCAAGTTTTAACTACTAAGAACACATGAGTTGAACTTGAAGTAAGAATGTTAAGTTCTGTTTCCAATTCAAGTTTAACTCATGAGGAACACATAGGTTGTTAGGAAAGTTCTGTGCTTATACAAATTTGTGTACAGGGGAAGAAGAACGGAATTCCGAATAGCGACCAACACTTCTGTGTGCCTGACTTCCATATAGGTTGAGTTTCCTTTTCTTTTAACCATAAAAGTTTGTTACATTTAGCAACTCCGACTTTGATTTTTACACAGGTTATGTTCCATGTTATGGGAAATGATGCATTCATACATACTGCTCTAACTAATGTCAATAATGACTTTAGATACATATTCTATCTAGTGTATCATGAACCAACTAAACACTATCACTTTATAGTGTTTGATTTACAAAAATATGAGATTATACATTATAATTCTATAATGGAAAAATGAGTATACCTGGAGCAATCAAACCTTGTAGTAAGTAGATTTTTTTATCTTAGACTACAACATATAAGCTCCTCAAGGGGGCATCATCATCCTAATAAATAGGACATAGTTTCCTTCTATAATCAATAATACACTATATAAATAATATTATTTCCTAACTTATCATGTCTATTGATTTAACGAATAAATCTCACCCTTTGACAAATTAAAGAAATAAATACTAAGTACATGTGCTTGTTATTATATCAGGATTAAGAGTACGTACATCCATAATAACAGAGGTTTTATTCTTTTATGCAGTCAGTATAAAAGGAACAACCTCAAATGATCCTGCTCAATACACACATAGTGTACTAGTGTAATTTTATAGTCAAGATAAACTAATACCAAATTACACTATAACCATTCCAATGGTTTGTCTCAATCCATCTTGGTTGTGAGCTACTATTTATAATTTATAAGAAACTGATAACATAATCTTCTGTGTAACACCACACACCATGTTATCTACAATATAAATTAAATGGACAATTACATTTAACTAAATATAGACATTTAATCAATGTGATTCTAATTTTAAAATAAATATTTATACAAAAAACTAGGCTTTTAGTATACATTCTAACAATTTCATCAAACCAGACCCCATCTCTGGCCGAGCTGCCACTAGAGACCCTTGTTGCCCAGCCGGTTGTATTTCTGTCGTCGACCCAATGGAGACCATTGCAGTCCAGGATCGATCCTACGTTGGTTGCCGCACCTTCCAGTCCGGTGGCCTCCTCCTCGTCGGACCCGAGCGACCGGTGATCCATGACGGCGGACCTCAACCTTCCAACAGAGGACTACCTCGAGCAGTGCATCCGTCCGAATATCCCCGAGCATAAGATTTTGATCTGCGGGCCACTTGTCGGTGTTTGGGAGGAAGCAAGGGCCCGAGCGGCGATGATGTCTCCAGGGGCCCTCGGCAACAACCACCTACAGATGTCCACCGGGGTATGTCTTTCATCAATAATTCATAAATTACCTCCGATCAGCGCTTAACATTTGCCTGTTTATCTTCAATATTGGGTGGAGAGCGTGGTCATGTGCCAGTGGCTCGCTTTTGTGGAGGACGAGCCGAAGAAGCTCAAGATCTCGGGCAGCGCCTCTTCCTCCCAAGGGTCATCGATTGCCTAGTTAAAGGCCAATCTATAGAAGGCCCAGAAGCTTCTTGAGGCCGAGCAAAAGAAGTCCGCCGATCAGGAAGTCTGGCTGGACCAACTCGAGGCGCAGGTGAAAACTTATGATAAAAAGATCGAGCTGGCCACAACAAGGAAGAGACAAGCCATCGCCGACCTAGAGCTAAAGAATCAGGAGGCTCGACAGATCTCCCAGAAGCTTAAAGAAGCCGAGGACTACCTGATTACTGAGCGGGACTACCGCATGGCTGGAGAAGCCTCTCTGTAGGGGAAGCTCAAGGATGCTAAGGATGCCTTGGAGGCCTCCCGCTCGGCTCTAGTGAACTACCATGAAGCTGAGCTGGCTAGGTTCAAAGCGCAGAAGCAAGCTATCTTCGCTCAGACCAGTTCACCCACAAGGTTGCCCAACAGAGGATGTTATAGTAGCTCAAGACGGACGACCACCTTCCCTCCGAGACGACGGACAGCATCATCAATCACAGTAAATTGAACAACTTGATGCCTGATGATGTTTTTGATTATATAGAGTGAGGTCGAGCGTCCGTCTTATAAAAGTTTTTGAAGTCTTATTGTATGTCCGCCGATCAACGGTTCTTCCTTTTAATCAATGAATTGTCTACCCGCTCGACGGGCTGTCTCTTTAAAATGTTCCTCATTTTTTTGCATGTCTGGCCCTGATCCCTCCGTTTAGCTATAATCATCATCTATCTTTATGATTTATGCCCTCTTGGGTTTAAGGTCGTCGTTCAACCGTCGGTGGAGACATGGGTTTAACGTCACCGCTCGACGAGTTGCCGAAGACTTGGGTTTAAGGTCGTCACTCAACCGTCGGTGGAGACATGAGTTTAACGTCGCCACTTGACTATTTGACGAAGACTTGGGTTTAAGGTCGCCGCTCGATCGTCGATGGAGACAAGAGTTTAACGTCGCCGCTCGACGATTTGACGAAGTCATGGGTTTAAGGTTGCCGCTCAACCGTCGGTGGAGACAGGGGTTTAACGTCATCGCTCGATGATTTGATGAAGTCGTGGGTTTTAGGTCGTCGCTCGATCGTCAATGGAGATAGGAGTTTAATATCATCGCTCGACGATTTGACAAAGTCGTGGTTTTAAGGTCGCCGCTCGACGATTTGTTGTGTCGTTTGGCACAGAGTTTGGAATTTGAGTTCTTTATTTCTGCCTTGCATACAAGGAGCACAGGGATATAAAGATACATTTATTATTACATCGGCGCACCTCTCACCCGACTCGGTAAGGCTGGAGATGGTTCACGCTCTACAGCTACTCCAGTCGTCGTCCGTCCTCATCCTCCATGTAGTAGGCGCCTGACCGGAGTTTCTCCATGACCTTGAAGGGTCCGGCCCAGGGGGCCTCCAGCTTGGTGACATCATCGAACGACTTTACTTTCTTCCATACCAGATTGCCAACTTGGAACTACCTCAGGATCACCCTCCGATTGTGGTTCTGCTTCATCCTTTGGCGGTAGGCCATTAACCGGACGGCGGCTTTAGCATGCGATTCATCTACCAAGTCCAGCTCTAGCAGCCTCCGCTCGACATTATTTTCATCGTAGTACTGTAGCCGATTGGACTCAACTCTGACTTCGATGGGGACTACTGCTTCACCGCCATACACCAGGTGGAAAGGAGTTACTCCGGCTCCCTCCTTGGGTGTCTTGCAGATTGCCCATAGCACGCTGGGGAGTTCATCTACCCAACTTCCTCCAACGTGGTCAAGGCGAGCGCGTAGGATTCTAAGAATTTCACGGTTAGCGACCTCCGCTTGCCTGTTGCTCTGTGGGTAGGCCACTGAGGTGAAGGCTTGCTGAATGTCATATCCTTCGCATCATTCTTTGAGTCTCTGACCGGTAAACTGCCTTTCATTATCTGAGATGAGCTGACGGGGGATGCCAAACCGGCAGATGATGTGCTGCCAGATGAACTACATGAACATCTACTCGGTTATTCTTGCCAACGCCTTGACTTCTACCCATTTGGAGAAATAATCCACTGCAACGAGCAGGAACTTCTGTTGACCTGTTGCCATGGGGAATGACCCAACAATGTCCATGCCCCACTGGTCGAACGGGCAAGAGACCGTGGGTGGCTTCATCTCCTCGGGCGGTTGGTGTGAGAGGCTATGATACTTCTGGTAGGACAGACAAGTGGCCACCGTCTGGGCGGCATCCTCCTGGAGGGTCGGCCAGAAGTATCCGGCCAACATGATGTTCCTCTCTAGTGAGAGGTCGCCCGGGTGTCCTCCGCAGGATCCTTGATGTACCTCTTGTAGTATGTAGTCGGCGTCTTCCGACCCGACGCATTTAAGTAGAGGCCTAGAGAAGACCTTCTTTTAGAGCTAATCCCTGAACAAGGTGAACCAATCAGCCCTTTTCCTTAACAAGCGAGCCTCCTCTTAATCGGACGGTGTAGCTCCCGATCGCAAAAACTCCGTCAATGCCGACCTCCAATCGTTTGGGAAGGTAAGCCCTTCCATCCGATCAATATGAGTCACTAGGGATACCTGCTCGATCGATTGTGCTATGACAATTGGCGATAACAAACTGGCTAATTTGGCTAGCTCATCGGCTGCCTGGTTCTCCAACCAGGGGATCTTTTGTATGATGACTTCCCAAAAGTTGATCTTTAATTTTTCGAAGGCTTCGGCGTAGAGCTTGAGTCGCGTGTTACTTATCTCAAATGTCCCGGTCAGCTGTTGAGCGGCCAATTGAGAGTCCGAGTGGATGAGGACCTTGATGGCTCTGACATGTTGGGCAACTTGTAGGTCGGCTATGAGTGCCTCGTATTCGGCCTCATTATTTGTTGCCTTGTAGTCCAGCCGAATGGACAGATGCATTCGTTCCTCTTGGGGGAGATGAGCAATATACTAATCCCGCTCCCTTGCTGAGTAGATGAGTCATCCACATATATCTTCCAAACGACTTTCGGCTCAGGATTTTGCACCTCAGTGATGAAATCCGCCAAGGCTTGCGCTTTGATGGTCGTTCGGGGCTGGTACTGGATGTCAAACTCGCTGAGCTCAGTTGTCTATTTGATTAGCCGTCCGGATGCTTCTAGATTGAGGAGGACTCTCCTCAAAGGACTATTGGTCATCATGATGATGGAATGCGCGAGGAAGTAGGGGTGGAGCCTCCGAGCGGTGAGAACCAATGCATAAGCCAACTTCTCGAGACCGGTATAGCGAGATTCAGCGTCTTTCAATATATGACTTAAGAAATACACTGGTTGTTCCTCGCCATTCTGCCTAACCAGCCCCGAGCTAACTGCGTGCTCAGTCGAGGTCGGAGTGGTTCACTGACAATTGGCTTAGCTAGTACAGGCAATGAGTTAAGGTATTCCTTAAGCTCTTCAAATGCTCGGTCGAACTCTTGGTCCCATTGAAACTTGGTGGCTCGACGTAATATCTTGAACAATGGTAAACTCCAATCAGACAATTTTGAGATGAACCGAGACAACGTTGTTATCCAACAGGTGAGACGTTGGGCTTCCTTCAAATTTCTCAACGGCGGCATGTCTTGTAGTGATTTTACTTTGCTGGAATTTGCCTTGATGCCTCGCTTGATGACGATGTAGCCCAAGAAGTGCCCACTCTTCGCACCGAACAGACACTTGTTAGGATTCAGTTTGATTCCGTACATCCTGAGTGTCTGGCAGATCTCCTTGATATCTGCACATAGATCAACTGCTCGGAGGGATTTGACTAATATGTCATCAACGTAGACCTCTGTGTTACGGTCGATCTGCCGTCAGAACGCTTAATTCATCTGCCTTTGATAAGTAGCCCCGACGTTCTTCAATCTGAATGGCAGGACATTGTAACAGTACGTTCCATTGGCCGTAATGAAACTGTCCTTTTTCTGATCTTCCCAGGTGAGCGACACTTGGTGGTACCCTTGATACTCGTCCAGCATGCACATCAGCTCGCACCCAGCGGTGGAGTCGACCATCTGATCAATCCGAGGCAGTGCGTAGAAGTCCTTCGGGCATGCTTTGTTGAGGTCCCGGAAGTCGATGTAGACTCGATACTTGTTGTCCGGTTTCGAAACCAACATGACATTTGCGAGCTAGCTCGAGAATTGAACTTCCCGTATGTGGTCGGCCTCCAACAGCTTCTCTATCTCTGTCCGGATGATCAAATTTTGTTCGGTACTGAAGTCTCTCTTTTTCTGCTTTATAGGTCGAGCGTCCGGTTGGACGTGCAACTCATGTTGCGCAATGCTCGGGGAGATCCCAGGAAGCTCGTGTGTTGACCATGCGAATACATCTTGGTTTTACTGGAGACACGCGATCAACTCCGCCTTTTGCTCTGCCTCCATATCAGACGCTATGAAAGTTGTTGCCTCCGCTCAACCAGGATGGACTTGCACTTCCTCTCTCTCCTCATAAACTAGAGTAGGTGATTTTTCAGTGACGGCGCCTGGGAGCCTTCCGAGCGGATCTGGCCTCGGTCTTGACCATCTCAACATAGCAGTGCCGAGCGGCTAGCTGGTCACCTCTGACTTCTCCCACCCGGTCGTCTACCGGGAACTTGATCTTTTGGCAGTAGGTTGAAACTATCACTCAGAACTCATTGAGGGTCGGTCGGCCCAAGATGACGTTGTAGGCTGAGGGGACGTCTACCACAATGAAGTTTGTGGTTCTGGTCCTCCTGAGTGGCTCCTCTCCGAGTGATATGACCAACTTGGTTTGGCCGACCAACAAAACCTCGTTGCCCGTGAATCCATACATCGGGGTCAGCATTGGTAGAAGCTCGCCTCGGTCGATCTGGAGTTGATCGAAAGCCTTCTTGAAGATTATATTCATCGAGCTCCCAATGTCAACAAAAATTCAGCGGATAGTATAGTTTGCGATTACCGCTCGGATGATGAGAGTGTCATCGTGGGGGACTTCTATGCCTTCTAGGTCCCGAGGTCCGAAGTTGATTTCAGGTCATCTCGCCTTCTCTTGGCTACAGCCTACGGCGTGAATCTCCAGCCGTCGGGCGTATGACTTCCTGGCTCGATTAGAGTCACCGTTGGTCGACCCGCTGGCGATGATGCTTATTTCTCTCCGAGTGGTATTGCTTCTGTTTTCCTCCTCCCGAGCGGATGGCCTATTCTGCTGACGAGAGGCTAGGGGATGATTGACACATTCCCTATGCTGATGATGGTGTCGTCACCCGGGTGATCTTCTTACATCCTCCCATCGTCCGGCAGATTGATGCTCATGTCGTCAGTTGGGAGAGGGAGATCAGCGACGATAGCCCCTTGGGACCGGTCTAGTGATTGGTGTCAGACCGTGACAATCACGTGTGTTGTGCGATGCCGACTGGTGGAAGGAATAGAACATAGGTGTCCATACTTTGCCCTTTGATGCCTTTGGCCGGTCGGAAGCCACATGCTGTATAGCATGCACCCTTATTTCTTGGTGAGGCCAACCTTCGGCTATTGTCCCTTTCGGTGGTTGGTGGCTGCTCGGCGGTCACCGTTCGATCGGCACCGAGGGTTCAACTAGTACCTCCTTCCTTCTTGCCGTCTGGGCCTCCTACACATTTATATACTCATTAGCCTTCTTGAGCATGTGGTCGTAGTCATAGGGTGGCTTTCTTTTAAGCGATCGGAAGAAATCCCCTTCGACGAGTCCTTGTGTAAAGGCATTCATCATGGTCTCGGATGAGACCGAGGGGATATCCATTACTACTTGGTTGAAGCACTGGATGTACGCTCGGAGGGTTTCTCTCGGCCCTTGCTTCAAGGAAAACCAACTAACGCTAGTTTTTTGGTAGCGCTTACTGCTTGCGAAGTGGTGCAAGAAGGTCATTCGAAAATCCTTGAAGGTCTGTATTGATCCGTCCGGTAGCCTTCTGAACCAGCGCTACACCGAGCCGGAGAGTATGGTGAGGAAGACCCGGCACTTCACCCTATCTATGTATTGGTGAAGTGTAGCTGCGTTGTCAAACTTTCCCAAATGATCATCCGGATCAGTCGATCCGTTATACTCTCCAATCGTTAGCAAAGCATAGTGCCTCGGCAACGGGTCATGCAATATTGCTTCAGAGAACTGGCGATTGATCCTCTCAGGGGACGCGTCACATCGTGGCGTTTTGCCTTTCTGGCCATCCCGAATGGGCGCTTCATCCGAAGAAGATCCCCGCTCTTGATTCGTCTGCACGATTTCCGAGGGCAACTGGAATAGAGCCCGATGGAATGGTATCGGCGTGGGGGGTTCTTCTCCTTGTGTGCCGGTCGGCCCTCTATTTTATCCCCAGATGGAGAGTTGATCCGGCCAGTCCTCCTCGCTGCTCAGCCTCCTGACATTGACGTGGCCTATTGCGCTAGCCGATCAGTTAGTGCCTTCTACTGTTACTGCTCGACTATTTTTACCACTCGAGCTTGCACGAGCATATCGAACTCCTCTTGAGTGAGCGTCACGGTGTGAAGTCATCTAGCTTCTTCCATCTTCTCGGCTCGGATGCAGGTGTGTTCCCACAGACGGTGCCAAATTTGATCCCGTTTGAGAGTCGAGGTAATGGATGCTGGGAGATGTGCCGCTCCTATTGACCGTTGGTGGACTCTGAGCTGGAGGATCCTGCAATCATAGCAGCGTCAGTGTCGAGCCAAGGAGGGGGTTCCCCGACGATGGCCCTCTGAAGCTCAAGTCAGTCTCCGGCGATGTGTAAGCAAGGAAGCGGAGAAGCAGAGTAACAGTGTAGCTATAGTAGAAATTATGCATACCTCTATTGAAGCTTGGGGTCCTTTATATAGGGCTCCAGGGGCGAGCGTGCACACTTTTGAGGTGTGCATGCTTCTCAAAGCTTTTCCTGAAAAGACATGTCAGAAAAGTATCTCTAACACCATACCTCAATGACCCGAGCATATCTCTAACATGATAGTGGAAGTTTTTGTCATACGATTCTCTGTCTGGCCATGCCACCAACCATACCATCTGTCGGTGGCAAAAGTTCCCACAAGGATATCGGCTGATCCTCTTTTTGTCTGTTAGTGGGCCGAGCGGGCTGGCCGTTCAGCCAGCCCTCAATCGTCCGGGTGGTCTGGCTTTGGGCCGAGTGGAGTGGTCACTCGGCCAACATTCCACTGTCAGAGCTCCATTGTTGTGCTGAGCTATATCTGAGTGACTGCTCGGCTGTGATCTCATTTCACCGTTCCGAGGTTCGATGTAAGTCCGAGCGAGCTGGTCGCTCGGCGTATGCCTCACCGGCATAGTTTTCTGAGCATCAGAAGCTTGGTATGCCACCAAGCTGTGGTGATATCGGGTTGATATCAGCTTGGCTATCCTTCACCCCGGTCGGGCGAGTGGGTTGCCCGATCGACCAACGATATAGGGGCGTTGATCGCCTAGACTTTGACTTCCACCGTGGTAACGACCTTCTGAAGCGTGAGCCATTATCACCGGATCATAATTCATAGCATGAGAGAATTTGTGATTGGATTGCAACTAGTGATTATATCTACATGTGTAATTATGTATATATTGAAATTTCCCTAGTCGTTGAATTGATGCATTCGGTCATCATCAATTCTGTAAGACTAGCATAAGTTATACTCATTGGTTCGGCCAAGCAGCTGTTTTCTCACTGGCTAGAGGCATTGGAATGTCGAGAGTTAAACGTGGATGCTAGTTATGGTAACTAGTTTATTGGAGTGACTCACTGTAAGACTTCATATGGTTCTATATATATATATAGATATGTCTGTGAAGTTCTTACTACAGTACGAGTGCATGTTTCCTTCGACTTGAGATATATAAGTCATCTTGGTCATGGAGACTTATACTTTGACATCTTAAGCAAGCATCTCATTGAGGTGTAGACCCGGGATGATTGGGTATAAGTTGAAGTACCCGAAGGTGTTTGGATAGCCCACAGAGGACTCACCGCTCCTTGCGAGAAGACGTATACCCTATGACCACTTGTTAGGATTATTACTCAAAGTCTTTGGCCAAAACATCACATGTTAAGAGTGCAAGACTATTGTACACATGTATGAGTAATTTGAATCCGTTGAACGAGGAAGTATTATTTGGGCTAGGTATGATGTAGTCAGCCTAGTGGGGACAAGACGCATAGATCATATCCTGAACCAAGTGGGTATAAGACGAGTGAAAGGAACGAATCACGACTCACTATAGTTGCTGAAGGGTTTAGAACTAATTTTAAGATCAACTATAATTTTTTGACTAATTGGGGATCATGATGTACTACTATGTGTCACTCATGATCGTTCTATAATTAAGTAGTTAATTATGGATGACCAAGATAAATCAGGAACCTATTAGGTCACACGCACTAACGAGTCTCTAAAAGATGTAAAACAAGTTAAAGAATAGGATTCTTAGATCAAGAGATAAATGTTTTGTTGGACCATACATAAGACAAATATGGAAATATTTGTCGTAATGGAAGCGCGGATGGGCTACATCTCTTATGGAAGAGTTGGACCATATTTGGTTTAATCATGAATTAGTCATGAAGCAACTTGGTTTAGTTGTGAACCAAATTAAGGGGTTAATGGACTAATTTTTAGTAAAGAGATAATGGGTTGGATTTGGGCTTTCTAATCCAACCTATTAATGATGGATATATATATTGATATGGTTGAGAGAAATTATACAAATGGGATCATTATGGCTTGTAAGGTTTTAGAAACCTTAACCCAATTTCTCTTCTCCTCTCCCTCTCCCCTCTTTCTTTGCCGCCGCCAATAAGGGGAAGCCCTTCCCCTTGTTGTCGTGACCACCACAAGGAAGAAATCTCTTCCTTGTGTGCTTCTCTTCCTCTTCCTCTTGATCCCTCTTCTTCGTTCGTGGCTAGTAACTTCCAAAGCATAGGCTTATACTCAAGAAGTTGTCTTGAGAAGCACAGCGTGGATACGAATAGAAGCGAGGTTCAATAATGCTCCTACGGTTGATGCCCTTCTTGTTATAGGTCATCCGTAAGGTACACCTAGCGTAAATTTACTTTCCATAAAAATTTAATTATGTGATCATGTTTGGCATGTTGTATCCTTGTATGCATGTGGTACGCGTGATGTAATAATTAAGGAATTATTATTGTTTTATTTTTCGCTGCGCATGTTTACGAAACGTGTTTTAGTACACACTACATTAGGCATATCCCAACAGTGGTATCAGAGCCTGATCGTGCTTTGACATGATCATGAAATTATTTTATGGTTCTTAATTGGTGTTGTAATTAATTTTAGAATTTTTCTTGAATTATTAAGATTTTTCTATTTTTAGAAAATTTCTTAAATTGTTATGAAATTTTATTTTTTGAAAGTTTCTGATATAATTTCAGAAAATTAAATTTATAAATATTCTATTAATTTAGAAATTAACATTTATAGAATTTTTTTAAAATTTTAAGAAATATTTTATTTTTATAAAATTTCCTAATTTCTTTGGTAATACCAAATATGGAAAAATTTTGAATTTTTTTAAAAAAAATCCAGATCTGATATATTCTAAATTAAATTATAGAATTAATTTTTTTCAAAATTTTTATATTTATTAAAATATTCTATTTTTAGAAAGTTTTTTTAAATTGTTAGGAAATATCAAAATTAGAAAGATTTTTAAAAAAACATAAAAATCCAAATTTGATATATTATAAATTAAATTATAGAATTAATATTTTTTGGAATTTTTGGAAAGTTTCCTAAATTATTAGAAAATACCAAATTTGGAAAGATTTAAAAAATCATAAAAAATATATATTTGAATTATTCGGTAATAAATTAAGAAATATTAATTATTTATTTACTAAATGGTTAGGAAATTAATTTAGATATTTATTTCTAAAATAATTAAAGATTCTTAATTGATAGAAAGATTTTAGATGAGATATGTTAATTAAATTTAGAAATTGGTTTTCTAATTTGATTAGATAAATCTTGATTTATTAAAATCAAATTTATAATATATTTTTATTTCTAAGACAGAATTATAACATATGTAAATTTATACCATGAATATACCATATTATATGTCATATAGATGCATTAATTATGACATGATTAGATTTTGTCATCTGTGTGACGTGATTAGATCTTATCATATATATGATGTGTCATGTTATGTCATGCATGTGATGTGTCATATCATTATTTATACCATGCGTGTGATGTGTCATGTCATCATTTATGTCATGCGTGTATTGTCATGTAGATAGAATTTTACATGATTTAGATAAGACCTAAATCACTTACTCAATATTAAAACCTATACCTTCCGTTAATATGGTAAGAACCAGAGTTTAAGTTCTTATTTGAGTTGTTGGTCAAAGTCAAGCACAACTTGAAATTAAACATGTTCAACCCATAGAGATGCAATCTCATGATTAACGGGTTGATTTTAAACTTGAAGCGTTGATTTGTTGTGCCAAAACCATGATCAATGTAGATAGAGGTGAAGTTGGATGGTGTGCATTTGATGTATACTTGTTAATGTGTTAACAATATGATGTGTATACGAAGATCAATTAGTTGCTAGCATACTGTGATAGTTGCATATAAGTGATATGCAATCGGTAAATATGTAATCTATCGCTATAGCTAAGAATGACTTGTTGGCCAAAGTCAAGGTTATTCTTATCTATGGTAGATATCAACCCACTTGGAGAAAACCTACCATCTCTGGAATTCAAAATAAGTGTATTTGAATTTGACAAATAAGCGGGCTTTATGTAAATTATTTACATAAATAAAATCATGTCTTTTATACATTCTCGTTTTTGTATTTCTAGGTTAATCATTTAATTATGACTTCTATTAATCTGCGTTCGATTTTGGACTCGAACAAACTAACTGGGTCGAACTTCTTAGACTAGTTTCGAAATTTGAGAATTGTTCTCAAAGCTGAGAAGTTAGCTTATGTCCTTGATCAGCTTCTTCCTACCAGTCTTGATGTCGATGCAACTGCGGACCAACTATTGGTCATTCAGAAACATAAGCATGATTCTGTACTTTCTAGTTGCATCATGCTAGCTACTATGACTCCTGAATTACAGAAACAGCATGAGCATTTGGATGCTTATGATATTGTCTATCATCTTCATGAGCTATTTGATGAGCAAGCTAGATCTGAAAGATTTGAGGTCTCTATGCTTCTCTTTTGCTCAAAGATGCAGGAGGGTTCGTCTACAGTACAATACGTATTAAAGATGAATGGCTACATAGAGCGTTTAGCATCGCTCAATTTTACGATGGATCATGAGTTAAGTATTGACTTAATTCTACATAGTTTATCGAAAAGTCATTCACAATTTATGAAGAACAATTTGGAATCGACCATCCCCGAGATGATAAATATGCTCAAGACTGTGGAGTCTTCTGTTAAGGGTGAACAAAAAATTATGATGTTAGTAGACTCCTCCAAGAAAGGTTCTAAGAGGAAGCCAAAATATCAGGCTAAAGGGAAGAGCAAAAAGGCAAAGACAGTAGAACCGACACAAAAGGTCCATGCCATCATTGTGGTAAGATAGGACACTGCGAAGAAATTGCAAGATCTATCTTGAGTCCATAAAGAAGAATAAAGCATCTGATGCTCCATCCTCTTCAGGTATTTTCGTTATTGATTGTCATGCTATTTCGTCAGACATTTGGATATTGGATACTGGGTGTGACTCACATATATGTAATGACATAAAGGGGCTAAGAAATAGCAGAAAACTAGTTAAGGGAGAAACAAGTCTGCGAGTTGGGAATGGAGCAAAGGTTACTGCAGTCGGAACATACTTGTTAAAGCTTCCTAGTGGACTTGTCTTAAAATTAGATAATTGTTATTCTGTTCCAACATTAATAAAGAACATTGTTTCTATTTTTTACTTAAATAGAAAATGTTTCCATTTAACTTTTAGTAACAACTATTGTTATATAACCTTAAATGACATTCTTTATGACACTAAAACTTTATGCAATGGCATCTATACGTTAGATATATCTAATGACGTACTCAATATAAAAAAGAACAATAAACACGCCAGAATAGATAATCAATTAACCTCTTACTCGTGACATTGTCGCCTTGGCCATATAAGCAAGAAACACATGTCCGAATTGTAAAAGATTATAGTTCTCGAATCATTTGAATTAGATACATTCGATACATGTAATTCATATTTAAAAGGTAAGATGACAAAATTATCTTTTTTTTCTCGAAAGGGTGAACGAATTGATGAGTTACTTGGGCTCGTACATACCGATGTATGTGGATCAATGACAACTCATGCATTAGGAGGTGATAGCTACTTCATTACTTTCATTAATGATCACTCTCGTTATGGGTATGTGTATCTAATGAAATACAAGTCTGAAGCCTTTGAAAAGTTTAGAGAATTCAGAAGTAAAGTAGAGAAATAGCTTGGTAAAAATATTAAGATATTTTGATCCGATCGAGGTGGTGAATATTTAAGCCAAGAGTTTCTAGATTATCTAAGGGACTATGATATATTGTCTCAATGGACTCCGCCTTATATGCCACAACATAATGGTGTATCAGAAAAGCGTAATCAAACCTTGTTAGACATGGTTAGATCAATGATGGATCATGCAGATCTTCCCAATACCTTTTGGGGTTATGCACTCATGACAGCTATTTACTTGCTAAACAAAATCCCGACGAAGGCAATTTCAACTACACCATATAAGGTATAGACTAGTAAAAAACCCCTCATATCTTATTTGAAGATATGAGGATGTCCTGCTTATATGAAGAGAACTATATTAGACAAGTTGGACGCCAAGTCTGATAAGTATTTATTTATCGGATACCCTAAGGAAACTAAGGGTTACCAATTCTATCACCCCTTGGAACAAAAAGTGTTTGTTTCAAGACATACTACCTTCCTAGAGAAAGAATTTCTCTTACAGGAAGCAAGTGGAAGTATGATTGAACTTGATGAATTTTAAGGGACTCTAATAAATACTAATGAGATGCCTAGTCAAGAACCACAACCGATTATAACATAACCTCCTCGTAGATCAGGTAGGACACGTAATATTCCTGAGAGATATGACTCTCTTGTAAGAGAATCGAATGATGTGTTACTCATTGAGGATGAGGAACCTACTGATTATGAAAAGGCTTTGAATAGTTCAGAAAAGGACATGTGGGTTATAGCCATGAAGTCGGAAATGAATTCCATGTACGAAAACCAAGTTTGGAACTTGGTGGACCCACCTGAAGGTATTACGCCTATAGGGTGCAAATGGGTTTTCAAGAAGAAAACCAACATAGATGGTAATATTATTACCTACAAGACAAGGTTGGTGGCGAAAGGCTATCGTCAAAAGCAAGGCATTGACTATGACGAAACTTTATTGTGGTCATGCCTAAATCCATTCGGATACTCCTGGCCATATCAGCTCATCATGATCATGAGATATGACAGATGGATGTGAAAACAACTTTCCTTAATGAAAATCTGCTCGAGGATGTGTATATGACACAGCCTGAAGGCTTCATATCTATCAATAAGAATAAAGTATGCAAACTTCAACGATCCATTTATATACTAAAGCAAGCATCCAGGAGTTGGAATATCCATTTTGATGAGGCGATCAAACAGTTTTATTTCTCATAAAATCCAGACGAACCTTGTCTTTATCAAAAGATTAGTGGGAGTGTAGTCGTGTTCCTAATATTATATATCGATAACATATTGCTTAAGGAAACGATGTGCCAGTCCTAATTTTATAGTCAGTGAAAGACATGGGAGAAGCAATTTGCATCCTCGGGATGAAAATCTATAGATATAGATCGAGAAGGTTGCTTGGTCTTTCACAGTCAACATATATAGACAAAGTACTAAAATAGTTTAGCATGTTTGAATCTAAGAAATGTTTCATACCTATGAGGCATGGAATTTAACTTTCAAAGTATATGTGTCCACGCACAGAAGACGAGAGGATTTACATGGATAAGATACATTATGATCCGCAATAGAATCTATCATGTATGTTATGTTATGTACAACACGCGATGTATCATATACTCTGAGTGTTACGAGCAGATACCAGTCTGATCCAAGAATTGATCATTGGGTGGCTGTCAAGATGATCCTTAAGTATTAAAGAAGAACTAAGGATATGTTCTTAGTTTATGGAGATGGTGATATGACCATACGCGGATATACAAATGCTAGTTTCCAGACGGTTAAGGATGACTCCAAGTCCCAGTTTGGATTCATATTCATATTAAATGGAGGTGCAATTAGTTGGAAAAGTTTCAAGGAAGACACTATTGCAGATTCTACCTGTGAGGCGGAATATATTGCAGCTTCGGAAGCAGCAAAGGAAGCAGTTTGGATCAAGAAGTTTGTTACTGAACTTGGAGTAGTTCCATCCATTGTTGAAGCATTACCTGTTTACTACAACAACACTAGAGCCATTGTGCAAGAAAAGAAACCGAGGTCTCATCAGCGATTAAAACATGTGCTTCACCGTTATCATTTGATCAGGGAGATCGTTAGTAGAAAAGAAATACAACTTGAGAAAATTCCCACTAAAAGGAATCTAGCGGATCCTTTGACAAAGCTCTACCACAAAGTAAATTTGAGAGTCACGTCTGTGCTTACATTTTAGGACACCATGGCGATTGGCTTTAGGCCAAGTGGGAGTGTTAGAATTGGAAGGATGGACTAAGACAATCGCCTTATGATTTTTTTTATTTATTTGATAAGTATAGATTCACTATTTGAGTACATATTATATGTTTGATTATCTTAAACTTATTTACTGAATGTCTGTAATATAATTCATAGCATAAGAGAATTTGTGATTGGATTACAACTAATGATTATCTCTACATGTACAATTATGAATATATTAAAATTTCCCTAGTCGTCGAATTAATGCATTCAGACATCATCAATTCTGTAAGACTAACATGGGTTATACTCCTTGGTTCAGCCAAGCAGTTGTTTTCTCACTGGCTAAAGATATTGGGATGTCAAAAGTTAAACGTGGATGTTGGTTATGGTAATTAGTTCATTGGAGTGACTCGCTGTATGACTTCATATGGTTCTCTACATATATATATAGATATGTCTATGAAGTTCTTACTGCAGCACGAGTGCAAGTTTCCTTCAACTTGAGGTATACAAGTTATCTTGGTTATGGAGACTTATACTTTGACATCTTAAGCAAGCATCTCATTGAAGTGTGGACCCCGGATGATTAGGTATAAGTTGAAGTGCCCGAAGGTGTTTGGATAGCCCACAGAGGATTCATCGCTCCTTGTGAGGAGACATATACCCTATGGCCATTCATTAAGATTATTACTCAAAGTCTTTGACCAAAGCATCACATGTTTAGAGTGTAAGACTCTTGTACACATGTATGAGCAATTTGAATCTGTAGAACGAGGAAGTATTACTTGGGCTAGGTGTGACATAGTCAGCCTAGTAGGGACAAGACACATAGACCATGTCCTGAACCAAGTGGGCATAAGACGAGTGAAAGGAACGAGACACGACTCATTATAGCTGCTGAAGGGTTTAGAATTAATTATAAGATAAACTATGATTTCCGACTAATTGGGGATCATGATGTACTACTAGGTGTCACTTATGATCGTTCTATAATTAAGTAGTTAATTATGGACGGCCAAAATAAACTGGGAACCTATTGAGTCATACGCATGAACGAGTCTCTAAAAGACGTAAAACAAGTTATAGAATAATATTATTAAATCAAGAGATAAATATTTGGTTGGACCATACATAAGACAAATATGGAAATATTTATCGCAATAAAAGCGCGGATGAGCCACATCTCTTATGGAAGAGTTGGACCATATTTGGTTTAATCATGAATTAGTCATGAACCAACTTGGTTTAGTTGTGAACCAAACCAAGGGGTTAATGGGCTAATTTTTGGTTAAGGGATAGTGGGTTGGATTTGGACTTTGTAATTTAACTCATTAATGAGAGTTATATATATTGATATAGTTGAGAGAAATTATATACATGAGATCATTAATTAGCTTGTAAGACTTTTAGAAACCTTAACCCAATTTCTCTTCTCCTCTCCCTCTCCCCTCTTTCATTGTCGCCGCCAACAAGGGGAAGTCATTCCCCTTGTTGTCGTGACCACCACATGGAAGAAATCTCTTCCTTGTATGCTTCTCTTCCTTTTCCTCTTGATCGTTCTTCTTCGCTCGTGGTAATAACTTCCGAAGGAGAGGCTTGTACTCAAGGAGTTATCTTGAGGAGCTCAGTGTGGATACGAATAGAGGCGAGGTTCGACAACGTCACTACGGTTGATGCCCATCTCGTTACAGGTCATCCGTAAGGTACACCTAGCGTAAATTTACTTTTTATAAAAATTTAATTATGTGATCATGTTTGGCATGTTGTATCCTAGTATGTGTGTGGTGCGTGTGATGTAATAATATAGGAATTATTATTATTTTATTTTCAGCTATACATGTTTACGAAATATGTTTTAGCACACACCGTTTCAGGCATATCCCAACATCTTCAACTCCAAATTTCATCCCAAAAAAAGTAGCTCTTATCGTCGACGAAGCTTTCTGCCTTATTCGAGCAAAGGTGCCTTCAAGGCTCTCCGAGGCACCTTCAGCGCTAGGCTTCAGGGAGCCTTCAACTGCATGGGAGGCACCTCTATGCCCTTCTGCGCGAGGACTTCGACCAAAGCTTCTGAGGCGCCTCCAACAGAACAAGAGGTGCTTCGAGCACTGTTCACCCGAGCTTTCTTGTTATTTTTGTTGGATCGAGAAGCGCTAGAGGGGGGTGAATAACGCTAGTGGCTTTTTCACTTTTCGAATTCGTAAATCATACGAAAAACTAACAGAGTAATAAGCAGCGGAAAATTAGAACAAGCACACAGACACGAAGGAATTTACTTCGTTCAGAGCCTGTGACGACTCCTACTCGAATGCCCGCGATCCTTGATCGCTTTCTGTGGGCAACAACTATAAGCTCGAATAGAGTACAAATATTACAATTAAGTACAATTGAAAAAGATAGTTATACCGACAACAGTATAGTAATCTGAAGATTCGGAGCTCCGGGTCGTCAGTGTCAAGTCGCAGCACTTCTAGGTCGTCTCGTTGACAGCACGTTGAAGAAAGATTGTTTAGAACTTGATGTTCCAAGCTGCGGCTCGAGACCCTCTTTTAAACAGTGCTCAAGGCGCCTTAAAGCCCATCCAAGGCGCCTTGAATGAGCCGAGTCAGCCGCATGGATTACATTGAGTCAGGTCGCACTTATCTGCTTCAAGGCGCCTTATGCCTCATTCAAGGCGCCTTAAGCAACTGGTTCAAGGCGCCTTATGACTCATTCAAGGCGCCTCCAGAGTGCTTCGCAGCCAGCTCCCCGCTTTGCACCCGAGGCGCCTCCAAGCTCCATAGAGGCGCCTCAGTACTGTTCATCTGAGGTTATTCTTTGCACTTTGGTCCCTGCAAGATACATTAATCCCAAATATACCCTGCAGTGTAAAGTTAGCACATAAAATAGAATATTTGACAGTTAATGGAATGTCCGGGTCTAACTTCGGATTTCCCATCGGAAACCCTAGGTCGACCCGACGCCTACTGTTCCCTCTACGGGGAACGCGTCCTCACCTACTCCACTCAGGAGATTTACCTGATGTCAGTCCGGTCCTCTAGACCGACTGGACTTTCCGCCTAGGGTTACCACCCCCTAGGACCTAGGGTTACCGCCCCCTAGGGTTTTTCTCCACCTAGGGTTCCCCCCCCCCCTAGGATCTAAGGTTACCCCCCTTAGGATTTTCCTCCACCTAGGGTTACCACCCCCTATGACCTAAGGTTGCAGCCCCTTAGGGTTTTCCTCCACCTAGGGTTACCTCCCCCTAGGACCTAAGGTTGCCGCCCCTTAGGGTTTTCCTCCACCTAGAGTTACCTCCCCCTATGACCTAGGGTTACCACCCCCTAGGGTTTTCCTCCACCTAGGGTTACCTCCCCCTAGGACCTAGGGTTACCACCCCCTAGGGTTTTCACCTGCCTGCAAGCTCCATGAACCTTATTAGATAACACCACAACTTAACTTTGAGCCCTTTACCATAATCAAAACTCAGGTTCGATCATCTGGTGCTCACTGCACCAACAATTTTTGCTCTTGCAAAACATGTTAGTTCAACAAGAAAATATCTAATATGTAAAACAGAGTTTGTACAACTATAAAACAGTAGTATTAATTAGATCGTGTCTTCTTGAGACTAGAATCTAGTCACGGTCTCAATTTAAATTTTTAAAATGGACATAAATTATATCTACGCCTAAAGTTCTTAATTGAGACTCATCCTCACTAGAACACTCTCCTCTAGTGATTTACTTTATTTACCATGTAGAATCGCTTGACTCTATCTTGGTCCACTAGGTTTTCCCGTCAGTTGTCAGATCTACAGACCCAACTGGAATTTGGCCAGCTGTCAGATCCCGCAGACCTAGGCAGTCTTTTCATCAGATATCGGGTCACTCCTTAACCTATCTAGACTTCTACACTAGCTATCAGGTCCTCCAAAGCTAGCTGGATTTCAACTTGGTGTCAGACCAATTAAGTCCTGCGCACTTAGTATAAAGGTTAGATTACAATATATCTAATTTTAATTCATTTGTCATTCATTAAAATTTAAGTTTGACTATTGATGTCAACTGCACCAACAATTAAGACTAGCTCCACCTTGGTGTTGATTTGTAAAACCAGTATCATCTTGCATTCAAGAGAGAGAAGAGAGTTGCATGCAGATGAGAGAGAGATTAAAAAATTTGATTTTGGTCGCATTGGATCATCCACGTTGGATGTCGTTCACCATCACTTAGGTAAGAGTGTGCAGGGTATTATTTTTGTGTATATATACACACACACGGCTGTGATAGCCTATACACCCATGTGGGCGGCATGCATGGGCGACCCTCATAGGTCAAATTGATTGAGGCGTCCGAAAATGATTCGAGCATCCTAACCTGTGAGGGTCGCCCATGCCTGCCGCTCACAAGGGGTGTCCAAGCTATCACAACCATATATATAGTCGTAATATCTTGCGCGACCTTTGGTCGACGCCTGTGTGCAATAGGTGCTCAACGCACTTAGAATTGAGTCGAGCGTCCCGAATTAATTCGGGCGCCTCAAGTGTTATTATTATTATTTTGATTTTTTTAAAAAAAAATAAATTTCTTCAATTCTAAACCTTAAATATTATACCCAAAATTTTAAATCCTAAACCTTAAAATAAAATTATGCACTGTAAATACTAAATTCCAAATCCTAAATTCTAAATCCAAAGTTATAAAAAAAATTACAACCTAAATACTGTATACCCTATATGCATTTAAACTTTTTTCAATTTATTTTTTTTTATTTAGTTTTTTTTAATTTGAACACTATAATTTAATTTTTAAACTCTAGAAATCTTTTTTCATTATAAATTTTTTAATTTAATTAAAAAAATTGAACACTATAATTTAATTTTTAAACTCTAAAAATCTTTTTTCATTTTAATTTATTTATTTAATTTTTTAAATTTGAACACTGTAATTTAATTTTTAAACTCTAAAAATAAAATCTAATTAATTAATCGTTAGCTAAATAAATAAATGCTAATAATAATTGAGGCTCTTCTAATGGATTCGAGATTCCTCATGCTAATGCGCATAGAGAATCAGACAGGATATATATCAAAGATGGGTTGGTGCAAGTGCAGCACACCAACCCTCTTACCTCCACACCTAACACTCTAAGCATCACTAATCAAATATAATTAAACAACTAATCGAATAATATTTAAATTTGAAAACTTATTAAATGATTTATTTTTCATAATTTTGGGGAATAAATAAATATCCAATGCATTAACTTGAATTTGATATTTAGATTAGAAAGCACTTCAATATTTTATTTTTGTTAATAGTATATATATATATATATATATATATATATATATATATATATATATATATATATATATATATATATATATATATATTAAATTTCACCAATCATTTAAATTGATGCCATCGAATTTCCGAATATACCCTCGCTACGGGACTAATATAGACACAAATGCCGTGGGAACCCAGAGGCGAACTGGCATTTGACTGGGAAGGGCACGATCGTCATTCAGCGAGTTTCCTCCAAAGGTGACGGCGGATATGCCAAGGCACCGTGCTGATTAATACCCCCGCCCGCCCGGCGTCTTGCAAAGAAGCGGAAGAAGAAGAGCAGAAGAAGAGGAAAGAGAGACGAGAGCGATGGCGTCGTTGCAACTGTCGAGCCAATGGATCTCCGGAAAGACGACTTTCACCTCGCGGAACTCGCCCCGGACGGCGGTGCCTCGACGCGTCGCCATGCGCCCGATCAGGGCCGGATCTTACACCGACGAGCTCGTCCAGACCGCTGTGAGTCGATCTAGTGTCTCCGATCCGTTATTGGTTTATGTAGTATGATCTTCCGGCCATGATCTGGTTTCAAAACCCTATATTACTAGGCAAATGATCGCCTTTGGACCTCTCTCCCGTTTAGGTTTATCAGATGAAAGTTTTTTTTTTTTACTGATTGTGGACTTTGTTTCCGTTTGATTTATTGAACTAGTACTATCTTGTTGTGCTGTGTCCAGTTTTTGTTTAAGATTTTATATTCTGTAGGCTCAGGTAAGTATCTGTTCCATAATACTGCAACAGGATGAAAATATGTAAGAAGATCAAGTGGGTTTTGGTTGGAGTTTGAGGTTTCTTATCACGAACAGACAGAAATTGGAGATCTTGGTTTTGCTTACTGAAATCTGAATAGTTGGTTAGCTTATTTATTTTTTAATCAAATATACCGACATTTCATTTCAAGTGATGGAAGGATTTATGTACATCTGATTTATATGATGGTTAATGTCACATAGAATTACTCCATTCTCGTTTGAAGACTTAATAAGTTTAAACTCTCTCGGGCTAAAATTGTCAACTAAAAACACTTGACTTACCCGCTAGGCAAGGAGATAGTTTGGGAACTTACTTGCTCTTGAGGGCAAGGAAGGATGGGGTTCATGGGAATGTGCATTGCACTTGGACATGAGAACTCAAAGCTCCTACAGGCGAATATGCCTAAACCATCTAGGTAGGGTATATATATTGAGGTAGTGGTTCACAACAAACATGTAATCAGACATTGCGTCTGATACTTTTTAACTTGATTGCCTGTATAAAGTTGGAATTGTATATGGAATCTTGTTTTATCATGTTAAGATCTTTAGTTTCTTGTCAGTATTCCAAAACATATCCTGCCAATATTCCTTTTGCTTTCTTATCTATTGCCATATGAGTACTAATTATTGTAGCAAAAAAGAGTATGGCTCGCAAAGATAGTATCATCAATTACAAAGCAGTGTAGATTCATCTCTATAAGAAAGAAAGAGAAGATGATTAACAAACAACATATATGCAGTCAATGGTTCATTACTTTAATTTTGAAATAGAATTAGCTTCTTGTTTTTTGCATCATTGTAAATTATTTGTTTTTCTGGGAATATTGTCTTTTTGGCAATATCTCTATTTAGTTACTCTTTTGGTTTGCTGAGTCAGTCATTCACTGTTGTAGAAATCTATTGCTTCACCTGGGCGTGGAATTCTTGCAATCGATGAGTCAAATGCTACATGTGGCAAGAGGCTTGCATCAATTGGTCTGGAGAATACAGAAGAAAATCGCCAAGCTTATAGGCAACTTTTGTTGACCACCCCTGGTCTTGGTGCATACATATCTGGGTCTATTCTTTTTGAGGAAACATTATACCAGTCAACCACAGATGGAAAGAAGTTTGTTGACTGCTTACTCCAAGAGAAAATCATGCCTGGTATCAAGGTTGATAAGGTAATTATTATCTCGATCAAATAGGCATGTTAGAGTTTCAAAGTTAAGAAAATTTTGATTTATTGCCATGAAATTTGAAACTTCTCTTCTTTGTCTCATTGTCAAGGGTTTGGTCCCATTGCCCGGATCAAACAATGAATCTTGGTGCCAAGGATTGGATGGATTGGCCTCAAGATGTGCAGAATATTACAAACAAGGCGCACGTTTTGCCAAATGGTTTGTTTAGTTCTCTTACATCCTCCTAGTATTTGTTTCATATTTCATATTGCACTTTATCCAATTACGTCGGTATGTATCTTCTAAATGCACTGTAAAAACTGCAGGAGGACAGTTGTCAGCATTCCTTCGGGCCCTTCAGCTCTGGCTGTTAAGGAGGCTGCATGGGGACTTGCTCGTTATGCTGCTATTGCCCAGGTAAATCAGAAAGCCTTTTCTAGTGTACATGACTAGAATCTCCAAACTAAAGTATCACTGCTTTTATTCGTGAACCATGAAATATTTCAGTCTCAAATGTGAAAACAACTTATCGATAATAGTTGGCAGCATGTGGAAATTCTGAATTTAACAAAAAAAGTTGTTTAGGAAAGATGACCCTTTATTGTAGATCCTTAATACGTATACTCTTACAATTTTCAGAATGGAGGAATCCAATGCATAAAATTAAGCATAAAATTTTCTTTCCATACAAGTATCATGTTTTTCTGACTACAATCAAATGTGCCTAACTTTCAAGATTAGAGCGCACACACTTTATTCTATCATCTACTTCTTAATTTGATTATCATTGAATTTAATATTATTGTTCTGGCAGTTATTTGTTTACTGGATTCTTACAAACTTCAATTCTTACCATATTGTAGGATAATGGACTAGTACCGATAGTGGAGCCTGAGATCCTCCTTGATGGGGATCACTCGATTGAAAGAACTCTTGAGGTGGCCGAGAAAGTTTGGGCTGAAGTCTTCTTCTATCTAGCGGAGAACAATGTGGTATTTGAGGGCATTTTGCTCAAGCCTAGCATGGTCACCCCTGGTGCTGAGCACAAGGAGAAAGCATCGCCAGAGACCATCGCAAAATATACATTGAAAATGCTAAATAGGAGGGTGCCCCCTGCAGTTCCTGGGATCATGGTATGCTTAAATTTGATTGCATCTTTATCTACGCATCTAGCAATCTCCGCTTTAGTATGAATTAGTCGTGATATATTTTCTTTTTTTGTTCAGTTTCTATCTGGAGGTCAATCGGAGGCAGAAGCAACTTTGAACTTGAATGCAATGAACCTGGCCCCCAACCCATGGCATGTCTCCTTCTCTTACGCTCGCGCTCTTCAGAACAGTGTCTTGAAAACCTGGCAAGGACGACCGGAGAACATCGAAGCTGCACAGAAGGCGCTCTTGGCTCGCGCAAAGGCAAATTCACTGGCTCAGCTAGGTCGCTACTCTGCGGATGGGGAGAACGAGGAGGCCAAGAAGGGGATGTTCCAGAAAGGATATACCTACTGAAGAGAATGCTCAGAGCACAATTTTAGTTTCCAAAGTAAAGTTTCTTGCTATGTCATTTGAACTTAGATTGCCATTTGCTTCCATGTTTTACAAATTCATATGGGTCAGAATAATTATGGTCACGGCTGCTAAAAACCGATTAGCATTCAGGCTCTAGAGTATGGAATTTCAAGATGTTTCATGTTTTGCCTTGCTCAGTAAGCTATTTCATTGTCTGAGATTTATCTTCTATCCATCAACAATAGGGAACCTGTGCTTGTGCAGGCACATTTTCTTTTTCGCTTTAGATTTTCGTCCGTCACCGTACCGTATGAGGCACGTTAGAAAGGCAAGAGTAAGTTTGGTTTAACTAGTGTTGAGAAGAGCACTGTTCGAGCCAGTCCGGAGTTTTTCGAGCTGGCTCAAAATATGTTAATACAATTTTAAATCATTTTAAATTCTCGATCAATTCAAAAAAAATCAAATTTTATTTCAAATCAAAATTATTTATATTTTTAAATTTCAAAACGAATAGAATCGAGTTTGAATATCACATGGATTCCGAACTCGAATCACCCCTAGTCTAATTTAGTGAATTGCTTCAGCAGAGAAACGCACATTATTACAAGGAACTTAATGAAAGTAAGGTAGTAATGAAAGAGCAAGAAAAAAAAACATAATATTTCAATTTCATAGTGACAGCCACCAGTAAATTGCTGAGACAATAACCGTGAGTCTCAAAATAAAATGAAACAAAAATAAGATAAAAAAGTCAACTTAAACACCATGTAGAAGACTAGTACTAGTTCCAAATGCCAACAACAAAATCATCTTTGCTCCTCCCTAAGTTTTACCTCACAATGACAACGTCGTCGATCTTCAAAATCATCCTCACACACTCGGCTGCCAGTGTAATCGCGCTCGTGCTAACTAATAACGGCTGCACGACATTCTCCTCCAGGATGTTTGTGATTTGCCCCTTCCTCACATTGATTCCAGAGTTGATCTCGCCCTGGGCATGCCGGTTCCTGAGCTCCGTGACGATGGCTATCGAGTTAAGGCCGGCGTTTTCGGCCAATGTGTAGGGAATGACCTCGAGCGCTTCTGCGAACTCCTTTATGCTGTAACTTTCCATACCTTTGAGCTCTTTTGCCCAGGCTCCAAGCTGCCTGGACATTTCAATTTCAGGCGCACCCCCACCAGCAATCAGAAATTTCTTATTTACCAAGCATCTGTAAGAGAATGCAAATTATATTACTAGATATTGAATTTTTGAAGAATCTACTATCATACATACAAGTAAAAATTGCAAAATGATCAACAGCTAAAGCACACCATCACATCGGAGCAACACTACAAATCAGAGGAGAGTGAACTGAAGCAACTAATCTGGTACAAACTTAAGTATCTATCCTTTAAACCATCCATTGGCTTTGATGAAAATCAACAAAATTAACCAAGATAAAAGGCATACCCTTATTATCATCTAATCACAATTTTTATGAGCAACCTAATTTCTTTTGTGATCCAAGCTGACATAAAATTTTTGTGTTTGCAAAGCAATCTCACTATGAATCAAGGAAGGTCACAGTTCAATGGAAAGTAGTACTCTTTCAAGTGTAGACAATCAACATGGCACAAATCAATTGAGATTTTAAGCATCCAGATATTCCAAAAGAGCAACAGCGTGTGCAAGTATATTACTGCCTTAACTTAAAAAACAGCCTTGATGAGAATTTTGCATAGTAACATCTAAATTATATAAAATGATCAGATCCTGATGCAAGTAAACTAATACAACCCTCAAGGACAGAGCTAACTGATCTTAAGGTTCATAAACTTAAACAAATAAAAACAAAAATGATGCTCAAACAACAAAAAGTTTATCCATGATATCCTATACTACTTGGATTCAGGTGCAAACATCCAATATGGTGTATTGGAGACAAGTATTTGCCTATGGTACATTATCATGTCATACCAACAGCAAGAAGATATATCATCTAGAATCCAACACAATAGCTACTATTGTCATGTTGGCATGAATACAAAGGGTAACCAAAGAGTTTACATAACAGAGATGATATGCAAGCCTAACACGGTCCTTTTTCACAATAAACGTTGTGGAAATAGTCAATGTGAACTCTGTAAAAATTGGTACAATGTTCTCATATTGCTTTCACTATAAATGCAATATGATGGACTATCAGCTTGGATCCTTTATTAATTGATGCAACTGAAGATTATTATCACTGCTTGGATCCTTTATTAATTGCATCCCACTAGTGAGAGAGCATCACAATTTTTTGTCACTGATTAATGTCATTACTATTTGTTGCCCATTTTTTTACCCTACTCCAAATGACATACATAACTTATCGGATGTCTATAATCAAACTATTAGTC
Organism: Zingiber officinale; assembly: GCF_018446385.1. Taxonomy (NCBI): domain Eukaryota; kingdom Viridiplantae; phylum Streptophyta; class Magnoliopsida; order Zingiberales; family Zingiberaceae; genus Zingiber; species Zingiber officinale. Next base: position 87,066,614 of record NC_056003.1, read on the forward strand.
TATTATCCACAAACTAAAATTTAAACATCCCATATTATCCTCAAACTTAAAATTTTTCCTACTTGGCCCATTAGAAACATTAACACATGCCGAATATAAATGTGATGATAAACTAGTTCCCTATCCAATAATTCACTAAACCTTCAGCATCCCAGTCATCTATGAATCCGGCTAATGTAATAGCTCAAGAATTTTCTTAACAGCACAACATACAGATTCAGACTCTTTCTACCCAACACAACCGTACAATGCTTTCATCATGTATAACCAAAAACAATAAAAAGGGAGAAGAAATAAATTTGACCATAAAAATCAGCCTCCAGTTATTAATAAAATTATCACAAAAAATGCAGGTAAATATGGAAGGTTATTTGCACAGAGGTATAGAGATAATGACATGGGGATGAATTAACCTGACAACACAAAGGGCATCATGGAGACTGCGTTCTGCCTCATCAAGAACCAGCTGGTTTGATCCTCGAACAAGCACAGTTGTTGTCCTTCCCATGTCTTTGATTCCTGTTATCTTTACAATTTTTCCATCCCCGACTGACACTTCCTCGACGCAGTTTGCAAAACCTAGCTTGTCTTCTCGGAAGTGCTCAATGTTAGCAATTGGCAGGCAGTTCAAAGTTTTTGTGATAAATTCAATCTCATCTCTTTCCACATCCTTTACCACCAGAATCTTCGCCTTGGCCAGGTAGTGCAGTGAGAGATCAGTCACAGCATCTCTCAGAATGCTTTTTTGGATAAGAAGCACATTACATCCTGTTGCTTTGATCTTCTTAACCATCCCCAGGATATAATTCCGTTCTTCGCGTAGGATCCGGTCCATCTGGGTGTAGTCGGAGACCACGATGCTCTGCTCAATGTCAGTCTTTGGTGGAGAAATCTGAAACTGTACGACAGCAATCTTAGCATTCTCAACCCGAGTTGGGCCGCCAGCCGAATGGCTGACCTTCTTATCAAAGACGAGACCTTTGACTAGCTCCGTGTCATCAACAGTGCCCCCGAGTTTCTTCACTATCTTCACATCGCGGAGATCGACAATGTCCGGTTGTGCAGGGTCGACCACGGAGAGGACAGCATCAACCGCCAAGGGGGCCAGAAGGGAGGAATACTGACTAACGACCTTGCTGTTGAGGGAGGTAGCGGCGGATTTCACAAGGGCATCGCGATTGGAGAGATCAAGCGGTATGGCCATACTGTGGAGGACTTCTACGGCGCGGATGGACAAGCGGTGAAGGGCGTCGGAGACCGCGGTAGGGTGCACACCGGCGGAGAGGAGGGAAAGGGAGCGCTTTAGGAGGGATCCTGCCAGTACGACCACAGTCGTCGTGCCGTCGCCGGCAGCGGCGTCCTGCGAACGGGATAGATCGACGAGCATCTTGGCGGCGGGCTGGATGACCTCCATCTTGTTAAGAATAGTGGCGCCGTCGTTCGTGATGATAACCTCGCCGTTGGCGGAGGAGATCATCTTGTCCATTCCCTTGGGCCCAAGGCTAGTTCGCACGGCATCGGCGATGGCGGAGGCGGCAATGATGTTCGCCTGCCGGACATCGTCACGCCGCTTTGTGTCCACGTAACTCTCCGTCTTCGACGAGGGAGCCCGAAGGACGGCGGCGGCGGCTGCCATGAGGAAAGCAGCGGCGCGACAGCAAATGGAGCGAGATCTACCGAAACCCTAACACCCACAAGAATCTTTCGAGAATCGAGGAAGAACTCGTGCAGACAAGACGAGTGATAGAAGTTGTCGATTTGGGTCTATGAACATTGAATATACGGGCTAGTTGATGGGCCCAAAATGGCCCAATAAAGTATACGTTCAGCATTGGACAACAAATAAAGTTAATAAATTGTAAAGACTCCTAAAAATTAAAAGCTCTTCGTTATTTGTAAAATCTTCCTATGGACGTTCTATTTCTCATTAAAGCCAAATAGACGTATCATTTAATGTTTAAAATATCTTCATATTATCCGATCATTCGACCGAATAAAGTTAACAATTATATTTTACAATGGTAAAAGTTAGTATGCATGACAATGGTTATGATCCGGTAATAATTAGGGGCGATCACACGTAGAAAGTCAATGGTCAACGTCATGAGTATCCGATCGAGTAGATGTATGTGTGTCCGATTCTGCATTACAGCTCGGCCTGATGTCGAGCTTCCAACGCTAAGAAGACTCAAGCATGCCTAGCAAGGAGGAACGAGGGTCGAGCGGTCGAGCGGCCTCCTCGCTCGATCAACCGAGGAGCGCAGTTTCGACCCTGCAAATACGATTTCTTCGCTCAGCGAGATAGAACCGAGACAATAGGATGATTGGCCGAGCGGGCATCCCGCTCGGTCCGGCCCTAGTGACGTAATAGGATGATTGGCCGAGCGGACATCCCGCTCGGTCCAGCCCTAGTGTCGCCTGAAAGGCACTAGTCGGACGGTCACTTCGCTCGACCCGATAGAGGACAAAGGAAGCAGTTGATGATATCTTCTTAGGGACCAGTGTCGCCGAATGTGGCATGGTCGATGGTATGGTCAAACAGAGAATCGTACGAAAGAAGTTTCTACTGTCTTATCAGGGATATGCTCGTGCTATTGAGGTATGGCGTCAGGCACGCTTTTCTGACACGTCCATTCCAGGTATGCTTTGAGGAGCGTGCACATCTCAAGGATCGTGCACGTGCCTCTGACGTGCACGCGCCTCTGGCGAGCCCTATATAAGGACCCCCAAACTTCGACGGAGGTATGCTCACTTCTGTTGGGACCTTTGTGCCCGCTAGAGGGGGGGTGAATAGTGGCTCGTCGTGCTTGCGTTCGTTTGTTTCGTCTTGATAATGTGCAGCGGAATACAAAGACACAAACATTCACAACGCTAACAACTAGGATTTACTTGGTATCCACCTCAAAATGAGGTGACTAATCCAAAGATCCACACACGACACACTATCTCCACTATGAATAGTCCTTCTCGATCGCAGTCGGAGGCGGAGAAGCCTCGTATAAACTCACACAACAATACACACAAAAATACAAGAAGAAGAAATACAAATACACGTAAAGACACTCTCTTCTTGCTTACTTGTGCTTGTTGTTGCCTCTTGAACCTTGAGAGAACACTCCCAAGAGCCTTCAAGAACTGGCGGTGAAGATCGGAGAAAGTCGCTGAAGATCGCAGAAAAATTGCAGCAGCAGAAATCGCAAAGATTTGCGGAGAAAACACTCCGCCAAGGCTTTAAACAATGCTAAACCTTAAAATTTAATCCTAAATTGCTCATTTCTTGAAGAAATGTCAAAACCCAACTTGACATTTCTTTTACCCTTTTTCTATTTGTGCCAATTGAGATTAAGAATTTAATCCTCAAATTTTTGTTTGACACAAATTACTTCTCTTAAGGATTAAAAGTTGAGACTTAAGATTTAGATTTGCTCTTAGTTCCTTAAGAACATAATAAGATCTCAACTAGCCATTTCATATCATTTTTCCAAGTGTACCAACTTACATTAAGTGTGATTCTTCAAAGTTTGGCACAACTTACTCTTCAAAGGAGTAATTAATTTTATTAAGGTTTAAATTGTCCCTTAGCCCATTAAGAGAACACCAAAATCTCAACTTAGTATCTCTTATGATTTTCCTTTAAGTGTGCCAATATTAACCTAATTTCAAATCCTCAAAACTTGACACCTTTTTGCTTTTCAAGACTTAATCACATTTGATTAAAGCATGGAGTTTCTCTTAATTCCTTAAAAAAGTATCAAAATTCTAACTTGATTTTTCTTATACTTTTCTTAAGTGTGCAAATTTAGATTAAGTTCAACTCTTCAAATTTTGGCACATATATTACTCTTTCAAAGAGCAATCCCATAATCCTTCTCATTTTCAAAGGTTAACAATAACCTTGAAAATGCTCTCAAGTGTCAAATTTAACAAAGTTGTGTTAACTACCCTTCCAATTTGAGTTAACACTCTCTAAACTCATCTAGGGTGTAGAGAATATGCTCCTAGGAACCCAAAACCTATTGGTGCTCCTTGGGTACTCTAGGTACTCACTAGGGATGACTTCCCTAGATACCTTCCTAAAGACCTTTCTAGGTTTCTTAGAAGCCTTGGTCACTTCTACTAGGTCACTTCTAGTAATAGCTTCCCTTGTAACCTTCTTTGTGACCTTGTTTGGCCTTTTTGGGGATGGCCTCCCTTGTGACCTTCTTTGTGACTTTGTTAGACTTCTTAGAAGTCTTAGTCACATTGGTCTTGCCAAAAGAACCTTTAGGGATTCCTTCCCTAGTATCCTTGACTTGACCTCTAAACCTAGGGTTGGTCTCATAACTATGTGGAACCCTATGAAAAGAAGTCACATCCTTTTTGACTTTAGGTTTGTATCCCAAACCCCTATAGCCATTGGATGGCGCTTGTCTAGCTTTTCCTAGGTTATACTCATTTTGACCCCTAAGCATATTTTCCATTCTTGCTAGGGTTCTTTCTAATGTATCAAGTCTTGACCTCGAGACTTGGTTCTCCGTCATTAAATCCATGGACTTGAATTTTTCTTGGTCCCTATGAGTATTTCTATATCTAGGGGTATATTTATAATCCTTAGAGTTATTGTCTAAATTGTTGTCTACCATTCTAACCTTAGGTGTGGTAGTTCTAGCATGAGGAGGAATGTATTTTCTCTTAAAGCTATCATGCCTTCTATTCTCATGATAATTAGCATTAAGATGATAAGAATTATTTCTATCATGCTTTTTATCATGACTAAGAGGAATTGCACTATTAAAGTTACCTTGGGTTTGCTCTTAAAAGCTCCCCCTTGATTTGTGCTTCCTCCTTTGACTTTAGTTGTCTTCTTCCCTTTTGGACATTTGCTTCGATAATGCCCATTTTAGTTGCACAAGAAACACACAATGTATTTCTTGCTCTTCTTTGTTGTGTGGATTGTCTCCTTGGGTGTCTCCTTGCCCTTGGATACTACTTGGCTCTTCTTCTTGGCCAACTTGGAACACTTGCTCTTGTAGTGCCCATGCTCCCTACACTCAAAGCAAATGATATGGTTTTTGTTATTTACAATTGAAGTTTCTATACCTTTGCTTTTAGGGATGATGTTTGATTCTCCATTTAATGTAGCTTGAATTGTGGAGGTGACATCATCTTCTTCTTCTTCTCCTCTTGAGGATGTGGGTGCTTCCACCTCTTCAACCCTTGAGGATGTGGATGCTTCCACCTCTTCCTCTCTTGAAGATGTAGAAGATCTCTCATCTTCTTCCTTCTCCTCCTCTTCCTTCTTCTCCTCGAATGTTGACCTTATGTCAATATCGGATTGGTCATTCTTTTCTTGGACCAATGAGCCCTTCTCCTTAGGCTCATCTAATCCTTGGAATTGTGACGGGTCTTCATGATAGGCAATGATCTTCTTCCAAAGATCACATGCACTTACGCATTCACCTACACTCACAATGATATTAGAAGGTAATAAATTTAACAAGATTTTTGTTACCTCCTTATCCGTCGCTTGCTCCCGTTGTTCCTTGGTCCAATGTCGAGGTCGGAGGCACTTCCCCTTCTTGTCCGTTGGAGCTTCAAACGGGTCCTCCAAGACCACCCATTGGTTCCAATCCATTTGGAACCAAGTCTCCAACCGATTTCTCCATGAACTAAAATCTTCTTTGTCATACGGAGGTGGAATCCGGATGTCCCATCCGAGTGGTCCTTCCAAATCCATCTTCTTCTTCCTCTAGCTTCTTGCTCTCTTGGCGATTAGTCCGTAGAAGAGCGGCCTCACTCTGATACCAATTGTTGGGACCTTTGTGTCGGCTAGAGGGGGGGTGAATAGCGGCTCGTCACGCTTGCGTTGGTTTGCTTCGTCTTGATAATGTGCAGCGGAATACAAAGACACAAAAACTCACAACGCTAACAACTAGGATTTACTTGGTATCCACCTCAAGATGAGGTGACTAATCCAAGGATCCACACATGACACGCTATCACCACTATGAATAACTCCTTCTCGGTCGCAGCCGGAGGCGGAGTAGCCTCGTACAAACTCACACAACAATACACACAAAAATACAAGAAGAAGAAATACAAATACATGTAAAGACACTCTCTTCTTGCTTACTTGTGCTTGTTGTTGCCTCTTGAACCTTAAGAGAACACTCCCAAGAGCCTTCAAGAACTGGCGGTGAAAATCGGAGAAAGTCGCTGAAGATCGCAGAAAAATCGCAGCAGCAGAAATCGCAAAGATCTGCGGAGAAAACACTCCGCCAAAGCTTTAAATAGTGCTCCCAATCAATTGCCACGTCAACACCGCTCCATCGCAGTTGTCCATCACCTGCATCCTACCCAACGGTCGAATCCCAATCGATCGACCGATCGATTGGGAACATCTGAATCGATCGGTGGATCGATTCAGAAGCTTTCTGTGTTCTCGCGATCGCGCGAGAACTCCCCTGCCCAATTGATCGGCTGATCGATCGGCAGCTCCCAATCGATCGCCCGATCGATTGGGAAGGCCTCTGTGCTCGTGAATTATGGTCCCAATCGATCGACTAATCGATTGGGTCATTCCTTCCTTCGTAGCACACTCTAATCGATCCACTGATCGATTGGACCCTGGTTCAATCGATCGCCCATCGATTGACCAACCTGAACTTGACTTAAACTTAAGTCTAAAATCTCCAACCCAACTCTTGGTCAATCGTGGCCCGTTGGGTCTCCATGCCTAGCATTTGGCCACACCCGACCAATCTTGAACTAGCTTTCTAGCCTTCTCCATCAGCCTTGCGTCCCTCGGATATCTCCCCATCCTTCACGCCTTGCCTTCAAGAGCTTCCTTTGGCCTCATCCTAGTTGTCGGGTTCTCCTTGCCAAGTCACACTAGGACTTACCTTGCCAAGACCACATAAAGACAATTTCTTAAAATCAAACTTCTATTCCTATCAAAAGATAAGTAGACGTCTCCCACTGCAATAGCCGCCACCTTAGTAGCATTGTCCATGTAGACGGTTATCTCTCCTTCAAATAGTTGTCGGGTTTCCTGGAACCCCTACAAAGAATTGCAGACATGATCAGTGGCTCCCGTATCTACACACCAAGTGCTGGTAGATAATGTTGGTGCAATATCCCTCAGGTCAAGGTTGACCTGGTTGACCAAGCTTGAGTCTTGGTTTGGGTTTCGATGTTTGACAATACAAGACTTCGGTGATATGGACAAGTGCAGGTGCAGTTATTCATGTGGGGAGATTGTTGGTGCAATTCTCCACTGATTAGGGCTTGATCAGTTTGGTTGTAGAAGAGTCAAGTAGGTCAAGGTTGACCAGATACTTGACTGGGAAAGTCCTAATTGGAATGTTAGGCAGAAGGAAAATCCTAGTGAGTGAAGCCAGGTGAAAGTCCTAGTGAGTGAAGCTAGGCAGTATGAAAATCTTGGTAAGTGAAGCCAGGTGAAAGTCCTAGTGGGTGAAGCTAGGCAATATGAAAATCTTGGTGAGCGAAGCCAAGTGAAAGCCCTGGTGAGTGAAGCCAGGCAGATGGAAAGTCCTAGTGAGTGAAGCTAGGCAGTGAGGAAATCCTAGTGAGTGAAGCCAGGTGGAACTTCTAGTGAGTGAAGCTAGGCAGTTGGAAGTCCTGGTGAGTGAAGCCAGGCAGATAAGAAGTCCTGATGAGTGAAGCCAGGCATGGGGAAAAATCCAGATGGGTCAAGGTTGACCAGACATCTGGTGAAAGTCCAAGTAGGTCAAGGGATTGACCGGATACTTGGCACGAGAAGAAAAGTCTAAGTGGGTCAAATGGATTGACCAGACATTTGGTGAGGGAGTCCTAGCAGATCAAGGGTGACCAGATGCTAGGCATGATGTACCAACTGGTCATGGATTGACCGGATGTTGGTTCGGGGGACTTAGGACTTGGTTTTGGGCAAAAACCAGCATCTGGATCGATTAACCGATCGATTGGATGAGTCCCAATCGATCAGCCGATCGATCGGGTGAGTCCCTGCGACAGAGCTCCTCCCAATCGATCAACCGATCGATTAGGAAGGAGTGTCGTGCGCACAGAATGCCTCTGGATCGATCAGCAGATCGATCTAGAGCTCCTAATCGATCGGTTGATCGATTGGGAGATGGCGATGTTGCGCGATAAGCCCTGGATCGATCAGCCGATCAATCCAGGCATTTCCCGCAGAGCACAGAGGCGCTCTGGATCGATCGGTCGATCGATCCAAAGCCTCCCCGATCGATTGGGAGCAATCCAATCGATCGGGATTCGACCGTTGAAGCAGATAAAGGCCGTTGGCGTGCGTCTTCTTCGGTAGACTATGCACTGTTCACTCCACATCCTCGATAGCAACTCCACAGCTCTCTCTAAGCTCTAGATCGCCAGTTCTTGAAGGTTCTTGGAGGTTCTTCCTGTTGGTGCGGTTTGCACTAACGATTTAACCCAGGTTTTGATGAATGACAAATCAGGTTAAGTTAGCTTGTTGTTGTCTAACACTCTGATCGAGTGTGCAGGAAAAGTCCAGACAGGTCGACTGGCTGACCAGATATCTGGCACGAAGCCCAGCTAGGACGACGGGCTGACCGGATAGCTGGCGAGAAGTCCAAGCGGGTCAACGGGCTGACCGGATGCTTGGCGAGAAGTCCAGCTAGGTCGACGGGCTGACCGGATAGCTGGCGAGAAGTCAAGACGGGGTCGAAGGGCTGACCGGACGTCTGGCAGGTAAGTGAGGTAAGTCACTGGAGGGGAGTGACTGCGAGGACGCGTTCCCGAGAAGGGAACATTAGGAGTCGATCCGGCTTAGATCCATTTCGGATATGTAAGTCGAGATCGTGACTAGATTCCGGTCTCGGAAAGACAGAATCTAAGTCATACTCTTTGCTATTACTTTGTTGAACTTTAATTATGCTAACACTTTGTTTTGCAGAATCTATTTTGTCCCGGACTAACCTTGTTTTACAGGAAAGTTGTTCGCTGGAAAAAGGTGGTCTGGGCGCCCGGAGGGGATCCAGGCGCCCGGAGGTCTGAGCGCCCGGGAGGCACCCGGGTGCCCTGGAGGCAAAAATTATCCTGACCGCGCGTCGCCACTTGGAGCTCGCTGGTTGGACTTGCCACATCTCACCAGGGCGCCTGGAAGGGATCAAGGGCGCCCCGAGCTTCATATAAAAGATGGGGCGGAGGCAGAGATCAGAATCAACTCAGAACTCTTAGACTGCTTGCTCTGCTGCTCTGCGCTCCAACGACGCCAACGAAGCTCTGACAACGTTCTCTTGTCCTTGTGGTTTTCTTTCTGTCGGTATAGCTTTGTTTCAATTTTCATTAGCATTCCTTGTACTGTCTTTGTAATCATTATTTCGAATTGCTAGTGAATTTCCCAACGAAAGTGCTCACGGAGTACGGGCCTTCGAGTAGGAGTCGTCACAGGCTCCGAACGAAGTAAAAAACATTGTGTTCATCTGTCTAAGCTGTTTCATTTCCACTGCGCTTAACTCTTTTATACTCGTTATTTTTCGAATCGATATTCACCCCCCCCCCTCTATCGACGTTTCACGGTCCAACAAGTGGTATCAGAGCAGGTACCGCTTTGATTTGGTGCAACCACCAATCAGACAGTGGGTGAAAATATTTTTTTGTTTTTTTTCGCTTAATTCTAAATTGATATTACTATTAATTTAGGAATTTCTTTTCTTTCTTCTCGTTGCAATTAAATCTAAATTGGTGCAACACCAATTTAGATACAGCTATTATTTTTTTCCACACTACTAATCCAAGACCAAGTCTTGGAATATTTTTTCGTTATTTACTTGTGTGCAGCATGTCTCAACTAGAAGGATTTAGCACAGTACGACCTCCCTTATTCAACGGGGATGACTTCTCGTACTGGAAGAAAAGAATGGAGGTGTACCTAAAGACGGACTATGATCAATGGTTCAGCATTATAAAGGCGTACCGAACTCCAGTCGACAACTCCGGAAATCCACTAGACCCGGAACAGTGGACTCCGGACATGAGGAAAAAGGCATCAACAGAAAACAAGGCAATCAACACGCTACATTGTGGCCTAACACGAGAAGAGCTGAATCGCGTCGGACCACATCAGAATGCTAAAGAATTGTGGGGCAAACTGATTGAGTTGCACGAAGGAACAAGCGACGCGAAGGTAACAAAAAGAGACCTACTTTTAAATAAAATATTTAATATAAAAATGCAGGAAGGGGAAACGGCAAGTCAACTGCATGCAAGAATCAAGGACGTCCTCAACGGACTCCACGCAATAGGCCACCAGATGGAAAACAGAGATTTAATAAGGTACGCACTAAATGCTTTTCCTCGTAATAGCTTGTGGGCATCAATCGTAGATGCCTACAAAATTTCAAAAAATTTATCTAAGTTAAAATTAGATGAGCTTTTTTGTGAGTTAGAATTACATGAACAAACTAATGCTGGAGCCGAGAAAGGTATTGCTTTATTTGCAGGCTCATCCAAAGAAAAGAAGAACAAGCCTGAATCTGAAGAAGATTCTGATCAAGATACCGAAGACGAAGAACACCTGGTGAACCTGGTAAGAAAAATGTTCACCAGGAGAAAAAGAAGCTTCAGCAAGAAGGACCTTCAAAAGATCAGTTCTCCCTCAGAACAAAAGAACATGACGTGCTTCGGATGCAACAAAAAGGGGCACTACAAGAACGAATGCCCAAGACTGAAGTTCGACAAATCGAAGCCAATCAAAAAGAAGGCTCTCAAAGCAACGTGGGACGACTCCTCGGACGAATCGGAGGGAGAAGAGCAGAAACACCAGAGCCATCTTGCGCTGATGGCCCGCGAAGCTGAAACGGAAGACGGGTCTGAACCCGAATCAAGTCACGAGTCCGTACTCGTTTCCGAAGGCCCGGATGAGGTATATTTTAATTTAAACAAAAAATTCTTTAAAATGATTTCTTGCTTAAATAGTAAGTTAATTAAAATAGAAAATGAAAACAAATCACTCCTTGAGGAAAATCAAGACCTCAAGGAACAAATAAAAAATTTAAATCCAACTCAAGATCTAATACTTGAAGAGAACTCATCATTAAAATCAGAAATTAACAACTTAAAAGAAATACTAGAAAAATTCACTACAAGATCAAAAAATCTAGACTTAATCCTGAACAATCAAAAAGCATGTTATAATAAAACCGGACTTGGATACAAGTCAAACTCAAATAAAACCTTTAAGTCATTAATAACCCAATACAAATCAACTAATCAAGCTTGGGTTCCGAAAGCGTGTTTGACCACGCAAGTAGGAATTAATCAATATTACATACCTAAAGAAAAAATATACTATATTAACTCGAATAAACTAAATCAAAAACCAAAACACAAATCAAAGAAATCAAAATTTAAAAATATTAAAACTCAACAAAATTATCACCAAGTTAATTATAACTATAAAAGGAATCAACACAAACCTAAAACGAAAATTTAAATGAATGGCCAGTAATTCAAGGGGAGGCTCCAGAATAGCTGGCACCTCCAAAACTAACTTACCCGACAGGGTAACCTAAACAAACTAACCCGGCAGGGTAATTATGATTAGTTAAAAAGAGACCAAGTTTAACTTGAATCATGGTACTGGTGAAGTTTTTGGATGATAGTACGTTAGGAAAGCTTGGGCATCGCATGTCTAGAAAGATATGGTTTCGATCTGGTGCATTTGGCCAAGTGGAACTGACCGAAGCTACCCTTAAATGGATCCTAACTAGTGAAGACCAAGGTTTAGTACTAATCTCCGTGGATAGGACTATTCGGAAAACCTCGAAAAGTTGGTTACTTCTGATGACGTCCATGTGACTCACCAAGCTTAGAAGTTTATCCGAAGAATGCATGTTTGTAGAGACCAAAGCTAAACCTGAATCAAACACAAGTTAAACCAAAACTCCATAATTAAAAATCCAATTCATCTCACAAAATTATAGGATTCCCTGATTGAAAACTTAGATCGGGTGAGATGACTAAGGATCAAAATCAAATTCAAATAAAATTAATTAGAATTAAAATTTAAATTAAATTTTGAATTAAATAAATTAAATTAATCAAATTAAATTTCGAATTGAATTAGTTAAATTTTGAACTAATCAAATTTCAATAACAAAAATGAATTACGATTAATTTACTTTTAATTTTTAAAACCAAATTAACCTCAAAAACTATCTTAAAAATTATCTTAAATCAACTTTAAATTATTAAAAAAAAAACAGGGCGGGCACCCCTGGTATACCCTTCCGGGGCGCCCCGGAAGAGATCCGGGCGCCCCGCCCGAAATCAACCCCGGGCGCCTGGAAAGGCTCCGGGCACCCGGAGTTCCCTATAAATAGGGGGCAGCAGGCGCCCCCAACACTTGCCACAAATCTCTTCACTCTTACCAAGGTTCTATCTGAACCTCAGTGTGAGAGTGTTCTAAAATTAAATTTTCTTGCGGTGAAGACGCTGCCGCGACTCAACCGAGGTCATCAGTTCTATATTTTACAATGGCTCCTCGGTAAATCATTTTTCCTTGTCTAAAAATTTTTTTTTTGTCTTGATATTTTTATTTAGAATATCTCGTTGATATAACAGTAGGAAACAAACAAATACTGGTGCGGGGCCCTCTAATGCTAGTACTGACCCTAGGTTTCCCACAGATGAACTTAGAGTTAGGTTTGAGTCAACCATTTATATGGTCATTAGGACTAAATGCATAGATAGATCGTTCTTTTTAGTTTCTTGTGCTCCTGTTATGGAGGTTATAAACCACTATAACCTACGAAACCTTGTTGAATGTACTAGTCCGGTAAACATAAGTCTGTGTGCTGAATTTTGCAACAACCTAGTGAAAGTAGACGACCTTACCTATACTACTAGAGCAGCAGGTACTGATATCACGCTATCACCTACGACTATCCGGGAGTTTTTAGGGTTACGTCCATCCACTTGTCCCTTTTTATGCTATCCTCCCGGGGATCTACCATTCGGAGATCCCTACTCACATATCACTCTTGATACGATTTATCCATATTTTTTTGGGGGAGAGTGAGATCCCACTGTGACCCAGTTTAGGTCTATAGAACTTCGAGTCCAGGACTACGCTCTTTATAGGGTCTTAGTCTTTTGCATCTTACCACTGACTACTCGGGACATCGCTGTGATGCGCCCATTCCACTCATTTTTACTCTATGCCCTGAGTCATAGGTTAGATATTGACATCAGCCTACATATCTTCTCCACCATTATCTACTCTGCTGGATATGTGACTAATAGTCGAGTCCACATGCCTTTTTATCACATTCTGACAGCATATATGTCCTCGTTGCACATTGATGTCACTAGAGGAGACATTCACTGTATGACTGAGTTTGACGTCATAACAGCTAGGAACTTCTCTCTAGCTAGTATCCACATAGATGAAGGCGACGGTACTATGTCTTGGCTGAGGGGGGCACGGTACCAGCACGACCCAGGCGTGCAGGGGGAGGCCGAGCAGGATGAGTTCATGCTTGCACTGTTTCCGGAGGAGGCCGCTCCACCTCCACCACCAGCTCGAGCACCACGTCACTCACCACTCACTCTAGCCGACCGCATGACTGGACTAGAGAGGGCCATGGCGAGTCTCCAGCAGGAGAACTCTGACTTTCAGCGTGACATGTGGCGAGAGGTCTCCGAGTTACGAGCTGACGGGCAGACTCGACACACTGAGCTGATGACACTACTCCACTCCTTGGGATCTGGACCACCCCCTTCCTCATCTCAGTAGCTCTAGTTGTGACACTTCAGTTATCTACATAACTTGTAGAATACTTATTGATCTATCTAGTGTTCTTTCTTATATGGATTGATTATGTTCGATCTTAATAGACTAGGAGTTTCAAACTTCAAAAATATTTTCAAAAATGGTTATTCTCAAATTATAGGTTAAAACATATTCTGTTTTCAAAACTTTCCTATTTTTAGATTTTTAAATAAATTTTTAGCCTTAGACTAGTTTAAAATCCTTAGAGAACATGTACCCATAGGACTAGTTTTGAGCATCTCACCAAAACCCTAGGCTTACCTTGCTTGTTTTTGACGAACATAGAAAGGAGTGAGATGCATAGGCCACTTGCCTAAGACTTAAGATGTTTATTTCAGTGCATCGACATAAGTCTGGGCATTAAATACAAAATATATATTAATCAAGTTAAGGTTGACCTTAACTTGACTAACCAAGTGAAAGCTGCTATCTTTTGATAAGTCAGTCAGTAACAAACTGGTTAGACATTTGATTTAATGTTAGGTTCAGGGGGAGAAATAAAACGACTTCAGTTTTTCAAATTAAACTTTAAAATTATTTTTGACTCAACTTGATTAAAAATATGCAAATTTTTTTTAAAAGTTGATTCTGAAAAAGAATTTTTAAAAATCCTTTGTCTACTTTAAATATTTTAAAACTATGTTTGCAAACTAACTCTTATACAATCAAGTTGTTTTGGGTTTCATTTTTTTATTGAAAATTAATTTTGAATATTAAATTTAACTTAGTTTTGAAAATTAAAAATGAGATTTTTTTGTTATTGAAAATTGTGGAAATGAGATTTTTCAAAAAGTTTACAAATTAAATCTTTTACAAACTTAGTGTTGAAAAATAAATTTCAATCAGTTTTGAAATATAATCTTTTTCAAACTCAGTTTTGGAATTTTTGAAACTTATTTGAAAATCATTTCAAAATTGAAACTTGTGTTGAAAAATTTAAAACTTATACACTTGTGTGTGAGATTTTTTCTAAACTTAGCTACTTTTCTAAACATCTAACAGCTAATGCTTTAAACAAGTTTTTAAAAGTTTAACTCCCCCAGATTAACTTGACATTATTTCTTACTTTGTCTGAAGTCTATATTGATGCCTAGTTAATCCATGCTTTTTTGATGAATGCCAAAGGGGGAGGATTAGGTGGTTAAGTTAGCTGAACCAAACAACCAAACTGAACTAACTTAAAAACCACATTAAATGCATGTTGTTTTATGCATATGTTTACACTAACTTAACCAGGTTGTCATTCCATCAAAAAGGGGGAGATTGTTGGTGCGGTTTGCACTAACGATTTAACCCAGGTTTTGATGAATGACAAATCAGGTTAAGTTAGCTTGTTGTTGTCTAACACTCTGATCGAGTGTGCAGGAAAAGTCCAGACAGGTCGACGGGCTGACCAGATATCTGGCACGAAGCCCAGCTAGGACGACGGGCTGACCGGATAGCTGGCGAGAAGTCCAAGCGAGTCAACGGGCTGACCGGACGCTTGGCGAGAAGTCCAGCTAGGTCGACGGGCTGACCGGATAGCTAGCGAGAAGTCCAGACGGGTCGAAGGGCTGACCGGACGTCTGGCAGGTAAGTGAGGTAAGTCACTGGAGGGGAGTGACTGCGAGGACGCGTTCCCGGGAAGGGAACATTAGGCGTCGATTCGGCTTAGATCCATTTCGGATATCTAAGTCGAGATCGTGACTAGATTCCGGTCTCGGAAAGACGGAATCTAAGTCATACTCTTTGCTATTACTTTGTTGAACTTTAATTATGCTAACACTTTGTGTTGCAGGATCTATTTTGTCCCGGACTAACCTTGTTTTGCAAGAAAGTTGTTCGCTGGAAAAAGGTGGTCTGGGCGCCCGGACCTCCGGGCGCCCGGGAGGCACCCGGGAGCCCTGGAGGCAAAAATTATCCTGACCGCGCGTCGCCACTTGGAGCTCGCTGGTTGGACTTGCCACGTCTCACCAGGGCGCCTGGAAGGGATCCAGGGCGCCCCGAGCTTCATATAAAAGATGGGGCGGAGGCAGAGATTAGAATCAACTCAGAACTCTTAGACTACTTGCTCTGCTGCTCTGCACTCCAACGACGCCAACGAAGCTCCGACAACGTTCTCTTGTCCTTGTGGTTTTCTTTCTGTCAGTATAGCTTTGTTTCAATTTTCATTAGCATTCCTTGTACTGTCTTTGTAATCATTATTTCGAATTGCTAGTGAATTTCCCAACGAAAGTGCTCACGGAGTACGAGCCTTCGAGTAGGAGTCGTCACAGGCTCCGAACGAAGTAAAAAACATTGTGTTCATCTGTCTAAGCTGTTTCATTTCCGCTGCGCTTAACTCTTTTATACTCGTTGTTTTTCGAATCGATATTCACCCCCCCCCCTCTATCGACGTTTCACGGTCCAACACTTCCAAGTCAAGAGGCGGATCAAAAGCAAGAAGAAGAAAGCTAGGGTTAGAGTTTCTTGTATTCATTGTAAGCTTTGCTTATACTTTTGTTCCCTTTCCTTTCTTTCTGTATTGAGAGTCTTGTAGGGCTTCTCCACCTTTGGTAGTCACCAAAAAGGAGTGTTTATTAGTGGAGGTGTGTGTGTGTGTGTGTGTGTGTGCGTGGATTCTTGGACTAGTCACCTCTTGTGAGGTGGATACCAAGTAAAATCCATTTGTTAGCATTGTTGTAGTTGTTTCTTGTATTTCCGCTACATATCTTTGAAGAAACAAGCAACGAAGAGCAACTAGCACGCGACGAGCTATTCACCCCCCCCCCCCCTCTAGCTATATTTTCGGTCCCAACAAGTGGTATCAGAGCGAGGTCGCTCTTCACCGGAATCATCGCCGGAAGGGGCAAACAAAATAAGCAAAGCTAGAGGGTGAAGAAGTTGGAACAAATTCATCAAAGTCAAAGAATTCAAGAAGATCAACTTCAAGATGCAATTCCAAGATGGACTTGGATTTGACACAAGGGCGGCTCCACTATACGCTTCAACAAGCTTCGATCTTTGGAAATCAAGGATCGAGAATTTCTTAATGGTGGAGATAGAGCAATGGTTTGCTCTCATGGAATGTTTCAAAGCTCCAAAGAACTCCAAGGGAAAAGTCCTCAAGAAAAGCAAATGGAGCAAAGAGCAGATTCAAAGGAGCGAGGCAAATGAAAAAGTGACTAAGCTTTTGGTCAACTTATTGCCTAGCCACATTTTGGCTCAAATTGGAGAATTCAAGGATGCCAAGAAGCTTTGGAGCAAGTTGGCAACTATTCATGAGATCCCCTCCACTGTATCAATCCAAGAAAAATCTAAAGAGGGTGACTCATTGGAGCAAGACCAAGAGGAGGAGAATTCCGAAGTTGAGAGATGCTCAACTTCCGTAGAAGAGGTCCAAGAATCCTCATCCTCAAAGGAGTGCAATCAAAAGAGCAAGGAAGGAGCATATTCCTTGTTTCATGCACAAGAGGATGAAGAAGAAGGTGAATCCTCCACCTCTAGGATTTAGGGGGAGCGACCTTCGGTGGCACCGGATCAAGAAGAAGGAGAAGCTTCTACATCCGGGTCAAATGGAGAAGAAGCTTCCACCTCCATAAGTCAAGTCAAATCTAATGGAGGAGCATCACTATCGGATCAAGAGGAAGCCTCTACATCCACATCACATGGAGGACCAAGTGTCACCCCTACACAACAAGGTATAAATAGTTCATTTAACAATAAAAATCATATCATATGCTTTGAATGTAGGGAACATGGGCATTACAAGAGCAAATGCCCTAAATTGGCCAAGAAGAAGGGTCAAGTGGCACAAAAGGGCAAGGAGAAGCCCAAGGAGACCATCCCCAATACAAAGAAGAGCAAGGAGCACATTGTGTGCTTCTCTTGCAACCAAAAGAGGCATTACCGAAGTCAATGTCCTAAAGGGAGGAAGGCGGTCAAGGCTCAAGGAGGAAGCTCAACTCAAGGGGGAGCCTCCAAGGTAAAAAGGAAGGTATCATTCATTGAGCCTATCCCCTTGAATCATGGTAAAAATCATGATAATTCTAATTTATATCATTTCAATGCTATTTACCATGAAAATAGGAGGCATGATAAAGTTAAGGAAAATCATGTAGCTTTTCATGCTAAAACCTCTCAACCTAGGTTTAGAAGGGTAGATAGGAATTTAGGCAAGAACCCTAAGGATTCTAGGTATTTTCTTAAGAAAAAGAAAAGTCATGATTTTAGTGAAAAATCTATGGTTGAGGGATTATGGAAGGAAAATCAAGTCTTAAGGTCAAGACTTGATAAATTAGAGAAGACCCTTAGAAAAATCAAAAATGAAACACAAGGGTCTAAGGGTAAAAATCTAGGTCTAGGAGTACAACAAGGGTCATCCAATGGCAATAGAGATTTGGGATACAAACCTAAGGCTAAGAAGGATGAAATGTCTTACCATAGGGTTCCATATAGTTATGGAACCAACCCTAAGTCTAAGAGTCAAGTCAAAAGTACAAGGGAAGTTATCCCTAGGAGTATTTTTGCAACTAAAGTGACTAAGACTTCTAAGAAGTCTAACAAAGTCACTAGGAAGGTCACAAGGGAAGAAATCCCTAGAGTTGACATAGAAAATATGACCAAGGCTTCTAAGAAGCCAAAAAAGGTCACTAGGAAGGTATCTAGGGAAGTTATCCCTAGTGAATACCTAGAGCATCCAAGGAGCATCAATAGGTTTTGGGTTCATAGGAGCATTTTCTCTATCTCATAGATGGGTTAGAGAGTGTCAACTCTAAGAAGAAGGGTAGTTAACCCAACTTTGAAGAAATTGACACTCAAGGAGCATTTTCAAGGTTATTATTAACCTTTGAAAATGAAATAGATTTATCATTTACTCTTTGGAAGAGTAAAATGTGCCTAATTCCGGAGGTATTGATTTTAATCTTAATTGACACAATTTGGGAAATCATAAGGAAATACCAAGTTGGGATTTTGGTATTTTCTTAGTGTTACTCTTGTGGAAGAATGAAATATGCCAACATTTGAAGAATAAGCTTAATTTCAAGTGGCATAAATTAATCAAGAGATTAAAGAAATGTCAAGTTGGGTTTTGGCATTTTCTTGAGGAAACTGGACAATCTAGGTTGTAAATCTTATTTTAGCTAAGGCTTAAGGATACTTAGGTAGACAACCTAGGTATGTTATTTATGCGAATTTGCCATGCTTTGTTTGCCCATGATATGCCATGACATCATATTTATTTATTTGTATTTTGCATTCATAACTTACTATGAAAAATATAAAAATACCATGTCATGTCATACATACATCATGTAGTTATAGGAATCTTTCTTTTGAAAGCTATTTCATTTTGATGTATGTCATAACATATCATGCATTAATTTTAATTCCTTAAAATTAAGGACAAATGGCATTTATCAACAAGTATTAACAAGTGACATCCTAGGTGAATGTTCAATATCCACAAAATACCTAGATAGATATGCATGATCCCTAGACTAGGGTAAAACCAAAATTTTACATCTCACAAAGACCTATAAGATGACTTATATGTGCTTTGTGTATAATAGATACAAGTGAGATGTCAGGATGATGAACAAAACCCAACATGCTGATTTAGTGCATTTCCTTGAGTTTTAAGTTCATCAAAACACATAATTATGTGTTTTCCAATCATTGGGAAAGCTAATGTACAAGTCATGTGCATTGAGCCCAAGGAACATGGTTAGATATTGGTTTTTAAAATGATTTTGGAAAACCTTGGTGAAGGCTATCTTTTGATAGTAATCATCATTGAAAAGTTAGACACAAACTTGAAGAAAACACTAAAGTTTTTACAAGTTTTCAAGTTTGTGTCAATCTTTGAAAATATGATGTATTTTCATAGAAAACTATTTTTCCATGATAAAGTATACCCTAAATAATGTCTACACAAATTTTCATGATTTTTAGAATTTTATAGAATTTTCTAGGGGTTTCTGAAATTGGCTAAAATTGAATTTTAGCAATTTTAGGTCTCCAATCAATCAACCGATCGATTGGAGTGCCTCAATCGATTAGTCGATCGATTGAGAAGGTCATTCTCACGAGCAGAAGCTCGCTGGATCGATCAGTCGATCGATCCAGACTGGCTAAATCGATAAGTGGATCGATTCAAGGCAGTGAAATCGATTGGGACTCAACTCCAATCGATTGGGGAACCTGATTTCAGCTGGGAAAGCTGATTTTCAGTGGTTTAACCCGTGTTTAGTCTAGGAAACCATTCCTAACCCCTTAAAATACATTTGTATACATGAAAAGGGTGTTTTCAGGTTGAAAACAATGATGGATTGGTTGAAGGAGACTAAATTGAAGTTTAGGTTGAGGTTTGGTTTCAATATTGAATTTTTGAACCTCAAAACTTCTAAATTTGGGTTCCCTAAAGGTTTAGGGATTCCAAGTCATTGTTGGTGCAATGACAGAAGGTACGACCATGTCTTTAGGGGGAGGTACTCTTTAAAGACATAAAAACTATTTTTCATGAACCTTTGAAGGTGGTTGACCTTCTTTTAAGATCATGCTTAAGGTTGAGCGTTTGAACTTTAATGGGGAGTGGATATCCTCATTGTTTAAGTGGTTCATGTTGGTATATGCTCATGGATGAGCATTCGATACAAATGAAGGGTATGAGACCTTCATTTGGGTTATTGGACCTTATTAATGCTCAAGGGCGAGCATTAATGATAATGAAGGGTATAGGACCTTCATTATCATGTTGATCACAACGAGTGAAGTTGTGAACAATGATGAGCAACTCTTCAGGGGGAGAGTCTCAAAGGAGAGAGTTTTCAACAAGTGAATTTGTTGATGTGTGCTAATAAGGGGAGAATGTAGGATTTAAGTTAGGCCTTCATTATTTAAAAGGGAGTCTGCCTTCTTAGAGGGAGAATGTAGGTTTTAACTTACGCCTTCATTACCTAGTGACATGAAGGAAGTTGAGGTTATGGGAATTAGCCTAACTTAAATGAGGTATTGTCAAACATCAAAAAGGGGGAGATTGTTGGTGCAATATCCCTCATGTCAAGGTTGACCTGGTTGACCAAGCTTGAGTCTTGTTTTGGGTTTCGATATTTGACAATACAAGACTTCGGTGATATGGACAAGTGCAGGTGCAGTTGTTCATGTGGGGAGATTGTTGGTGCAATTCTCCACTGATCAGGGCTTGATCAGTTTGGTTGTAGAAGAGTCAAGTAGGTCAAGGTTGACCAGATACTTGACTGGGAAAGTCCTAACTGGAATGTTAGGTAGAATGAAAATCCTGGTGAGTGGAGCCAGGTGAAAGTCTTAGTGAGTGAAGCTAGGCAATATGAAAATCTTGGTGAGTGAAGCTAAGCGAAAGTCCTAGTGAGTGAAGCTAGGAAGTATGAAAATCTTGGTGAGTGAAGCCAAGTGAAAGCCCTGGTGAGTGAAGCCATGCAGATAGAAAGTCTTAGTGAGTGAAGCTAGGCAGTGAGGAAATCCTGGTGAGTGAAGCCAGGTGGAAGTCCTAGTGAGTGAAGCTAGGCAGTTGGAAGTCCTGGTGAGTAAAGCCAGGCAGATGAGAAGTCTTGATGAGTGAAGCCAGGCACGGGGAAAATTCAGATGGGTCAAGGTTGACCAGATATCTGGTGAAAGTCCAAGTAGGTCAAGGGATTGACCAGATACTTGGCACGAGAAGAAAAGTCCAAGTGGGTCAAATGGATTGACTAGACACTTGGTGAGGGAGTCCTAGCAGGTCAAGGGTGACCAGATGCTAGGCATGATGTACCAACAGGTCATGAATTGACCAGATGTTGGTTTGGGGGACTTAGGACTTGGTTTTGGGCAAAAACCAGCATCTAGATTGATCAACCGATCGATTGGATGTGTCCCAATCGATCAATCGATCGATCGGGTGAGTCCCTGCGACAGAGCTCCTCCCAATCGATCAGCCGATCGATTGGGAAGGAGTGTCGTGCGCACAGAACACCTCTGGATCGATCAGCCGATCGATCCAGAGCTCCCAATCGATCGGTTGATCGATTGGGAGATGGCGATGTTGCGCAATAAGCCCTGGATTGATCAGCCGATCGATCCAGGCATTTCCCACAGAGCATAGAGGCGCTCTGGATCGATCGGTCTATCGATCCAAAGCCTCCCCGATCAATTGGGAGCAATCCAATCGATCGAGATCCGACAGTTGGCGCAGATAAAGGTCGTTGGTGTGCGTCTTCTTCGGTAGACTTTGCACTGTTCACTCCACATCCTTGACAGCAACTCCATAGCTCTCTCTAAGCTCCAGATCGCCAGTTCTTGAAGGTTCTTGGAGGTTCTTCCAAGTCAAGAGGCGGATCAAAAGCAAGAAGAAGAAAGCTAGGGTTAGGGTTTCTTGTATTCATTGTAAGCTTTGCTTATACTTTTGTTCCCTTTCCTTTCTTTCTGTATTGAGAGTCTTGTAGGGTTTCTCCGCCTTCGGTAGTTACCGAAAAGGAGTGTTTATTAGTGGAGGTGTGTGTGTGTGCGTGGATCCTTGGACTAGTCACCTCTTGTGAGGTGGATACCAAGTAAAATCCATTTGTTAGCATTGTTGTAGTTTTTTCTTATATTTTCGCTGCATATCTTTGAAGAAACAAGCAACGAAGAGCAACTAGCACGCGACGAGCTATTCCCCCCCCCCCCCCCCCTCTAGCTATATTTTCGGTCCCAATAGATAACACCGCTAAACATGTTTCAACTACTAGAGTATGAGATATACCTTTATTGTTCTGATTCCTACGAGGGCAGCCCGCCTTCCAATGTCCTGATTGTTTGCAGATGAAGCACTTGCCCTTCAACTTTTTCATTCCAGCTTTTTGTCCTGTACCCTGAGGTTTATTCACTCTCTTTGCTAAAAAGACATGTTTCTTCTTCTTCTTGTCTTTCGACTTAGAAGTAGAACCATTTTCAGCATAGTGAATCTGAGAACTGTGACGAAATATTCCTTCTACTGCCTGTAGTTCTGTCAGAAGTTCCGCCAACGTATACTCTCTTTTGTTCATGTTATAATTCAGGCGGAACTGCTCAAAACTTCTGGGTAGCGTTTGAAGAATTATATCGACCTGAGTTTCTCCATCGATTTCTCCTCCAAGGACTTGTATTTCGTTCAGATAAGCCATCATTTTGAGGATATGATCCCTTATGGGTGTCCCCTCAGACATGGTGGCTGCCATTAACTTTCTCATTGCCTCTTGCCTAGCAGTCCGACTCTGGTGCCCAAAGAGTTCTTTGAGATTGTTCATTATATCATAAGCTGTTGGTAAATCTTGATGCTGATGTTGCAATTCATTTGACATTGAAGCCAAAATGTAACACCGCGTCATCTCATCTGTTTTTACCCATTTCATATGATACTCAATCTCCTCTAGCGTAGAGTCACCGTTAGATGCATCAGGGCAAGCCTCAGTCAGTACAAACTTATAGCTCTCGGCAGTAAGAACAATATCCAAGTTCTTTTTCCAATCTATATAGTTGGGACCAATAAGTTTGTTCTCTTTCAGTATAATGGCCAGTGGGTTGAAAGTCATCCTAAGAATCACAAAATAACTTTGGTCAAGACTCTAAATTTAAAATAATATTGATTCCTCAAACAATACTATTTAAATTTACCAACATCTCAAAACACCGTGAATATTGCATGTCACGTTAGTGTGGACGTATACAAATTCAACATTTGTAAGAGGAGGGTGTAACCCATTAATTTTATTATCTTGTCATCCTAACTTTATGACAAATAAAATTAATAGTTGGTTTTCCTTTGGTCACACAAAACAATAGTAGTAACTCCGTTGGGGAGGATACTATTGAATGCGTCTAAGTGTATACCATTACTTGATACTAAGTCCATTAAATAGAATTGTGCCCTTTCAGTTGGAGAAGATCACACGCTCCTAAATAATTTCCTATAACCATCCATAATGGAAGTTTGATCTAGTGATCCGCAACAAACCCATCCGTTGTGGAGGGAGGCACTCAGAGCCAGCACGCAAGCTTGTTGCATCACTTACAAACCAGTAATGGAGACCATGGGATTTATTTAAAATCCCTCTCCTACTTAGTTATTTAAAAATGAGGATTTTAACCTATGCTAGCATACATCACATGCACATAAACATCACAGTAAATCAAAGAAATTAATTTGGAAATTAATTTTCCAACTATTATGACTTTTTCCATCACTGTCTTCAGTATGCTCTAACCCTAGCTGCTGCCATCTTTAGCCACCGCCATCGGGTTGAATTGTCGCATCTATCTTGCTTCTTATTCCACTGCGTCTCTGGTCCTCCAATGGCACCACGCCTCGCAAAGATACGATCCGCGACAAATATAGAATTTTACATATATCGATCCTATATTGCATAAAGGAATGTACATGTATTCTATATCGAACAAAAATAAAATTCTAAAAATAATACAGCTCCTGCTGTATTTAATACATACAATCATGCACAGAAAATAATGCCCTTGACATGTTCAAGGGTCCAATCACACACAATATCTAAATGTCATAATAGTTGGAGCCTGCAACCACAAAGTTAACACATCCTACTATTATCCTGCTTAAATTATGTATGACATGTGCATAATTAACTTGAAAACCAAAACACACAGAGGCAAACCCTAGCTCTGATACCAATTGTTGGTTAATTCTAGGAAAACGTATCGGTTCCACTGTATAAAAATTTTGTACAAGTGTCAAACCTTTCCTTAAATAACCTATTGTGTTCTTTAGAAGTTAAATTAGGAATCACATATGGAACTTAACATCATTGATTCCAAATTTAACTTATATGTTCTTAATGGTTTAGATTTGAATCGCAAGTGGAATTTAACACTATTGATTCAAATCCACTTATGTTATTAATTCCATTAAATATTAATTTCCAGAATTGGCTTCTAGGACTGCATGGCGAGATACATGGCCTTCTTAGATATGAGAGCAACTACCACCGCCTAGACAAAGCCTTTTAAGGAAAGCTAATATTTAATTTCCTTAAATAACTCTAGGTTAACCAAAGAGAGCAATCGAATCACAAATTCGAAAACAAAGAAAACATAAACTCAGAAAACTAATTCGAAATACTAGATCTAATGCCTCTTGTGTTTGGAATTCTTACAAAAAGAAATAACTAGCATGATGCGGAAAATAATTACTAATTATACCTTCTCTTTGTATGATAATGACCTTGAGATCTTCTACCGTATTCCTCACCTCGCCTTGGACGTCGTGTGGGCAATGATCCTCCAAGATGAACACCACCCAAAAGCTTTCTTCCTCTTCCTCTAAAATCCGGCCACCACCACCACCAAGGAGAAGAGAGCAAAGGGAAAGGGAGAAGAGAGAGGGTCGGCCACACCAAGAAAATCTTCAAGCAAGAGAATAAGAGTTGTGTCTCATGAAGTCTCCTCACCGCTTCTTTTATATTACTTGCCCAAGGTAAATAAGGGAAGAATTTTTACAAAAAATAAAATCTTCCTCTAGTTTTTCTTTTTCCCTTTTATTTTTCCTTTTCTTTCCTCTTGATTGAATCAATCACCAAATCAATGGTTGGATTGATTTAATCTTGGTCGGCCCCTTGCTTGGGCACCAAGCAAAGGTGGCCGACAACTTATAGGAAGAAATAAAAAGTTTTTTATAAAATTTTACAAAAAGAAATCCTCTTATAAAATTTTACAAGATCTCTTTCCTAAAGTAGATGTTAAAAAGGAAAGTTTTAAAAATTAAAACCATGTTTTAAAATTTAAAACTTCTCTTCAAAAGTTTCCTTTTTTAACATGAATAGAAAATTTTTCATTTTTAAAACTTCTCTTCCTTTTTTCTAAAACCATGAGAATGGTTAAAAAAAAAAGTTTTAAAACTTTTAAAAACTCTCTATTAAACAATGTGGCCTAATTCAATTAAGGAAAGTTTTTTAAAATTAAAATATCTTTTTTAAAACTTATAGTTTTCTACAAAGAGAAGATTTTAAAAATTCAAAACAACCCTCCTTGTTTGATTAATGTGGTCGGCCCCTACTTGTTTGGTCTTCAAACAATAGGGTCGGCCCCCATAAAAGAAGATGTGACCGGCCATTGCTTGGTCACCAAGCAATGGACCGACCCTCTTCTTGGACACCAAGATGAGTCTTTCTTTGGATGGACTTGAGGCTTTAATGAAGCTATGACAGGGACCTAGAGGAGAAATTCATTTTGGCCTTCCGATGAGCTTGAGTATCCCGTGTTCGCCCTAAACACACAACTTAAGTTCATCGATAATAGCTCATTCCACTAGAGAGTTATTATTGCACTACCGCACCAATCCTAAATTACATTATGGGCTCCTTCTTATCATGAGTGTGTTAGTCTCCCTGTGTTTAAGATAATGAATGTCCACTAATTAAGTAAGTTACTGACAACTCACTTAATTAATATCTAGCTCCAAGAATAGTACGACTCAACTTTATTGTCATGTCGGACTAAGTCCACCTGCAGGGTTTAACATGGCAATCCTTATGAGCTCCTCTTGGAGGCATTCTCAACTTACACTACAACAAAAACCCTCATAGACATCGGTGGAACAACAATAGTTTTAAGCAAAAACCGATGTCTTTTAGTATTTTACACCGATTTTTCTAAAAACCGGTGTCTATGAGCGCAAATTTTCGCTCATAGACATCGGTTTTTTAGGCGATGTCTATGAACGCCTTTTTTTCATTAATAAACACCGATTTTAACAGTGGTTTTTAAAACCCGGTGTTAATGAACCAAAATAAAATAATTTAATTTTTCCACCAATACTTAGCCAAAATTTGCAACACTTTACTCTTCCCTCTAAACCTAAACCTATAGCGTCGTACACCGTATACACTTCACTCTTCACTCCAACACTTCACTCTTCACTCAGCCTCACCTCCCTCTTCTCCTCTCCAAGCTCTTTGCGAAGACAGATCTGAGAGCTCCCGAGATCCAGTCGCTGTCGGATCTTCCTGTCGATGAGGTAAACTTCCTTCCTCGACCCGGGATCTAGGCGATTTCTTCCCCGCAATGTACCTCTCTTGCGTTTTCCGTCGAGATCCAAGGACCTACGATTTTGGATCTGCTATTTTTATCTTCAGATTCTTGCTTAAAGTTACTGTGTTTGAGTTTTTTTTTTCATTATCTTGTTGGTCCAACGGTGCCTCAGATCGAGCTGCCTTTCCGATCTTGTTGCTCTGTCTAGTAATTTATCTTTTCTACTTCCAGATCTGTACAATTTCTCTGCTGCATTTAGTTTAATTTCTCCTCAGATTCATCTTGTATTAGCTTTGCAAGTTGTGACCTATTGTTTTCACATGCGGAAGGAAGAACTTGCTTTTTTCCATTTAGGGTTTACTATTTATTTCGTCTTGGTGTTTATTAAATTATTACTTGGTTATGATGTTGAAAAAGCTTAAAATTAGAGTTTTTTTAACTTTCTAGATTCGATTGTTTGGGCATTGATTTTCATTTGTTTCTGAAGTAGCTTTTGTTGCGTTTACTATCTAGAAGATTTCTCTGTTGAAGGGAGAAAAAGGGATTCTAAGGGTTGAATGACACATTGCTTTGTTTTTGACTCAGACTTCTTTAGTCATCTTGTGAATTGTGAAGGAAGTTGGTGTTGGATCTTAGGCCTGAGTTGTAAGAAGAAACAACATAGAAGCAACAGTTTCAAATGGGGCCTTTTTCATTCTCCAAGAAATTATCCTCATTGTCTACATTGGCTTTACTGGCCGTGTTTTTGTTTTGCGTCTCTAGTAATGCATTTTATCTCCCTAGTAGTTATATGCACACCTACATACCTGGTGAAAGCATATATGCCAAAGTTAATTCCCTCACCTCCATTGAGTCTGAGCTCCCATATAGCTATTACAGCCTTCCATATTGCCATCCACAAGGTGGAATCAAAAGGAGTGTAGAGAATTTGGGTGAACTTCTCATGGGTGATCAAATTGATAACTCTCCATACCAATTCCATGTTAATGTTAATGAATCACTTTACTTCTGCACCACTAATGCATTGAATGAACATGAGGTTAAACTTTTGAAGCAGAGGACACATGATCTCTACCAAGTGAACATGATACTTGACAATCTACAGGCAATGCTGAAACTGAACATGTATGATAAAATTGAGTCTGTGAGCCATCCATTGGAGTTTGACAAGTTTCAGACCATTCGGGAGCAGGAGAAGATGCAGGAAGTTTGTCGTTGAAAATCCATTATAATCACAGATTTTGTGTATCATTAATTGTGATTCCTCGTGCAACAATTAAAAAAAGGTGTCATGTATCACATGTCAACATCACCATTAATTTGGATCTAAACATTAGATTATGATCGAACCAAACTATTCGAAATCGAACTTTTTGTTTTTTTTACCAGTCGAACCAATCAAAATTTACTTTTTATTAATATATAAAATCGATTAATTCTACTTGTAAGAGGAGATGAGTAGACTCCGGAAGAATGAGTAGCTCAACACTTCACATTTGAATGCATTTGAGTAATGGAATTTCAGTCACTGATATTATAATCCTGTGTTTAATTACTCTAACCACCGTTTAATTTTCTGAGAATTATTGATCTTTTTTTATGATGAATATTTTAGGACGAATGATGGACAAAAGTACAGCAGATGTAGCTTCAGATGGGTATCACAAATATAAGGTATAACTACACACTTTTTAGGTTCACCTTTTTTAATGTAAAAATATATAAAAGCTTCTTCTATCTGTTTCATTTTGGGTTTGAATCTTAACTTAATTATTACCCATTGATGACTATTAAAGCTACTTCCTAAGCAATTTAGTTTGACTATAGAAGAATCATACAAGTAACTTTCAGTAAGATGAGATGATTTATTAGGAAGATGTCAAGCTGATGGCTGAATTGGGATTGGACTCCTACAGATTCTCCATCTCTTGGTCAAGACTTCTTCCGAGTATGACTCCCTGAAACTTTTAGATCGGTTAGAGTGTTATTAAAAAAACTAATTCTGTTATTTTATATGAATGCTACTTTCTTTGTAGATGGAAGAGGATTTGTGAATCCTAAAGGTCTGCAGTTCTACAACAACTTCATCAATGAGCTAGTGAAATATGGTTAGTCTTCCCTTTAAATATACATCAAACTTGTTTTCTAATTCAACTTTTGGTGAGAGATTGAGCAGGATTCGTTTGAAATGCACTCTGCAGGGGCTGGATTGGTCTTACTTCATCATTTGAATTTGCAAATTTAGCAGGTTTAGTAGAGAAGATATGTAAACTCCTGGATCTTCTTGGATGCAAGAACTCTCATGAATCAATGAGTTGTTGCTCTGAACATTGCTATTCACACTTGTGCTAATGGAGGGGACTTCAGTATTTGCCATTTTAGGTGCATCTATGAAAGCTTTGTCATTGACCTTGCTTTCTGTACTTTAACAGATTATTTCAAATGTGTAGATCAAAGAAGTTGAGTAAACAAGTAAAAATTACCAACAAAAGGTTACTTATCTCATTTTCAATTTCTATTTGAGTAGAATTTACAGCATCTTTAATTTTCCTTATGTAAGCAACAAACTGCTTTATATCCATATTGACTATTTTATTATATTCAGGTAAGAGAACTGGAGAATCAATTAAATGGTGAGAGGACAACCAAGAAGGATGTTGTAAAGTTCCCAAAGCCTCCAGTGGCTCCTTTAAGATGGAGGCCTCTTTTACAAATAATCACCAATCAGTTGTCACCCTCAGGACATCAAACAAGCAGAGGTGTCCATCCATGAATAGATAAAGAGAATTGTCTATTAACAAATAAAACTACTGGGGAAGATTTAGTTAAATCTCTGCACAGAGCAAGAAGGATAATGTTGGCACCAGTAAGAAGAATATTTGTATACTATCTATTACCTTTTGATGTTGTAAGAAGAATAGTTATGTGTAATTTGTGGATACTGACTTGATGTGCAAAATATCTATTATCTTTTTATGTTGTAAGAAGAATATTTATGTGTTGGTTATATGAATATTGACTTGGTGTGTTTAGATACATCGGTGAATTTTTATTTGTGATTTTGTTAGTGAATTAATAATATTAACTTAATTTTATGATTTGCTTGGTGATAATATTGGTTTTTCACTATTTCGGAAATCGAATTTGTGTCGTTAAACAATATTAATATTACATCGGTTTTCTACCGCTGCAAAACCGGTGTCATTAACTAATATTACATCGGTTGTATACCGCTACCAAAACTGGTGTTATTAACATATAATATTACATCGGTTTTACACCCGATGTCGTTAAGTGATACTACACTGGTTTTAACCTGATGTCTAAAATGACAGACCTTTTACATCGCCTTCATAGACATCGGTCGAAAATGTAATAGACATCGATGGAAAACCGATGTCTATAAGGGTTTTTGTTGTAGTGTTAGATAACTAGGACACAGATTCCTTCTATAATCAACAACACACACTATAAGTAATATCATTTCCCAACTTATCGGGCATATTGATTTATCGAGCTAAACCTCACCCTTTGATAAGTCAAAGAAATAAATATTAAATATATATGTTTGTTATTATATTAGGATTAAGAGCACACACTTCCATAATAACTAAGGTCTAGTTCTTTTATTAAGTCAGTACAAAAAGAACTTACCTAAAATGGTCCTACTCAATACACTTAGAGTGTACCAGTATAATTTATTAATCAAGATAAACTAATACTTAATTACACTACGACTATTCCGATGGTTTGTTCCTTTCCATCTTAATCGTGAGCAACTATTTATAATTTATAAAGAACCGATAACATGATCTTCTGTGTGTGACACCACACACCATGTTGTCTACTATATAAATTAATTGAACAATTACATTTAACAAATAAATGTAGATATTGACCAATGTGATTCTTTTATTTCAAAAATAAATGTTTACAAAAGCTAGGCTTTTAGTATACATTCTAACAGAAAGCTAGCAAGTATATCAATGTGGAGAAAGCTCAAACGGCCCGAAGGAAAGAAACACCATCAGAGCCATCGATGCACGCCGAGCGAAGGTCGTCGGTCAGCCACCAGCCTCCGAGAGGGGCCCGAGCCGATGTGGCACGATCGCATCAGGAAGCGAGGCTCACGCCGTCCAACACGTGGCCACCGAACGGCCAAGGCCCAAGGGAAAGGTGTGGATACCTATGTTCTGTACCTTCCATCAATCGACAACCTACAACACCCATGATTGTCGCAGAGTCCCTGTGATCGCTCAGCTGACTCTCAGAAGTTACCGCCGTCGATCACCTTCCCTCGAATTATGATATAGGTGGTCGAATGTCGGACGGTGAGAGGAGATCAAGCGGTCACCTGAGCGGTAGCATCATCATCAAGCAAGAAGTGATGACCACACCCAAGCCTCACATAAGCGAATCAGGCACTCCGCTCGGGAGGAAGAAAACCGAAGCAACGCCGCTCAAGGTGAGATCAACATCATAGCTGATGGACCAACCAGCGGAGACTCCAACCGAGCCCGGAAGTCATATGCTCGGAGATTGGAGATCCATGCTATAGGATGCAGCCAAGAGAGGGCAAACGAGCCTGAAATCATCTTTGGCCCCGAGAATCTTGATGGGATTGAAGTGTCACATGACGACACCCTCATTATCCATGGGGTAATTGCCAACTACACTATTCATCACATATTTATTGACACAGGAAGCTCAGTCAACATTATCTTCAAAAAGGTCTTCGACTAGCTCCAGAACGACTGGGCTGAGTTGCTACCGATGATGACTTCTTTGTATGGGTTCACCGACAATGAGGTCCAGCCGATCGGTCAAACAAGGTTGTCCATATCACTCAGAGAGGAGCCGCTTCGATGGACCAGGACTACCACTTTCATCGTCGAGGATGCCTCGTCATCCTATAATGTCATTCTGGACCGACCGACCCTCAATGAATTTCGGGCGGTAGTCTCTACCTATTGCCAGAAGATCAAGTTCCCCGTGGAGGATCGGGTCGGAGAAGTTAAAGGAGATCAACTGGCTGCTCGGCGCTGCTACGTCGAGATGGTGAAGGCGGAGGCTAAGTCCGCTAGGAAAGTTCCCCGACTCGAGGTAAACGCCATAACCGAGAAACCTCCTACTTTAGTTTATGAAGAAAAAGAAGAGGTGTAGATACACCTTGGCAGGTCGGAGGCAACGACTTTCATAGCGGCCGACCTACAAGTTGAGCAGAAGGCCGAGCTTATTAGATGCCTTCAGCAAAATCATGATGTCTTCGCCTGGTCCACCCATGAACTACCCGACATTTCCCCGAGCGTAGCACAGCATGAGCTCCACGTCTGACCGGGCGCTAGGTCGATGAAGCAGAGGAAAAGGGACTTCAGCGTCGAGCAGAATCAGAGTAGAGAAGCTATTGGAGGTTGGCCACATCAGAGAGGTCCAGTTCCTGAGCTGGCTCGCGAACGTGGTGCTGGTCTCAAAGCCCGGCAACAAGTAGAGGGTCTGCATCAACTTTCGAGACCTCAACAAGGCCTACCCGAAGGACTTCTACCCACTGTCGAGGATCGACTAGATGGTAGACTCCACGGCTAGGTGCGAGCTGATATGCGTACTGGATGCGTATCAGGGGTATCATCAAGTGTCGCTCTCTCGTGAGGATCAAGAGAAGGTGAGCTTCATCACGGTGGACGACACCTACTGCTACAACGCGATGTCGTTCAGACTAAAGAATGTTGGGGCTACCTACCAAAGGCTCATAAATAAGGTGTTCCGGCAGCAGATCGGATGAAACATGGAGGTATATGTCGACGATATACTTATCAAGTCCCTCTGAGTTGTTGACCTTGGTGCAGACATAGAAGAAACTTGTTAGACGCTCCGCGCATATGGAATTAAGCTGAATCCGAGCAAGTGTCTGTTCGGCGCAAAGGGTGGAAAATTCCTCAGCTATATCGTCACCGACCGGGGCATCGAGGCGAACCCTAGTAAGGTGAGGGTGCTGCAAGATATGCCACCGCCAAGGAATTTGAAGGAAACTCAGCGCCTCACCGGTCGGATAACTGCCTTATCTCGATTCATCTCCAAGTCTGCCGACCAGAGCCTCCCTTTCTTCAAGATATTACGTCGAGCTACCAAGTTCCAGTGGGATGAAGAGTGCGACAGGGCATTTGAAGAACTAAAAGCATATCTGAATTCTCTACCTGTGTTGGCTAAGCCGGCTGCCGGCAAGCCGCATTGCATTTATTTGTCCTTTACCGAGCACGTCGTTGGCTCGGCGTTGGTGTGGCCGAACGACGAAGAACAACCAGTGTATTTCTTAAGCCATATTTTAAAAGATGTTGAATCTCGCTACACTAGTCTCGAGAAGCTTGCCTTTGCTTTGGTGCTCGCCGCTCAGAGGCTTCACCCATATTTCCTCGCACACACGATCGTGGTAATGACCAACAGCTCTTTGGGAAGAATTCTCCTCAATCCAGAGGCGTCCGGGCAGTTGATCAAATGGACAATGGAGCTTAGTGAATTCGACATACAGTATCTGCCCCGAACGGTCATCAAGGCGCAATCCTTGGTGAACTTTGTCACTGAAGTATAGAATCTCCAGCCAGAAGCCACTTGGAGGGTATATGTGGACGGATCGTCCACTCGACAAAGAAGCGGAGTCGGTGTACTACTAATCTCCCCCCAGGAGGAACAAATGCACTTGTTCGTTCGGGGCCGCTCGACTCAAGGCCGAATACGAGGCCGAATACGAGGCACTTATAGCAGGCCTGCAGGCCGCTCGACATGTCAGAGCGATCAAGGTATTGATTCACTTGGATTCCCAGTTAGCCGCCCAGCAACTCACCGGTACATTCGAGATAAGCAACACTCGACTCAAGCTCTACGCTGAGGCCTTTGAAAAGCTAAAGATCGACTTCCAAGAGGTCATTATTCAGAAGATACCCCAAGCGGAAAACCAAGTGGCGGACGAGCTGGCTAAGCTAGCCAGCTCCATATCGCCAATTGTTATATCGCAGCCGATCAAGCAAGTATCTCTGGTGGCACACATTGATCGAATGGAAGGGCTCACCTTCCCAAATGATTGGAGGACAACGCTAATAGAGTTCCTGCGATCGGGAATTACACCATCTGGTCGGGAGGAAGCCCACCAGTTGAGAAGAAGGGCAGGAAGATTCACACTAATTGGGGATCAGCTATACAAGAAAGCTTTCTCCCGACCCCTGGTCAAATGTGTCAGGCCAGAGGATATCAACTACATTCTACGGGAAGTGCATCAAGGAACTTGCGGAGGACACCCGGGCGGTCGGTCATTGGCTAGAAAGATACTGTTGGCCGGATATTTTTGGCCAACCCTCCAAGCAGATGCCGCTCGGATAGTATCCACCTGCTTGTCCTGCCAGAAGTACCACAACCTCTCGCACTGACCTGCGGAGGAGATGAGAGTGGCCGCAGTATCTTGCCCGTTCGACCAGTGGGGCATGGATATAGTGGGGCCCTTCCCCATGGCGACTGGCCAACGAAAATTCCTGCTTGTCGCAGTAGACTACTTCTCCAAATGGGTTGAGGCTGATCCACTCGCGAGAATAATGGAGCAGATGGTTAAGAAATTCATCTGGCAACACATCATATGTCGGTTCGGAATCCCGCGTCAACTCGTCTCTGACAACAGAAGACAGTTCGTCGAACAGCATCTCAGAGAATGGTGCGAGGGGTATGGGATTCGGCAGGCCTTCACCTCCGTAGCCTATCCCCAAAGCAATGGACAAGACGAAGTCGCCAATTGGGAGATTCTGTGAATTCTTCGAGTTCGGCTCGACCACGTCGGAGGCAGCTGGGTAGACGAGCTTCCTGGCGTGCTATGGGCAATCCACACGACTCCAAAGGAGGGGACGAGAGTGACCCCGTTCCACTTGGTTTATGGAAGCGAAGCAGTCGTCCTAGTTGAAGTCGGAGTTGAATCTGATCGGGTGCAGCAGTATAGTGAGGACAACGCCGAGCGGAGACTCCTGGAGCTGGACTAGGTGGATGAGGCGCGCGCCAAAGCAGCTGTCCGGCTGACGACCTACCGACAGAGGATGTGCCAGAATTACAATAGGCGGGTAATACCTAGATCTTTTCAGGTCGGCGACTTCGTCTGGAAGAAGGTGAAGCCAGTCGGTGATGTCACCAAGTTGGAGGCCCCTTGGGACGGACCCTTCAAGGTCGTGGAAAAGCTCCTGTCAGGCGCTTATTACCTAGAGGACGAGTACGGGCGGAGGCTAGAGCGTCCATGGAGTGCAAACCACCTCCAGTTGTACCGAGCTGGGTGAAAGGTGCGCTGATGTAACTAATGTCATGTAATCTTCATTTTTTCCGCGTCCTTCGACTGCAGGATTAAAATCTAAAGCAAGGGTTTACAAAGTTATCGCCGAGCGGCCAGTGCGCCTTGAAGACCGTCGAGCGACGACGTTAAACCCAAGAGTCAGAGCGGTGACTATAAAACCCCCGTTTTGAAGTCCGTCAAGCGGTGACGTTAAACCCCAAAGTCGAAGCGGCGACTATAAAAATCCCGCCTTGAAGACCCTCGAGCAGTGACGTTAAACCCCAGAATCGGAGCAGTGGCTATAAAAACCCCGCTTTGAAGACCGTCGAGCGGCGACGTTAAACCCCAGAGTCGGAGCGACGACTATAAAAACCCCGCTTTGAAGATCGTCGAGCGGCGAAGTTAAACCCTAGAGTCGGAGTGGCGACTATAAAAACCCCGCTTTGATGACCGTCGAGCGGCGACGTTAAACCCCAAAGTCGAAGCAGTGACTATAAAAACCCCGTTTTGAAGACCGTCAAGCGGCGACGTTAAACCCCAAAGTCGGAGCGGCGACTATAAATATCGGCTCTGAAGATCATCAAGCGGCGATGTTAAACCCTAGAGTCGAACGACAACTATAAATACCCGCTCTGAAGACCGTCGAGCGGCGACGTTAAACCCCAGAGTCGAACAATGACTATAAATACTTGCTCTAAAGACCATCGAGCGGCGACATTAAACCCCAGAGTCGAAGTGGCGACTATAAAATATCCGCCTGGAAGATCGTCGAGCGGCAAAGTTAAACCTCAGAGTCGGAGCGACTACTATAAAGACCCCGCCTTGAAGACCGTCGAGCGGCGACATTAAACCCAGGTCTCCACCGGTGGTCGAGCGGCGACCTTAAATCCGTGTCTTCACCGACCAGCTTATTAGAGCATCTATCTCCCCCGTTCGGGGTCGAGCTATCTTCACTGGTCTCGGACCAGCTTCAGATATTTTATCTCCTCGTTCGGGGTCGAGCGATCGTTACCGGTCTCGGACCAGTCTTATCGGATCTTCTATCTCTCTCGTTCGGGGTCGAGCTGTCTCGAAGACCGTCTTGAAGATCCCGCCTTAAAGACCGTCGAGCGACGATATTAAGCTCCGGCCTTAGAAAATCGTCTAGTGGAGACGTTAAAACCAAAGTCGAGCGCCCACTATAAACCCTGAAGGTGATCCTAGCGAATATCCTGAGTAATGAAAATACGGTAGTGACAACCGATCAGAACTACACAACTAAATACTTAGCAAGCAGGCGGCATATGAAGAAGGCACAAAATGATTTCATTAATGAACGCTGTCGAACGGCAGGAGTACAGTCAAGGCTTTGTCAACAGGATTAAAGGCCTCAATAGGATCAAAAAACAACAAAACACTCTACCGACCCCTCGCTCACTCAATAGGATCAAAGGCCTCGTCGGGAATAGCCTCGAGAAGCTGGACTCGGTTGACATCCTTGTCGGAGAAAGCTTTAGGAAGGTGGTCGCTTGTCTTCAGCTAGACGAGCGTGGCATCGATGGCTAGTTCGAACGAGTGGACGATCCGATCGGTCGCCTTTGCCAGAAATTGGTCCGAGCGCAAGTATTGTTGCTTCAAGACAGTAAAGCAACCCAGTTCGGCTTCCTGATAGGTCTTCAGGGCGGCACGGGAAGCTTCTAATTCCTCTTCAAGATGCTTCACTTGGCCCTGAAGTTCAGCCTCCCTAGCCGAACGACGCTCCCACTCGGCCACCAGGAAGTCCTCCGCCTTCTTCAGCTTCTCAGCTAGTTGCCGAGCGTCCTGATTCTTTTTCTCCAGGTCGGCAATGGCTTATTGCTTCCTTTTAGAAGCCAGTTCGAGTTTATGATCATATGTCTTCAATTGCGCCTCGATCTGGCCCGTCCTACTGGCCTGTTCGGCCAGCTTCTGCTATTCTTCGGCGAGAAGTCATTGGGTCTTCTCCAGTTTGTCCTTCAGACGAGTGGGCGGTGGTCCCTGGGAGGAGGAACCTTCCCTAGAAAGTTTGATCTTCTTCAGCTCGTCTTCCACTTGTGTCAGTCGCCGGCACATAGCAATATTCTCCAACCAGAACTGCAAACAAACATTAGCGTCGATCGGAGGTAAAGCATAAATTGATGAAGTTGAGAATACTAACCCCGGTGGACATTTCCAGATGGATGCCCGCAAGCGCGCCAGGAGACTTCAACGCCGCTCGAGCCCTTGCCTCCTCCCAGATGCGGGCGAGTCAGCCGCAAATGTAGACTTGGTACTGGGGAGAGCTGGGTTGGTCGCCTGGTGCCCGAAGGTCCTCTGTCGGCAGGCGAAGGATAGCCGTGATGGAACGACGCCCGCCT
This sequence comes from Zingiber officinale, assembly GCF_018446385.1. NCBI lineage: Eukaryota > Viridiplantae > Streptophyta > Magnoliopsida > Zingiberales > Zingiberaceae > Zingiber > Zingiber officinale. The sequence goes on from NC_056003.1 coordinate 87,104,040, forward strand.
AACGCCGATTGAGCGGAAGCAGACAAACCTGAGGCTTGAGCAGGGCGGACTAGAAGAATGGCTGATCGGGTTATCCTCCGCCTAGCCGGAGGAAGGGAGGTGATTGGTTGAACGGGGAGCGGCTCTTGTAGCTCAGCCACGGACGGAGTCCGATCGGAGGAGGTGGCCTCCGCTGTTGCGGGAGCTGGGGACGGGACGCCTCCCCCCGCAGAAGCTTGGACAGCTGAAGTGGCAGATCGGGATGGCGCCTTCGTTCGTCGCCTCTTGCAGGAGAGCGGTACTTCGTCGCCCAAGGACCCCGAACCCTCAGCTGGAATGACGGGTGGCGCGCCGCGAACCGATCCTGGTTCGATCACCCCTCTACACTGGGTGTCCGCTCAGCGGTCTCGTCGCCCGCAGTTGTTGTTTCCCCAGCTGTGTCTTCCTGTGAGCCAATGGGAGGCGGGCCGAGTCGCTCCATCTCCTTGGCGGCCACTGCTTTGATTTCGGCCTGCTTAGCATTCATTATACCAGCCGCCCGGGCACGCATCATGATGTTAGCTGCAAAAGAAAGACAGAATCAGTTAGACCCAAAGGAAGAAGGTTAAGAAATTTCATACCTATGCTGCTCAAGAGCTTCACTCGATTTGGACTCAACCCAAACATGTACATCACTCCTTCTGGCAGCAACTTGTGGATGTTGAACTTCAGCCCGACCAACATATTTGGCAGCATGAAGGTAATCTGATTGAGTCTTATATCTCTTTAGTTCGGGCGGGGGTGGCAGGGCGATCAGCCATTGAGTTCGGAAATGGGGCCGCTCGGGAAGTCTCAAATAGAAAAAGTACTCCTTCCAGTGTCTATTGGAGAAGGGCATCTTGTCGAAGAAGACCAGACCAATACGGGATTGGAACAGATAGGTGCCCAGCTCGGACTGTTTGGGGTAGTAGAAGTAGTGGAAAACCCGAGGGGTCAGCGAGATATTGTGCACTCGGAACAACACCACCGCGCCGCACAGTAGGGGAAAGGAATTGGGGACAAGCTGGGCGAGCGAGATTTGAAAATAATTACAAACTTCAGTTATGAATGGATGGATAGGAAACCAGAGACGGGCCATGAACTGGTCTCGGAAGAAACAGATGGTGCCGGTCGGCGGGTTGTGTGGCCGGTCGGACGGTCCGGCCAGGATAATCTCGTGGTCGGAAGGAATGTCAAAGGCGTTGATAAGGTGCGCCGCATCGCCTGCGTCAAACTTAGTCTCCATGGTGGTATACCAGAGACCAAGGACGAGGTCGACTGACTGGATGGAACTGGCCATGATCGGAAAACAAAGAAGCAGAAGGACTCACTAAAGGAATCGCCGGAAACCAGAAAGCAGGATCGACAGAAGGTTCACCGGGAAAAATGGCCGAACGCCTGAAAGCGCTAAAGGGCGAGAAAGGAAAACGAAGGAACAGAAGTGGAAGCTTACAGAAAAGGGGAGCGCTGGAGTAGAAAGTCGGAGATCGCCGGAGCAATGAGCGCGGACAGTTGTCGAAGCACACAAACACAAAAACAACAGCGATGAAACAAAAGTCGGTGAAGCGGCCTTATAAAGATCAAGCCCGACTGAGCGAAGCCGTCCGATGTAGGTCATGAAAATTGACGCACGCATCCAACCGTCGAATTTGAACCGCCGCACGTCACATCATCTCTATGCATCGATCACGTGGTGACGGCGGCGGCGTCACGTGGCATTCACCTACAGGGGCACATTTAATGAGCTCCATTATCGAGCATGGCCACATGCTCAGTTTAATGACGGTGATTTACGTGAATTCCGAGGAAATTCGGATGACGTCAGCTTTGATCGCCCCGCGGACCAGGACCTGGAGTGGTGAATTTTGCATTAGTACCGGCACACGTATCACCGAACAGCGAAGTGAGGCCGGTCGGACCCTCTACAGCAGCATGACCGAGCGATCGACGGAACACTAGACTAATTTCGTCCAGTCAGTCGGACCTCCGGCCTCCTTCGACTAGACTTGAAGGGAAGACATGTGATCCGGTAATAAGTAGGGGTGATGACACGTGGAAAGTCAATGGTCAACGCCGTGAGTATCCGGTCGAGTGGGTGTATGTGTGTCCGATTCTGCATTACAGCTCGGCCTGATGTCGAGCTTCCGACGCTAAGAAGACTTAAGCATGACTAGCAAGGAGGAAGGAGGGCCGAGCGGCCTCCCTGCTCGGTCGACCGAGGAGCGCGGCTTCAAGCCTGCAAATATAGTTTCTTCGCTCGGCGAGACAAGACCCGGATTGCACTGAACCATGTTAACTCGTGTTCGAGCAAGACCTGTGTGTGTCGAATGCCGGACTAGTCGAGGCAAAATTTGCCCAAGTGGAACCACCAATATTTTACCACGTAACCTTTTGCTGTTGTGTAACAGATGCATTAAATTCGAGATTAATGCAGAATCAAAATGGTCGAGTGATAATGAGTGAAACGGTGGGCGTTTCACTACTCGGCGAGTAATGATTATTAATCGACCATCGACCATTAACGCTGCTGTTGATCTGAGCTCCTATATAAGTGACCACCAATGCTTGGTGGGAATCACGGTCAACCGTTGTATCCTATGAAATAGATGAGCCGGAGGTGGGCGAATCTGTTTCAAGGAAACTGCGTTAATCGCAGGCCTTGGTCCGCAGCTCAAAACCCGACCGGCCATCTGCCAGACTTGCCGGTCTGCAATGCTAATCTGCCATACCTGCCGCTCTACAACGCAAATATGCCTCCTGTCACTCTGCAACGCAGACTTACAGCTCTATCGCTCTACAACGCAGACCTATCGCTCTGTCGCTCTACAACGCAGACCTGTCGCTCTGCAATGCAGACCTGTCGCTCTGCAACGCAGACCTGTCGCTTTGCAACGCAGACTTGTCGCTCTGCAACGCAGACCTACCGCTCTACAACGCAGACCTGCCGCTCTACAACACAGATCTGCCGCTTTGTAACGCAGACTTGTCGCTCTGCAACGCAGACCTCTAGCTCAGCCAATCTGCCCGCTCGGCAATACAGATCTACTACTCGGCTGATCAGCCCACTCGGTGTCTCAGTCCGCTATTCGGCACGTAACAGAAACCAGCCCTTATTGGCAGCCTGACATTATCCGCTCAGGTCATTTCGACTGTAAGTTGAATTTAATTCAGTGTAGTTTAAATTTAATTAATACCCACAAATCTCCGGCAACAGATTATTTATTCTAACAATCTTGAAACAGACTCGATTCTGTTGAGATGACCACAGAACAGAATGTTGAGGTGCAACAGATTCAACATGTGGAACATCTTCTGTTAAGATGGCCCCGATTGGAATTGTGCCAACCAGAGAAGTTCAGTGGATTGAACTTTAAGAGGTGGCAGCAGAAGATGCTCTTCTACCTGACCATGCTCAATCTGGCTCGGTTCTTGACCGAGGACCCTCCCATGCGTGCTGAGGATACTGATGTGCAAACCACCAGTACATTGGAGGCATGGACTCATTCTGAGTTCCTCTGCCGAAACTACATCCTCAACTGCCTTGCCGACTCGCTGTACGCTGTGTATAGCATGAAGAGAACGGTTAAGGAGCTGTGGGAGTCCCTGGACAAGAAGTACAAGACGGAGGATGCAGGGGCCAAGAAGTTCATCGTGGGTCGATTCCTGAATTACAAGATGGTTGACTCTAAAATGGTGATCAGCTAAGTCCAGGAGCTTTAGGTGATCTTACACGAGATCCACTCAGAAGGGATGGTTCTGAGTGAAACCTTCCAGGTGGTTGCTATCATTGAGAAGCTGCCTCCCGGCTGGAAGGATTTCAAAAACTACCTGAAGCACAAGCGGAAGGAGATGAATATGGAGGAACTCATTATTAGACTTCGTATCGAAGAAGACAACAACAGTTCAGAGAGCAAACTATTCTCTCAGGCTACTGTGAAAGACAACGTGGTCGAGCATGGTCAAATTTTGAAACGGAAGAACCCTAAGTCTTCCAAGATGAGACCCGGAGGAGGCATTAGTAAGAAGAAGTTCTCTGGGAAGTGCATCAACTGTGACAAAGTAGGTCACAAATCTTTAGAGTGCAAGAAGCCGAAGAAGAAGCAGGAGGCCAACCTGAACGAGGGACCAGAAATGGAAGACCTCTGCACAGTGGTCTCAGAATTGAACCTGGTCGGTTCAAACCCGCGACAATGGTGGATCGATACTGGAGCCACCAGACATGTGTGCTGTAACAAAGAACTGCTCCACAACTTCAAAGAAGTCACTGGAGACAAACTGTTCATGGGAAACTTAACAACCTCGGACATCATGGGCCAAGAAAAGGTGATGTTGAAGATGACCTCGGGCAAAGACCTTACTCTAAACAATGTGTTGTATGTTCTGGAGATTCGGAAGAATCTAGTGTCCTGATCACTGTTAGGCAAGCATGACTTTCGCATTATTTTTGAGTCGGGCAGAGTTGTATTGTCCAAGAATGGAATGCTTGTAGGAAGGGACTATGTATCTGATGGGTTATTCAAACTTAATGTAATGGCCATTATGCCCAAGATAAATAAAAATGAAAACTCTTCTACTTATATGCTTTAGCCTTCGTGTTTGTGGCATGGTAGACTAGGACATGTTAACTATGATGTGTTGCGTAAATTAATAAATATGCAAAGCATATATACCTACATTCCACCTTGACCCAAAACACAAGTGTGAGATTTGTGTTGAAGCGAAAATGACAAGGTTATCCTTTCAACATATTGAAAGAAGTAACGAACCACTCGGGCTAATCTACACTGACGTGTGCGACCTGAAAGGTACTTCATCACTTTTGTAGATGATAACGCAAAATACTGTTATGTGTATCTTTTTAAAAGTAAGGATGAAGCTATAGAAAAATTTGCTCTCTATAAGAATGAGGTTGAAAACCAACTTAATAGAAAGATTAATGTCGTTCGAAGTAACTGAGACAGTGAATATGTATCACCGTTTGTTGAGTTGTGTGCTGAACATGGGATTAAACACGAAACAACAGCTCCTTATACTCCTTAGCAAAATGGAGTTGCTGAGAGAAAGAATCGAAGTCTAAAGGAGATGATGAATGCTCTTCTATTGAGCTCTGGATTGCCAGAGTTCATATGGGGGGAAGCTGTGTTAACATCTAATTACCTTTTAAATAAGGTACTTCGAAAGAAAATAGATAAGAGCCCTTATGAGTTGTGCAATGGAAGACAACCGTCCTACAAATATTTACGAATGTGGGAGTATTTTGTCAAAGTTTTGGTGCCTAATCCGAAAAGGATTAAGACAGGACTAAAGACTGTTATTGCATATTTATTGGATATGCACATAACAGCAATGCTTATCGGTTTGTTGTGTATGAATCACAAATACTGGAGATACACAAGAACTCGATAATAGAATTGAGAAATACCTCGTTCTTCGAGCATGTATTTTCGTATAAGACTCGAGAGGATGCTAGCTCCTCAAGCCGGACATATGAAACACAAGGTGAAGATGATGATAAGGAACCAGTGGAGGTTGAGCTTAGACAGAGCAAAAGAGCTCGGGTAGAAAAATTCTATGGATCAGATTTTATCACTTTCATGTTGGAAAGTGAGCCCTGAAGTTACTTAGAAGTTGTAGGTTCTCATGATGAACCTCACTGGAGAGAAGCGATTGCATCTGAGATAGACTCTATCTTGCATAATCACACTTGGGAACTTGTGGATCTTCCTCCGGGAAGTAAACCACTAGGTTGCAAGTGGATCTTCAAGAAGAAAATGAAATCAGATGGCACAATTGATAAGTATAAGGTCAGATTGGTAATTAAAGGATACCGACGACAAAAAGGCCTTAATTACTTTGATACGTATTCTCCGGTATCGAAAATAACTTTCATTAGAGTATTGTTGGCTATTGTCGCTCTATGGAATCTCGAAATACATCAGATGGATATAAAGACTGTCTTTCTAAATGGAGATTTAGAAGAGAAAATCTACATGGAGCAACCTGAGGGGTTTTCTATGCCAGGACAGAAAAATAAGGTATGTAAATTGGTGAAATCATTATATGACTTGAAATAAGCACCAAACTAGTGACATGAAAAATTTAATAATGTCATGAAGGAATGTGGATTCAAGATCAATGAATGTGATAAATGTGTCTATATGAAAGTCACAAAGAGTGACTATGTCATCTTATGTTTATATGTAGATGACATACTTATCATTGAGAGTAATTATAAGATAATCAAATCCACTAAAGATATGTTGAACTCAAGATTTGACATGAAAGACATGGGCCTAGCTGATTTGATTCTAGGAATCAAAATTTTTAGAACAACAGAAGGACTTATTCTTAGTCAGTCTCATTACGTGGACAAGATTCTTGAGAAATTCACCAAGGGTGATACTGCGTTGGCACGAACGTCGATAGATACGAGTCAACATCTATTGAAAAATTGAGGTCAAAGTATCTCTCAGCTAGAGTACTCTCGAGTGATTGGAAATCTAATGTACCTGATGAGTTGTACACGACCAGACTTTGTCTATGCAGTAAGTAAACTGAGTAGATACACGAGTAATCTCAGTGTTGAGCACTGAAAAGGGATAACAAGAGTACTGAGGTACTTAAGGTACACTCGTGAATATGGTCTGTACTATACGAGATATCCTGCTGTACTCGAAGGATACATCGATGCAAGTTGGATATCTAACATAAAAGACTCTAAGTTTACGAGCGGATATGTATTCACTCTGGGAGGTACAGCTATTTCCTGAAAATCTTCTAAGTAAACCGTAATAACCATATCCACGATGGAATCTGAGTTTGTAGCTCTCGAGAAATATGGTGAAGAGGTTGTATGGCTACGATAATTCTTAGAAGATATTCCACGATGGTCAAAACCTGTGCCGACAATTTGCATACATTGCAAAGTCAATCAGCAATTGGTCGGGCACAGAGTCATCTGTATAATGATAAGTATAGACATATACGTCGTAGACATAATACCATTAGACAACTACTCTCAATGGGAGTTATCACTATTGACCATGTGAGGTCAAAGGATAACCTAGCGGATCTGCTAACCAAAGGGTTAAATCGAGAGTTAGTTGCACGCTTATCACGAGGAATGAGCTTGATGTCGTTGTTAGCAATCAATGCAAAAGACACCTAACCTATGCTGACTGGAGATCCCAAGAACTAGGTTCAAAGGGACAACTAATCTGCACTGACTAGACACACTGTAGGGGATAGCCCAATGAAACAATGACTAGATCAGGGTAAGCCGATGGGCTTTTAATGATCAAGAAGAGTATATGACAACTTTTGAGGGATCACCTATGTGAGAAAGAAGTGGGGCCGCTTCGAAAAGAATTAGAGACATAATTCTTATAGCTTCTCACAGAACCAAACATGTTTATGGCCAAGAATGAACACACTCATGAGAACTGAGTTGTATCATGGAGAGTCTTGGGTGAGATTTGCCACTTCTTACACAGACGGCAGAATGATTCAAGGACATCGTGTCTACTATCAGCCAGTAAGCAACTAGATCTTCATAAGGGAAGGTTCAAAGGGTAAAACCTACTTATCCTGTACTTGACTCAACTATTGAATTAATGTTATCACATACCCTATCTCCATTCATGTGGGAGATTGTTGAATATGTGTGAATGGAGAAGAGATGGAAGAGGATAAAAGCTCCATTGTGAATGAGAATTTAGTCCCACATTGGAAGTTTCATGGCATGTTGGTTGGTTTATATTGATTCACATGCATTGGGAATGTGAATAAATGCATAAGAGAGGCTCTCTCTCACGCTGGGTGCGCAAGGAGGGTACAAATCTAAGGCCTGGATTGCACTGAAACATGTTGACTCATGTGCAGGCACGACCTGTGCGTGTTAAATGCCGGACCGGTCGGGGAAAAATTTACCTAAGTGGAACAACCAATAGTTTACCATGTAAATCTTTTGCTGCTGTGTAACGGATGCATTAAATTCGAGATTAATGCAGAATCAAAATGGTGGAGTGATAATGAGTCAAACGGTGAGTGTTTCACTGCTCGACGAGTAATGGTCATTAATCGACCATTAACGTTGTCATTGATCTGAGCTCCTATATAAGGAGGTTGTGATCATAGGAAGAGGACACACGACAACATAAAGCAGAAGCTCTCTACCTTCGTTCCCCTCCTCCTCTGTCGTACAACTCCTGCTCGGCACAGTGCCTGCGATAGAAATCGAGTGTCACTCAGTTCGCCGTGACCACCAGTGCTTGGTGGGAATCATGGTCAACCGTTGTATCATGGAAAACAGATGACCATCGTAAGCCTCAAAGCATAGTCAAAGGTGGGTGAATCTGTTTCAAGGAAACTGTGTCAATCGCAGGCCTCGGTCTGCAACTCAAAATCCGATCGGCCATCTGCTAGACCTGTCGCTCTACAACGCTGATATGCCAGACCTGCCGCTCTGCAACGTTGATCTGCTAAACCTGCCGCTCTGCAACGCAGATCTACCGGACCTGTCACTCTGCAACGCAGACTTGCAGCTCTGTCGCTCTGCAACGCAGACCTGTCACTCTGCAACGCAGACCTGTTGTTCTGCAACGCAGACCTGCCGCTCTACAACACAAACCTGTCGCTCTGCAATGCAGACCTGTCGTTGTACAACACAGACTTACAGCTCAGCCGATCTGCCCGCTCGACAATACATACCTGCTATTCGGCTGATCAGCCCGCTCAGCGACTCAGTCTGCTATTCAGCACGTAGCAGAAATCAGCCCTTGCTGGCAGTCTGAGATTATCCGCTCAGGTCATTTCGACTATAAGTTGAATTTAATTCAGTGTAGTTTAAATTCAACTAATGCATCGTAAATTTTCGGCAATAGATTATTTATTCCAACATATCGAATATCCATCTTCATACTCATATCTATTAAAAAATGAGATATGTTTATACTAATAATTTTTCTTATATCCATCCAACTATCATTAATCAACAAAATCATATTAGAATTAATATCATATTAAAAAAATAGATTAAATATTTATATACCCTACTTCTAATATCAACAAAAAAAAATAGTGAATTTTGATATATATATATATATATATATATAATTTATTCGGGTCAGATATCATGTATTGATAGTTCCTCCATACTCTTCTTTATACAGATCGAATATCAATCCTCTATTGGGTTCAGAAGAAATTGCTATTCCTAGAAGCTAGCAACTAGCTTTTACATCGTTATAGAAACTAGCATCTAACTTCTACATCGTGTAGAAGCTAGCAACTAGCATAGCTTCTACGTTTGTAAAAGCTAGTTGTTAGTTTTTACAATAATGACTTTGTATATGTGATTTTACTTCTTCAGTGATGGTCTGGTTAAAATATTTCAATGAGTAAAATAAACAATAGAAATTTCATGACAATTACTACATTTAGATGAATATTATTTGATCACAATAGACCATGTAGAAATTAGCATGTAGCTTCTACAATGTATAAAAGCTAGTTGTTAGCTTTTACAATGTATAGAAGTTAATTATTAGCTTTTACGACAATAATATTATATCATTTTGATTTTACTTCTCTAAATAATAATCTGGTTAAAATAATATTTCAATAAATAAAATAAACATGTAAACTCTATTATAATTATTATATTTCAAATGAATATTTTGAGCATATAGAACTTAATATGCAGCTTCTACAATATCACTAAATTCATGAGTATTTCAAGATAAAATTATGGGACGAGCGTCCATTTAACTTTATTTTTTTGATAAAAGACATGCAAATATGATGTTTTTTTTAATTTGGGCGGCTTTTGATTTTGATTTTTTTTTTTAAATTTCTAACCTTAAACAATAAAAAAAAATTCTTGATTAAATTGCTAAATATTAATAGAACACAAATTTCAAATATTTTTGAAAATTAATTAACCTAAGGATAAAAATTAAAGAGCAAAAAAATCAAATGACTTTTTTTTTTTAATTATTAGGTGGCATATTTTTTTTTTAATTTTTAATCGAAGGGCGGCATATAATCTCATAAGCCCTTATTTGTAATAACACTAAACGTTCTCCTATTATCCGGAAATTAATTGCTCTGCGTTCATCTGGCTGATTGACCTCTAATCCCTGAGAAGCTCAAGAGCCTTCTCAAGAACAGGCCTAAATCTTCCCAAATCCACCCTCACATTTTGCTTATTCAAGTAAATTTCCCCCATTTTCGCCCACCCGAGCTTGTGGATCGCCGGCGGATCCCTGAACACCGGATCGTCCCTGGAGTATAGCTCCGTCAGCGTGCTCTCGTCGGCGTCAATGGCGTACTCCAAGTACTTGAGCCCCATCCCCCTCGCCGGGTTCCCGAAGTACGTGGTGGCGATCCACTCGTGCCCGCCGAAGGGCACCACCTGGATCACCACCGCGTTCGCCGGGAGGAACACCATGTTGGTCAGCCCGGCGCCGTGCACGCCGACCATGGCGTCGCAGGAGTTCACAACTCGCGAGAACTTGGCCACGTCGTGCTCGCCCTCCGACGTCACCACCTCGAATCCGAGCTGCTCGGCGAGTTGAGTGACGTCGCCGGCGTTCATGAACATTCTGCTCTTGGATCGCGTGATCAGGAGCAGCCGTGGCGGCTTCTTCTCCGCTTGCTCTGTTATTTTGGCGGCGTGGCGGCGGTTGAGGCCGTAGGTGGAGCTCATGAAGCGGCGGAAGTCCGCCATGGTGTACCCCGCTCGCGACTTCCCCGGGTCGATCGTGAGGTCCTCGTCGGCGCGGAGGCCGACGATGGCGCGGTTGAAGCAGTGCACGCGCCCGTCGTTGTCGAGGTCGATGGGGTCGTACTTGGAGATCCGGCGGAAGTAGTGGCCGTACTTTCCGGCCATCCACCACAGATTCAAGCGGGAGACGACGAGGAGGACCTCGCCGTCGAACTCACGCGCGGACTGGAACAGAGGGACGAGCACGTCGGCGAAATCGTGAAAGTAGTTGCCGACGTAGCCTCCCGTGGAGAAGACGACGGCAGGGACGGAGTGGGAGACAGCGCACGGCGGCGCGTCGCCACCAACGGCAGCGGAGCGGACGTCGACGGGCTTGATACCGCGCATCACGCTGCGGTCCCACTTCCGAGCGTACGGTTTCACCTGCCATGACCGACGCCCGGCGGACTGAGAGGAGGCCGAAACACGGAGCACTGACGGAGGGGAGTCTCCGCCGGAGACGATCCTGACGTCGCCGTAGATGTCGCAGAGATCGCACCGGTGGCTCGACGTGTCGCACATCGGCGTCTCGAAGCCGTCGTCCTCTGGAGCAAAATCGAATTTTTCGATCAAATCGCGCCTCAAAATCGAATTTTGAAACAAAAATCTCGATCTTTTCCCGCAAAAATCTGTTCTTGATTAAGGTTTGAAATCTTCACCTGAAGCAACTCCATTGCTTGAAAGTTCATCAGAAATCCTCGGCTTGCCGTTGGGCTCTGCGCCACAAAATTGCAGGAAAACAGATGAACAATAAGAACAAGCATAGAACAGTAGGAACATTCATCATCTTCCTAGCTCACCAATCCGTTGAGAAATCAAAGAACAGGCATCTGCTGGTTTTGACACCTGAGAAGCCACTGAAAAACCAACAACAATGTAAGAAAAAAAGAAACAAATTTAATAAAAAAAAAGGAAGGAAAACTGAGAACATACTAGATGGAAAAGAAAGCATGTAAGGTCTGTGCATGGTGAGAAAGGTGAGCGAGACAATAAAGCATCCAATGAAAACTCCAACTCCCAGACTCAGAAGATCAAATCCTCTGTGATACGAAGCTACTGCAATCTTCATCTTCTTCCCCAGCCACAGCTGCTTCTTCATTTCTCTCAAAGTTAAGAAGAAGAAGAAAAACAAGAAGAAATCATCTATGACTGAGACAAGGATGTGATACTTGAACTGGAAGACAAGGTCAGCTTAGGAATTTAAGTTGACCAATTAGTTAAAACCTTGTGATTCTTACTTTGATTAATGGAGTGTGTGTGAGAGAGCTTTTATTTATTCAAAAGTAATGCTTATAAAGATTATTTTGAAGTTAGTGAGAAGTTAAATTAACGAAGTGTTTGGAAATAGAAGATAAAAGTTAATATAAAGTAAAGTTGAAGAACTTGGTGAATAATACTTTCAAACTTAATTTTTAGTTAAATGGTAATAATATCTTTAAATTATATAAATTAATCTTTTTTAATTATCTAAATATATTTTTTAATTATCTAATTAGTATTTTTAAATATTTATCAAAATTAATTTTTTTATAATGAAATAATATATAAAATTAATAAAAATAAAAATAAAAAATGATAAAATTTATATAAATATATAAAAATATGTATAACAAATTCTAGAAATACAAATTATATAAAAATATAAAATATTATTTAAAAAATAAATATCATGGTGATAATTATGTAAATTGATAAATTTATTAAGGTAAAAAATGTGGTGGTAATTATGTAAAATGATAAATTTATTAAAGATATAAATGTTAATTTTTAATTTTAGACCATAAACAAAAAAATAGAAAAAAAAAAAACAAATTCTTGCTTCCAACTTTTAAGTAAAAGTTACAAAAATTGAACCAGAAGTTGACATTCACAAACACTTAAAAGTACATATAGTTAGAAGTTAAGAATCGCTTAGTAGAAGCTCTACCAAATATTTTCTTGGATGTGATATTCCAACATAAAGATCATTAAATAACACTTGCCCTATATAATAACGTAGTTGGTTTATATAAGAGTATTATTGTCAATAAATTTAGGATCGATTTTTAGCCAATGTGGAATGTCCCATTGTTACCTCAACCCCTCTTTACCTAGCTGTTATTTTTGAATGAAATTTCCGTGATTTACGTTCCTCCCAGACATGGGGCGAGATGATGATTTAACTTTAGCTACCAATTAAATACAGACACTTAATTTAGTACAAGGATTAAAGATTAGATTCTCAGCTAATTTAACTTTGGTTTAAAAATTTATTTTTATGGTGCAATGTGCAGATTTATTATTGAGTTTGATGCCATTTTGTTTAGTCTGGGAGTTGCAACTAAATCTACTAAAAAATTGGGGAAAGAAAATTTTTTGACTAGATTTGACAGTTACAAATTATATTTAAGGGTATCTTTTTGGTCATGCCGTGGCGTAGAGGTAGTAGAATGAAGAATTTTAAATATTCAGACTGTTTATTGTCGTCATCAAAAACTAGCTTTACGCTTCAATCCCAATGGAAAGCTAGAAGTGTGTGTACATTGTTTATCATCATAGGTTGTTTTTTTAATATCCACGCCAAGTTGATACTCGAATATATGATTATCATATGAAAATAGGATTAAATCTCCGAAGAATCAATCTATGAGAAATAAAATCTCTATTATCTAATGAGACGTCGCTCATTTATCCCAAATAAGTACTTGATTTATTCGATATCAATTAATACAGAATTATCTATGTATTTCATTTTTAAAAATTATTACTTCATGTTAGTCGGACTTAAAAATTATTCACCCCAAATGATTTATTATGGTAGGCCCTATTACAAAATACATGTAAAGATTTAATATGGTATGTCCCATTACAAAAATACATATAAATAAATCATAAAAATATTTTATTTTAACACAATAATCTTTTATATGGAAAATCAGGTGTCCAATCAAATATTTTACACCGTATAAAATATTTTACACCGTTAAAAATTAACCCCAAAACTTATTAAATCAACTATCCATACTAGTACAAACTATGTCAACCCATGAGGGCGGGACTAGTAATATCCATGATTGTATGTAACTAGCACGACACAACAACAAGGTGAGATCTCCCCGTCCATATTTTTGTGGATCAGATGATGGACCACATAGAATTGTAGCCGAATCATGATGATGATTTGGTCACAATTGATTGTGATCTCTCCTTGGGTTTACTGTCCCCCCATATTATAGTTTAGGTCGAGACGGGTAACCAAATGCCACCCGAAGACCACCCTCGCTTGGCGACTAATAACTTAGTCACTTGTCCACCACCGATGATCTTTGGACGGTCTCCGATCATCCGCCCCAACCTAAACTGAATTGCGACGGGATCTTCATCACAATCCGACTACAATTTCATATGATTTGTCTCCTAATCCACGACAAGATGGCCTAATCGATCATCAAGTTAAACAAGGTTCGAAACTCAAGAATGACCAAGAGTTCACCGTCGCATTTGAAAATTGGAGCATGTGGTCTACTAAATTTCTTACACTTCCGGATTTACCCAATAGGAGAATCAAGAAAGCCACTCACCTCTAGGACTAATGATACCTAACCTATAAAAAAAATCCCAATTTATCAATGATATTTCATCATCGAGACAATTAGCTAAATCACATAAAACCATTTCAGAGAAGTTCATCAATATCTTCTTTATAGGCTAAATAACATAAAACCATCTCAGAGAAGTTCATCAATATCTTCTTTCTATAAAAAACAAATCCTCTTCCAGAATCATTCTTGTTGAATGATCCAAATTGTTTTTGATTTTATTATAACAAAATATTCTTGGAAAAGATCCGTATCAATAATTATAATTCTATACATGAACATTTCCTTTGTTCATTCATAATAAAATATTTTCTTCGACCATAGATCAAAAAAACATAATTTTAGGGTCACAGGTATCAGAAGTTTAGGTTGGAATGTTAAGTGAAATTTAGGTTGGCATGATAAGTGAAACCGAAAGTCAAATAGAAGGAATTATACCTTGACCTTGCAATACTTCCAAGATTGCTTTTGATCAAAGACCAATTGATTTTTAACTGCAAAAAAGGATTCATAAACAAAAATATACATTTTTACTTATAAAACTACAAAAACTGTGACTTCACGGCACACAACAACAGATATTTCTCTGAAGTAGAAAAGTTTCTGAGAACAGTTGAGGAACAAGAGTTCTACTAATTAACTCAAAAATTGAACTGACTAACCTGATTTGTTTGTCGAAGCACAGGCAGAATCATTAGAATATATTCACACTATCAAAAAGACTACCCTCCGAAGCTAACCTAACCTGTCTGTGAATGAAAGTGAGGAGGTGAACAGAGTTCCGAATCACCAAGGGAAAGAAACATATCAGCTAACAAGTCAGAATTGAAACTGTAGTTTAGATATCAGCTCAACAGTAAACTCCAACTCCTCTTCTCAACTCCTGCTATTCTTACTCATGTCCAGAAACTCTTTTTGTTAGGTTTCATCGTCCGCGATAATTTAGCTACAAGAAGCATCTACCTTGTTTGCACCTTTAGTTATTCTTTTTCTGATCCGTTTCTTCTTCGTAGCACCAGCAGTGTTGCCACCATCCTGCATGAATCAGAGATCGGATCACGTTAAATTTTGTGGATCAACTGCATAAATTGTGTATGTAACTACCTACACGGAAACTCTTAACTCGAGCAGCAAGAACAGAAAGTGAAAACAGAAACGTGCAGATGGCATTTGTGTTAGTTCTCAATTTCGCATCCTTCATCTGTTATTAGAAAGTTGCTGATTTGAATTTACCAAGATGCATCTTACATTGTAAAATCACAAATTTATCCCATCTTAACTTTGATATAATTTAAATTGAATATTTAAGATGTTAAAGTGTCCCCAAATGTATTTTTTTCTTCTAAATCTATTCAAAATGCTTGTCAGTGTTAAATTTATCAAATGTTAACTTTGATATAATCTAAGTTTATGGGGCGGGGACAAGAGAGATACAAACGAATAACTTATACTATACTATTGTAGGGTATTGTGGGGCGTCTTTCAAGTAGATAAAAACATCATTTTTTTTCTTCTTACTAACAGCTATTCCTTGCGTTTACCCACATACCCAGCAAAACAAGTCAGAAAAGGCACAAAAACAAGATCTAAAATTGAAGAACTGCAAAGATGAAATAAGGTAGCTCCATAATCACCTGATTCTTCGTGATAGAAGCATCATCATTCGGCTTTTTCTTCTTAAATGAGAGTGGATTTGGGCCCTGTTGAAAATAATTAGTACACCCACACCATTAGTGGTGTAAAGTAGCCAAAATATGATAAATTGATACCAAGGAAACGTTCAAATGAAAATCATATAATCATAATTTAAGGATCCTATGACGCTCTATAGTCTGTTTTCAACATGAAAAATACCATTATTTGCAGTCTGCCACACAATATACCGTCGTCTTTAGGTGAGTCTTCTAAAAAAACTGTCTCAGCGACCCTTCATAATAGTCATTTTGAATAAATTGTAGTGCTCTACTAATATTGTCTAGTAATTTTAAATGATAATTAATTAGTGGTCAATGTTTAGATTTCATACTCACCTTTTATAAACGATGTCAATCATAATTCTTCAAATTATTTAGGTGCAAGAGGAGATGGAGTGTATTTGAAAGGGTAAGTTGACATAACATACCTTAACAACTTCAAATTATTTACATCTAGAGTATGTCTGCTATACATAATATTAATTAACAAATGGATATTTCTCATAGACATGACAAGGAGATACAAAAAATGGAGCTACTACTTTGCCAATCCTGTAGGTCGTCATGTCACAAAAAAAAACCATTAAATTAATAACAGTTCTAAAAAAATGAGGATTTCTCAAAGCCAGTTCAATATTTGCTGGTTACATGGACATCATTGCAGTAGTTGAAACAATCAACTTTATTTGTCATTAGCAGAAGTAGCTAAGTGTTACAGTCCGAGTGCAGGATCGAGTCCCATTGAGATCCGGATCCGTACTTAGTCATGCAACATGTAGGCGGAAAGGGAGGGGGAAAGACTCGTCTAGACAGAATCCAAATTACTCAATTTTTCTTCCTCTCTTTATTAATAATAACACTGATTATATAAGGAATCAAACATGACACGATTCAGAAAAGGCCAACCCATAAAGGAAACAAGGAATCAAAAATAAAAAAACTAATTAGGCATTATTTGTTTCTACTATAACAATAGTTAAATTAGGTTATTATTTAATTTTTACTAATTAGGCAATAGCTAATTTATTTCTACTATAGCAATAGCTAATTAGGCAGGAACCATGATTGTAAAATTCGCTAGGCGCTAATCGGGCGCCAAACCAGCGCCTAGGCCGCTTAGGCGGGGACTAGGAGCCATTAGGCGGATTCCACGGAATCAACATAAATTACATAATAAATCACATTCTATAACTCCAACACAATAACATCAAATTTAAAATGAGTTCAAAATTACACAATTAATAAAATATTACAAATTTATTCTACTTCTTCTCCATAATTTTCAACAACTTATTTTTCATCAGACACAACTCAATATCATCATTGTGATCCTCCTCTTCTTCTTCAGATACAAAATCATCCTCGTGAAATTCTCTCACTTTAGAGCTTCTTTGGGGTTGTCTAATGAAATGATGTTTCCAAAGGATGAGGCTTTGGCCAACCTTCAATTCAATCGCTTCCAAGTCACTCAGTTGAGGAAAGATTAGACAATAAATTTTTCTTCAAATTGATTTCGCTAGCCTTTTAACTCTCTGATTTCTCATAAATGTGGATTTCTTCATTTGCTCTGACTTCTTCAGCTATGGTTACTCAGTACGATGAAGCATGGTTTAAAGTGTTGTGCCAAGACGGTCGAAACGAGCGAAACATCTCGTTCCGCTCAGTGACAGGCGTCGGCACGACCTCGGCACTAGACCCTGTTAGTTAGTCCTAGGAAGATCGTACCGGTTCCACTGTACAAAAATTTTGTACAAGTGTCGAACCTTTCCTAAATAACCTATTGTGTTCTTTAGAAGTTAAATTAGAAATTGCAAACGGAACTTAACATTTGATTCCAAATTTAACTTATTTGTTCCTAATGGTTTAGACTTGGATCGCAAGCGGAACTTAACACTATTGATCCAAATCCACCTACGTTATAAATTCAATTAAATATTAATTTCCAAAATTGGCTTCCAGGTTAAACATGACGAGGGACAAGGCCTTCTTGGATATGGGAGCAACCACCACTTCCTAGACAAAGCCTTTTAAGGAAAGCTAATATTTAATTTCCTTATATAACTCTAGGTTTAACCAAAAAGAACAATCGAATCACAAATTCGAAAAACAAAGAAAAACACAAACACGAATTACTAATTCGAAAAACTAGCTCTAATGTCTCTTGTGTTTGGAATTCTAACAAAGAAAAATAACTAGCATGATGCAGAAGAAAATTACTAGTTATACCTTTTCTTTGTAAGCTAATGACCTCAAGATCTTCTGCCGTATTCCTCGCTTCGCCTTGGACGTCGTGTGAGCGATGATCCTCCAAGATGAACACCACCCAAAAACTCCTCCTCCTTCTCAAACTTTCGGTCACCACCACCACAAAAGAAAAGAGAGCAAAGGGAGAAGAGAGGGAGAGAGGGTCGACCACCAAGAGAGTCTCAACCAAGAGAATAAGAGTTGATATCTCATGAGGCCTTCTCACCCCTTCTTTTATATTACTTGTCCAAGGCAAATAAGGAAAATTTTTTTACAAAAATTAAAATCTTCCTCTAGTTTTTCCTTTTCCCTTTTTATTTTTCCTTTTCTTTCCTTTTGATTGAATCAATCACCAAATCATGGATTGATTGGATGATGATTTGGTCGGCCCCTTGCTTGGGCACCAAGCAAGGGTGGCCGGCCACTTATAGGAAGGAATAATAATTTTTTTATAAAATTTTACATGAAGAAATCCTCTTATAAAATTTTACAAGCTCTCTTTCCTAAAGTGGTTGTTAAAAAGGAAAGTTTAAAAATTAAAACCATGTTTTAAAATTTAAAACTTCTCTTCAAAAATTTCCTTTTTTAACATGGTTACAAAAAAATAGAAAATTTTAATTTTAAAACTTCTCTTCCTTTTTTTCTAAAACCATGAGGATGGTTAAAAAAGGAAAGTTTTAAAAACTTTTAAAACTCTCTATTAAACCATGTGACCTAATTCAAATAAGGAAAGTTTTTAAAATTAAAATCTCTCTTTTAAAACTTATAGTTTTCTACAAAGAGAAGATTTTAAAAATTCAAAACACCCCTCCTATTTGAATTTATTATGGTCAGCCCCTACTTGCTTGGTCACCAAGCAAGAGGGTCGGCCCTCTTAAGGAGATGGTGGCCGGCCATTGCTTGGTCACCAAGCAATGGGCTGGCCTTCTTTCTTGGACACCAAGAAGGACTTTTATTTGGATGGACTTGAGACTTTAATGAGGCTACGATAGGGACCTAGAGGAGAAATTGGTTTTGGCCTTCCGATGAGCTTGAGTATCCCGTGTTCGCCCCGAACACACAACTCAAGTTCATCAACAATAACTCATTCCACTAGAGAGTTATTGTTGCACTACCGCACCAATCCCAAATTACATTTATGGGCTCCTTCTTATCATGAGTGTGTTAGTCTCCCTGTGTTTAAGATAACGAATGTCCACTAATTAAGTAAGTTACTGACAACTCACTTAATTAATAATCAAGTTCAAGAGTAGTACCACTCAACCTCATTATCATGTCGGACTAAGTCCACCTGCAGGGTTTAACACGATAATCCTTATGAGCTCCTCTTGGGGACATTCTCAACCTAGATAACTAGGACACAGATTCCTTCTATAATCAACAATACATACTATAAGTAATATCATTTCTCAACTTATCGAGCCTATTGATTTATCGAACTAAATCTCACCCTTTGATAAGTTAAAGAAATAAATACTAAATATATATTCTTGTTATTATATTAGGATTAAGAGCACACACTTCCATATAACTAAGGTCCAGTTCTTTTATTAAGTCAATATAAAAAGAACTTACCTAAAATAATCCTACTCAATATACTTAGAGTGTACTAGTGTAATTTATTAGTCAAGATAAACTAATACCTAATTGCACTACGACTATACCAATGGTTTGTTCCTTTCCATCTTAGTCGTGAGCAACTATTTATAATTTATAAAGAATTGATAACATGATCTTCTGTGAGTGACACCACACACCATGTTATCTACAATATAAATTAATTGAACAATATACTTAAAAAATAAAATGTAGATATTTGATTAATGTGATTTTTTTATTTCAATAATAAATGTTTACAAAAGCTAGGCTTTTAGTATATACTCTAACAATCTCCCACTTATACTAAAAGACTAAGCTGTCATATCTGTTGTCATACATCTGATTCTCATCCCCTCCACATGCTGATCAAAAGCTTTCGCCGGAAGGACCTTAGTGAAAGGATCTGCCAGGTTATCTGCTGATGCAATCTTGGCGACGACAACTTCTCCTCGCTTGACGATATCTCGTATCAGGTGGTACTTGCGCTCTATATGTTTGCTCGCCTTATGGGCTCGTGGTTCCTTCGAATTTGCAACTGCACCGCTATTATCACAATAAATTGTGATGATTTTGGGCAAACTAGGAATCACATCTAAGTCCATTAGAAAGTTCCTGAGTCATACTGCTTCTTTGGTTGCCTCAGAGGCTGACACATACTCAGCTTCCATGGTTGAGTCTGAAACGCATTTCTGCTTAACACTCCTTCATGCAATGGCTCCACCTCCTAAAGTAAACACATAGCCTGATGTAGACTTACTATTGTCCCTATCGATTGGAATCCGTAACCCACAGGGAACAAATCATTGCTTGGTAAACTAGCGTATAATCTAGTCCTTCTCGGTACTTTAATATATGCTTTCGATCAATGTCCTTGTCCGGATTACTCGATGTCGCTAACCACAAAGCAGATATCGGTCTCGTCTGTGACATTGTATCATAAGGCTTCCAAAACATAAGCGCCTTCATATCCTCTATCTCCTTTGATGTCGTCGGACATCTCTTTAGATAAGGTTACTCCACGCCTAAAAGGTAAGAAACATTTCTTGCATGCTAAAACGAGCGAGGATTGTATCTATATATGAAGTTTGAGATAGACAACATTCTTTTCTTGCGATCCCTTATAACTTTGATCCAAAGAATGTGCATTCTCCTAAGTCCTTCATATCAATTGTTTGACAACCGTACCCTTACGTCCGATAATACCTTGGCATTGTTGTCGATTAACAAAATATCATCTATGTATAGTACAAGAAATACCACCACATTTCCGTTACACTTTTGTACACAAGACTCGTCGGACCGAATAAATCCATACGGATTACTTCGTTAAGCCGGATGTTCGAGATCTTGAAACTTGCTTGATCCATAAATAGACCGATTAAACACTAGATGCTCTTTGCTTTTTCAATGAATCTCTCGATTGCTTATATGGATGTTTTCTTGAGACTTAGTTAAGGAAAGGCATCTTGACATCCATTTGCTAAATCTCATAATCCGTATGAGCGTAATGAATAAGAGTATCCGGATAGACTTTAGCATAGCTACCGTGAAAAAATCTTCTCATAATCGATTCTCTCTTTACGAGTATTTTCATTAAGCCTTGCTTTGAAGGTTTCTACCTTCCCATCCCTCTTTTCCTTTTGTAGATCCACTGCATCCAACGGCTTTTACACCATCGGTGGTTCTGCAAACTCTCGGACCTTATTAGAATCATAGATTCTATTTGAGAATTCATTGTCTTTGCGAAGATCTGCGTCTTTATCTTGGAGTGCTTCATCGTATAATGGGAAATCGGGTTCGTGTTTACAGGATCAAATCAAGATTCTCCCAACATGAATCTCTCGGGTTGCCTCACAACCCTCCCACTACGACGAGCACTATCTGTGGTTGTGTATCGTGTGTGACACGTGTTGCGGTCTCTTATGGTCATCTTGTCTTGTTGTAATGTAAGCTAGCGATGTCCTCATCTTTTCGGTTTACATGAGACGACACTGTTGATGAGATATGAAAAAATCACATTGGTAGGAATGACCTTATGGTCTTTAGGACTATAAAATAAACCACCTTCGTTCCTCTAGGATAACCCACAAACACGCGAACTTCGTATGAGATTCTAACTTATCAGCATTAGCTAAGCAGACCGATATTGATGAGGACTTGCATAGCCTTCAGCTGCCCGTGTACGGGCGGGAGACATGCCCGGATTTTCTTTAGAATGTTCTTGTTTCAGGTCTACAGGGCCTCGGGGCCGAGATTGGTAATGTTTTTGGTGTTTATTTTCTGATATTTCCTCCGTCTCCAATCTACTCGTCATGGATTTCGCTGTTTCTTATTCGAATTTAGATCTGAACATCTTTCTATCTATCTCTTTTTGTGTTCAATTGTATAACATGGAACCAGAATTGTAATAACTTCTTCTAGTTCGATGGTGTTTGTATACTTAGCTTTCTTGTTCATTATCTTGTCCAAGAATTAGGGCATTAGTAAATGTATCCGTATCTTGAATAATCGTCTATAAAACAAACAAAGTATTCGAAATCACCTCTTGCCTGGATAGACATAGGACCACACAAATCAGATGAACCAGTTCTAATACATATTTGGCTCTATACCCCTTAGCCTTAAAAGGTCTCTTGGTCATTTTACCTTCCAAGCAAGATTCACAGGTTGGAAAGTTTTCCAACTCTAATGTACCCAAGAGTCCATCGGCTATAATCCTTTGAATCCTACTTAAGTTAATATGACCAAGCCTTAGATGCCAAAGATAGGGGTGGCAATTTTTGACCCGACACGAAAACACGACCCGAACCGAACACGAAAAAATCAGGTTAGGGTTGGGTAGTTTCGAGTTCGGGTCGAAATCGGGTCGACCCATTTGACCCATTTAATAAACAGGTCAGGTTCGGGTCAACCTGAAATGACCCAATTATAACCCGCGAACCCGTTTATAAATAATTATAAATTTAAACTAAAATTTCAAATTTAAAAAAGTTAAAAACCCTAAACATAGAGATATGCTATGCTATTGATTGCAATGTTGCTATGGCTTATCATTTATGATATGAATTTTCAATTTATGTAGATAAATGTTATTTTTAATTTTTAATTTAATATACAAAATTTATTTAATGAATTCAGGTCAGATTCGGGTCAAATGGGTCAAACAGATTAAACGGGTCAAATGGGTCAAATGGGTCGAACGGGTTAAACAGGTTAAACGGGTCAAACGGGTCAAACGGGTCGGGTTCGGGTCGGGTTCGGGTTCGGGTCAAGTGCAAATAAACAGATCAGGTTCAGGTTGAATATTTTGACCCGAATTAATAATCAGGTCGGGTTCAGGTTGTCATTTGCCAACCCGCCAACCTGCCAACCCGAACCCGAACCGAATTGCCACCCCTAGCCAAAGATATGTTTGGTTCATCTCCGAAGGTTCTTTTCTTTTATTAGAGTTAGAAGATGTGTTATTAATTTCCATTTGTTGCTTTATGGGAGAAATTGGATTTAATGTATATAAATTGCCAACCAATGCACCAGAATAGATAATAACTCTATTTCTCTTTATAACTACATTGTTACTAAAAGAAACAGAATATCCATCCAAATACAGTTTAAAAACTAAAATTAAATTCTTTCTAAAACTGGGTACATAAAGATAATTTCTTAAAACCAAACTTCTATTCCTATCAAAAGATAAGTAGACGTCTCCCACTGCAACAGCCGCCACCTTAGTAGTATTGCCCATGTAGACGATTATCTCTCCTTCAAATAGTCGTCGGGTTTCCTGGAACTCCTGCAAAGAGTTACAGACATGATCAGTGGCTCCCGTATCTACACACCAGGTGCTGGTAGATAACACCGCTAAACATGTTTCAACTACTAAAGAATGAGATATACCTTTATTGTTCTGATTCCTACGAGGACAGTCCGCCTTCCAATGTCCTTACTGCTTGCAGATGAAGCACTTACCCTTCGGCTTCTTCATTCCAGTTTTTTGTCCTGTACCCTAGGGTTTATTCACTTTCTTTGCTGAAAAGACATGTTTCTTCTTCTTCTTGCCTTTCGACTTAGAAGTAGAATCATTTTCAGCATAGTGAATCTGAGAACTGTGACGAAATATACCTTCTGCTGCCTGTAGTTCTGTCAGAAGTTCCGCTAACGTATACTCCCTTTTATTCATGTTATAGTTCAGGCGGAACTGCTCAAAACTTCTGGGTAGCGTTTGGATAATTATATCGACCTAGGTTTCCCAATCGATTTCTCCTCCAAGGACTTGTATTTCATTCAGATAAGTCATCATTTTGAGGATATAATCCCTTACGGGTATCCCCTCAGACATGGTAGCTGTCATTAACTTTCTCATTGCCTCTTGCCTAGCAGTCCGACTCTGGTGCCCAAAGAGTTCTTTGAGATTGTTCATTATATCATAAGCAGTTGGTAAATCTTGATGCTGATGTTGTAATACATTTGACATTGAAGCCAAAATGTAACACCACGCCATCTCATCTGCTTTTACCCATTTCTTATGATACTCAATCTCCTCTGGGGTAGAGTCACCATTAGGTGTATCTGGGCATACCTCTGACAGTACAAACTTATAGCTTTCAGCAGTTAAGAACAATATCCAAGTTCTTTTTCCAATCTATATAGTTGGGACCAGTAAGTCTATTCTCTTTCAGAATAATGGTCAGTGGGTTGAAAGTCATCCTAAGAATCACAAAAATAAACTTTGGTCAAGACTCTAAATTTAGAATAATATTGATTTCTCAAACAATACTATTTTAAATTAACCAACACCTCAAATCACCGTGAATTTTGCATGCATAATAGTATGGACATATACAAAATCAAACATTTATAAGAGGAGGTTTTACCCATTAATTTTATTCTTGTCAACATAACTTTATGACAAATAAAATTAATAGTTGGTTTTCCTTCGGTCACACAAATAATAGCAGTGACTCCGATGGGGAGGATATTATTAGACGTGCCTAAGTGTATACCATTACTTGACACTTAGTCCATTAATAAGATTGTGCCCCTTCCGATGGGGAAAATCACACGCTCTTAATTAATTTCCTATAGTCATCCAAAATGGAAGTTTGATCTAGTGATCCACAAACAAACTCATCCGATATGGAGGAAGGCACTCAGAGTCAACGTGCAAGTTTGTTTACATCACTTACAAACCAGTAATGGGGATCGTGAAATTTATTAAAATTCCTCTCCCACTTAGTTATTTAAAAATGAGGATTTTAACCTATGCTAGCATATCATGCATACATACATCACAGTCAATAAAAGCAATAAATTTAGAAATTAATTTTCCAACTATTATGACATTTTCCATCACTGTCTTCAGTATGCTCCAACCCTAGCTGCTGCCATCTTTAGCCACCACCATCGGGTTGAGTTGTCGCATCTATCTTACTTCTTATTCCGCTGCGCTTCTGGTCCTCCAATAGCACCACGCCTCGCAAAGATACGATCCGCGACTAATATAGAATTTTACATATATCGATCCTATATTCCATAAAGGAATGTACATGTATTCTAGATTGAACAAAAAATAAAATTCTAAAAATAATACAGCTCCTGCTGTATTTGATACATACAATCACGCACACAAAAATAATGCTCTTGACATGTCCAAGGGTTCAATCACACACAATATTTATATGTCATAATAGTTGGAGCCTGCAACCACAAAGTTAGCACATCCTACTATTATCCTGCCTAAATTATGTATGACATGTGCATAATTAATTTGAAAATTAAAACACACATAGGCAAACCCTAGTTCTGATACCAATTGTTAGTTAGTCCTAGGAAGATCGTACCGAATCCACTGTACAAAAATTTTGTACAAGTGTCGAACCTTTCCTAAATAACCTATTGTGTTTTTTAAAAGTTAAATTAGGAATCGCAAACGGAACTTAACATTATTTATTCAAAATTTAACTTATTTGTTCCTAATTGTTTAGACTTGGATCGCAAGCGGAACTTAACACTATTGATCCAAATCCACCTACGTTATAAATTCAATTAAATATTAATTTCCAAAATTGGTTTCCAGGTTAAACATGACGAGGGACAAGGCCTTCTTGGATATGGGAGCAACCACCACTTCCTAGACAAAGCCTTTTAAGGAAAGCTAATATTTAATTTCCTTATATAACTCTAAGTTTAACCAAAAAAAACAATCGAATCACAAATTCGAAAAACAAAGAAAAACACAAACACGAATTACTAATTTGAAAAACTAGATCTAATGTCTCTTGTGTTTGGAATTCTAACAAAGAAAAATAACTAGCATGATGCGGAAGAAAATTATTAGTTATACCTTTTCTTTGTAAGCTAATGACCTCAAGATCTTCTGCCGTATTTCTCGCTTCGCCTTGGACGTCGTGTGGGTGACGATCCTCCAAGATGAACACTACCCAAAAACTCCTCCTTCTCAAACTTTCGGCCACCACCACCACAAAAGAAAAGAGAGCAAAGGGAGAAGAGAGGGAGAGAGGGTCGGCCACCAAGAGAGTCTCCACCAAGAGAATAAGAGTTGATATCTCATGAGGCCTCCTCACCCATTCTTTTATATTACTTGTCCAAGGCAAATAAGGGAAAAATTTTTACAAAAATTAAAATCTTCCTCTAGTTTTTCCTTTTCCCTTTTTATTTTTCCTTTTCTTTCCTTTTGATTGAATCAATCACCAAATCATGGATTGATTAGATGATGATTTGGCCGACCCATTGCTTGGGCACTAAGCAAGAATGGCCGACCACTTATTGGAAGGAATAATAATTTTTTTATAAAATTTTATAAGAAGAAATCCTCTTATAAAATTTTACAAGCTCTCTTTCCTAAAGTGGTTGTTAAAAAGGAAAGTTTAAAAATTAAAACCATGTTTTAAAATTTAAAACTTCTCTTCAAAAATTTCCTTTTTTAACATGGTTACAAAAAAATAGAAAATTTTAATTTTAAAACTTCTCTTCATTTTTATCTAAAACCATGAGGATGGTTAAAAAAGGAAAGTTTTAAAAACTTTTAAAACTTTCTATTAAACCATGTGACCTAATTCAAATAAGGAAAGTTTTTAAAATTAAAATCTCTCTTTTAAAACCTATAGTTTTCTACAAAGAGAAGATTTTAAAAATTCAAAACACCCCTCCTATTTGAATTTATTATGGTCGGCCCCTACTTGCTTGGTCACCAAGCAAGAGGGCAGGCCCTCTTAAGGAGATGGTGGCCGACCATTGCTTGGTCACCAAGCAATGGGCCGGCCTTCTTTCTTGGACACCAAGAAGGGCTTTTATTTGGATGGACTTGAGACTTTAATGAGGCTACGATAGGGACCTAGAAGAGAAATTGGTTTTGGCCTTCCGATGAGCTTGAGTATCCCGTGTTCGCCCCGAACACACAATTCAAGTTCATCAACAATAACTCATTCCACTAGAGAGTTATTGTTGCACTACCGCACCAATCCCAAATTACATTTATGGGCTCCTTATCATGAGTGTGTTAGTCTCCCTGTGTTTAAGATAACGAATGTCCACTAATTAAGTAAGTTACTGACAACTCACTTAATTAATATCTAAGTCCAAGAGTAGTACCACTCAACCTCATTATCATGTCGGACTAAGTCCACCTACAGGGTCTAACACGACAATCCTTATGAGCTCCTCTTGGGGACATTCTCAACCTAGATAACTAGGACACAGATTCCTTCTATAATCAACAACACATACTATAAATAATATTATTTCCCAACTTATCGAGTCTATTGATTTATCGAACTAAATCTCACCCTTTGATAAGTTAAAGAAATAAATACTAAATATATATTCTTGTTATTATATTAGGATTAAGAGCACACACTTCCATATAACTAAGGTCCAGTTCTTTTATTAAGTCAGTATAAAAAGAACTTACCTAAAATAATCCTACTCAATATACTTAGAGTGTACTAGTGTAATTTATGTCAAGATAAACTAATACCTAATTACACTACGACTATACCAATGGTTTGTTCCTTTCCATCTTAGTCGTGAGCAACTGTTTATAATTTATAAAGAACTGATAACATGATCTTCTGTTAGTGACATCACACACCATGTTATCTACAATATAAATTAATTGAGCACTATACTTAACAAATAAAATGTAGATATTTGACCAATGTGATTTTTTTATTTCAATAATAAATGTTTACAAAAGCTAGGCTTTTAGTATACACTCTAACAGACCCATGACAACTGCGACGTGTTGCGCGACCCCGTGACCATGGCTGAGGGGTCACGCAACCCCCCGGTAATGCCGAAGTTGCGCGAGCTTGCGAGTGGTGTCGGATTTCAGATATTTTTAAATTAAACTTAGGTTCATTATTTTATTCAACTCCTAGCTATGATGGAAATAATCTAAAGAAATTTTATTAAATCCTAATAAAATTATCTAATTAATTTATATTTCATTTATTTTAATTTAAAAATTATAATAAAATTTTTATTTATTTATTTATCTATTTTCATATCTTTTCCCTTTTTAAAGATTATTTTTTATATTGCTTATTTTTTAAAATATTTATGTTAAATATTTTATTTTTTAATTAATATATTTTATATTTAAAAAATACCGAAACTGTATCGGCACGGTACGACACGTTACCGAAACCTAGGCACGGGTCGAAATTTTAAACCTTGCGATGAAGATGAAGTTTGATGCTAACCGCTAGGACAAGCCAACAAACCAATTTTCTTGTTGGACCAAGGTTTAGGCTTATAAAACTTAAGGCCAATACAAAGCCTATTCCTGTCTAGGCACCAAGGCCACCTAAGTTGGCCAACTAGCATATTTTCGGTGTGGCTGGCTAGTGCCTAGCAGCAGTAACTAATTTGCTTCCAACTATCGCAGCGTTCAACAATGGCGTCCACCTCGACGTCCACATCATCACTCTCCTCAATATTGAGCTTGTCCTCAAGCTCGAAAGTGGGGTATAACACTACTAATAGCATGGAGGAAAACTTCCGAATCCACTTCCCCCTCTTCCTCACCTTCCCTGTCATCATTAGACATTTACACTTGTGACTCGTGGAATAGGACTCATCACAGTTAAAATAGAGGTCCTTGGCTCTCCGTTCTACCATCTTAATGTGAGTCAAATGCTTGAAGAATGAAACAAGTGGAGTCTCCTTGCTGATGCCCCCCCGTTGTCTTGGTCTTCGCCAAAGGAGGGCCTCCACTACTGGTGTTGAGCTTAGTTGTGGTCCCGCCCCAATTCGTGCACAGCAACCCCCCGCCTTGATGGAAGCACTGCTTTTGTTATAATGTCCTGGTCATATTCATTGAAACACCTAGATTTTCAGGCTTCTACAGTTCAATGTCGATACAGAGATCTTCGACTAGACCTGCAATGAACAAGTCAACCTGTTATTATGGTCCGAGGTCCGAGGTCCGAGCGAGGTGGGACTGGAATTACCGCTGGTAGTCTTCTACCGAGCCTGCCCGCTTTAGATTTGCTAGCTCTCCAAGAGGGTTGTTGTTCATAGTCGGCCCAAAGAGGATATGACAATGGTTTTTGAATTGCTTCCGAATTATATCTGGCTCTTCCTGTTCCATCTGATCAAACCAAAGTTGGCTTCCCCTACCAAGCGGAAGGCAACAAGGCCAACCTTGTCAGCTTCTATGGTCATTTGGTTAGCAAAGAATTTTTTGCACCTTTTAATTCAACCCAGTAGATCTTCTTCTCCAGAATAGGTGGAGAACTTCATCTTCGAGTACGCGGAACAGGGTGCCACTAATTGGTGGTTTAGGTTTAACCTCCGAGGCTTTGGAAGAGCCATACTCCACGCTAATAGGGTTGTTTGCGGTGGGCACCAGCTGTCGTCTTGTATCTTGAACAATACAAGATAACTCGACCATCTGCTCCTGTAGTCCTCGTTGGCGAAAGGTGATTTGCTCCATGAAAACTTGTTGCGAGATCAATCTTTCCATGAAGGCATCATGTTTGGATGTGATAGGATCTGTGTCACTCGTGATCGGCTCTGATACCAAGTTGTTATGGTCCCAAGTGCAGGATCAAGCTACAGATTGAGATCCGGATCCGTACTGTCATGCAACATGTAAGGGGGAAGGGAGGGGAAAGACTCGTCCTAGACAGAGTCCAATTACTCATATTTTCTTCCTCTCTTTATTAATAATAACACTCCTTGTATAAGAAGTCAAACATGATACGATTCATGAAAGGTCAACCCATAAAGAAAACAAGGAATCAAAAATAGAAAAGCTAATTAGGCCATTTTTTATTTCTACTATAGTAGTAGTTAAATTAGGCCATTATTTATGTTCTACTAATCAGACAATAGCTAATTTATTTCTACTATAGCAGTAGCTAATTAAGCAGTAACTAATTTGCTTTACAACAATAGCGGCGCCCACCTCGGCGTCCACATCACCAAGCATGCAAGAATAGGTGCCTACAGGTCACATAAGCTATTTACTAATAGAATGGTAAGCATCTGCCTTCAGCTTGGAATGGGTGTTCACCGAGACTGACTGAAATGTTGTATCAAACTAAGAGAAACTGGAATAGTCATTTGCAGAATGTTAATAATAACAGACTAAATTACTAATATAATTTCTATAAATTTCACATATTAGTTGAATAAGAACTTGGATCATAATGAATGAACCTTAAGATGAGATAACTATGAATGAGGAAGTTGCCTAGTACTTGTTTCATTAGAACATTTATGCCAAAGCTAACCTTTGCTCTCTTTCGTATAAATTGACTTCTCTGTGATACACCTAGCATTCTTTTCTTAGGACAAGCACTTCCAAGGAGTGTTTCATCTGCATCGCCTATAAAGGAACTAATATTGACAATCACAGCAAATTATAGCTATGCAGAAAGAAGCATATCAAGGAAAAAAAGGGTTGGAAATGTACTACTGTAGAGGTGAATAGAAGTAATCTTGTTACAAGCCCATGTTAGCATAGTCAACTTTAAGCATAAACAAGCTTGGATTTGTTCTCTTGCTATGATCCTCTGGAAATTGGCATAGGAGTTCTGTACAAACTCATATATAAAGGATGCACCTTTATATGAAAAATAAAATTTTGTACTTCCAGCCTCAAGACTAGTTTCATAAGCCTTCACAAAATAAACTAATCAAAATAATACGAACTACAAGTCAAGCTGGGTATGATAACCTTTGTCCTTATGTTCAACCCGTATACAAAAACTAAATGGGGCCTTAAAATTTATCCATGCCTTTTGACAATGGATGTCCATTTTCACTTTCTCCAAGATGTAAACATACTTTCTCAGCAATGTAACCAACTAGTTACAATTTAGTAGCTGCAAAAGTTTCATTCAAGCAGAACACAACAAGTATTCATTTGTGGATTGAACTAGCACAATTCTAAGTCATTCTCAGAGAAGTCCGGGGAACCAATAGAAATGATGTTTCTGATAAGTAGCATCTTGGGTATCAACCACTAAAGAGCTGCATGACTCTGACTTAATGAAATTGGTGAAACACAGAATAAGTGTGCTCTTTAGCTTCAAGGTCGATCAAATAAATCTATCATAATCATGTACACAGGTCCAAAAATCATTATACAAGTTTTGAAATAAAAGACAGAAAAGAGAGAGAACCACCTCCTGGAACCTTTTCCTCATATCTGCATCTTGGGTAGCAACAAAGAAATGCTCCGAATTTGGCTCTCCAACAACTGACTCAATGGAGGTCGTGGTGTTAATCCTCTTCTCATGCTTCTTTCTGCATAGCAACAATCTTTTAACTAGTAATATGTAGAATTCTCGAAAGATAAGAAACCTATTTTTACCAATGTGGCATGTGAGGAAGAATATCAAACAGACAAACCTCGCCATCATGAGCTGCTGAGCAGCTTCAAGGGCCTCGTGATGGGATTCACCAAGGCTTCTAAGCTCTCCAATAATGCATCTACAAGAGAAACATATATATACTTATATAGGAACAAACTTGTTTTTTTTTTGGGCCACAAACAGAGGTAGAACGAAAAGAAGAAATATCAAATGAAAGAAACAACTCAAACCTAGTGGTGAAGGGGAGAACTCGAACTCCAAAGAGACGAGCGACGGCATCATTAATAGGGGTGAGGCGATTTAGGACAAGGTGATGGATGAAGTGCCATCGCAAAGAACCTTATAGGGCTCTCGGAAGCCAAAGCAAGCATAGTAGAAGCGCACCACCTTGCGATGACACTTATGCTTCTTTACTCTCATAGTCCACTGTACACTTGCTGCTCACCTGCTGTTATCCCGTAACTGTCAGTCTAAAGAGGTTGGGCATAGTGCTTGACCACAGGTTTCCTCCTGTTATAAAGAAGAAACATTATATCTATCACTCATATTAAAGCCCGTGGCCAATGCCTCTGCAGCTAGCAAGGAACTTCTCTCCTAAGCGTTCCCGAGACAAATATGCGATCTTAAGTTTGATGGAACTAGTAATAATCATCTAGTGTATGTGAAGAGTAGATACCAGCTCGAGACACTAATATTGAATTAATATTGCATTGCTTCGTTTTCCTTTCGGAGCAAACAAAAAATGCACGGATTCAAAGGAATAAAAACACACTTTCTCGAACCACAAATCGCACAGGAATTAATAAAAAATATGAATAAGATAGTCAAAGCTCAAGATCTAACAGATTCTAGAACGAAGTCGATAAATTACATTAGAAAGGAACATATCAAGAGCATATTATATAACCACCAACAATCTAGTCGAACTAGATCAATCTCTCTCAAAATAGTGAAGTAGATGCATTTTTTTTTTTAAAAAAAAAAATCACCTTTAGATGAACGAGCGCCGATAACCGTAGAAGAACCAGAGCGGCGAGGGCAAGACGAAGGATCGGTCGGTGCTTTTTTGCGCTGGGAGAAGGAAGGCGTTTTATCCGATAAACCCTAATGCGACAGCTAAACCGAACCGCTTGTGACTGGTTCGACACACATTCAACCTAAACTTTCGAATCCACGACAACCATCGCCATTAATGCGAATCTCCTCCGACAGCAGCGTCAGCAACAGCTTGTTCTGGCGGCGCCGGCGGGTGCCCCTTCCTTCGGAAGCGGCGCTTTTTGTCGACGACCTCCGTGAACGGAAAACCCCATGCCCAGCCAGTTCAGTCTTAAATAAAATAAAATAAATCCGTTCCGTTACAATCTTCATGTCGATTATAACATACACCGATACCGTTATGCACGTTTAAGTCGTATTAAATATTAAATGTCCTAATTGTATCCGTTCCGTTTCTTCCAACGGTTAATTCTCCAGCCTTTGCTTCGCAGGCAGCTCCGATCCTTAAGCGATCCCTTTTGTTCTCCTCTCTTCGTGGGATCGCCGGGAATCTCCCCTCTTCCTGCCCGTTCCAGCGTTCCTCTCCAATCCCTAATCAATATTCCTCATCGGCGATGGATTCCGATCCCAATTCGCGTCGGCCGGGCAATATCGTCTTCTTCAGCATCTCCAAGGATCAGGATCTCGTCCACTTCTACAATGGCGGCGGCGAGGACCTCCGGGCGCTCGCCCAAGATTGGCTCCGCAACGCAAAGCGATACCACGTGTGGCACTCCCACACCGAAGGCAACAAGACGTTCGGCTTCCTGATGCGCGACGGCCTCACCTTCTTCGCCATCGACGACGCCGCCGGCTCCGGCAACGCCGAGATGCTCTCCTTCCTTGAGCGCCTCCGAGACGTCCACAAGAATGCGCCAAGGAAGGACAAGATCGACGGGGAGGTGCTCAACTGGGTCCTCCGGGTGAGATCCGCCGATAAATCGAGGAACGGGTCGAAGGACGACGGGGCTCTGAAGATCGAGGAATTCCCGGGGTCGGCTGGGGGCGTGATTTCTCTCAGCCAGAACTTGAGCTTGAGGCTCATGGCGCAGCAGCGCGCTCGGAAGTTGTGGTGGCGGCAGCTGAAGATCGTGGCCGCCGTCGACGTGCTGCTCTGTCTCGCGATGTTCGCGATCTGGTTAGTGATCTGCGAAGGTTTTCAATGCGTTTCTTGATGCTTCCCGTCGGCATTCTCGCGCCTTCAATCTGAAAAAAAAAGATGCAATTTTTAACGAGTTTGGCGGATTGATGACCGCCGGCGATGATCTGAAGCACCTTGTTCATGTATCTTTTGAATCTGCTCCTCCCCAAAACGTCTCTTTTTTCTTGTAGATATCGTTCAATCAGAACCAGCTGGTTGAATTTGACCTGCTGTAAATATCTCCATGAACATATTCTATCCGATTCCGCAAAGCGTCAATCCGACATGATTTTTGTTCATAATCTATCGTATTAATTCTCAAACCTCAATTTCTTGATTTCTTTTCAGTTATGAAATTTACGAAACCTTCAAACATCTTGCATTACCTCTTATTACAAAGATTCAAATCTACCTCATGGAGTTGACTGAAGATTATGGATAAAGATGGGCATTCCATTCCATTCGTTTCCATTCGTCAAGGTTCAAGAACAAAGAAAGTGGTGATTTAATACAGCATGGCTCAGGCACAAGCCATTTCACCTCTACATTTCTAGCAGAAAGAAAACTAATAACCAAGTAGGATACACACAATTAGTGACCAAACTTTCTAACAAAAACGGGTAGGTTTTTTCCACTGAGTGAGCACAAATCAGCAATTCTAAGCATAACCACCAGTGTCGCCGTCTTCGAGGTTGCTCTGATCAGCACCAGCGTCCGCATCAGCATCGAGCAAGGATTTCTTTGAGCCAAGCTTGATGGCCTCAGCCATCATTGCCAACTTCTTCTTGGGAGAGAGTCTCTTGGCCTCTTCACTTGTGTAGATGTATATCTTCCTCACCATGTTGCAGAACTCACTGCATACAGACGTTTGTTAATCCAAATTACGACGGCACAGTGCACAATGAATTTAAGAAAATTGTGGAGCCTTACAGCCAGGGGTCATCGCCGACCATCATTGTGTCGTCCTCATCATCTGTGTAGACGACTACCCACTTTTTGAGTGCACCGGTAAGCTCCCCTTTGATACTGAACATATCTTCTAACTTATGTACAAGTTTATCGTATCCGGATAATCTGGTTAAGTCCACTGCCCTGCCAACTGCCATTCCTTGCATGTGCACCTGCACAAAGAAAGGGGACTCAGCTACCGATTTTAAGCTCCAAACTTCTGTCGATGCAGAAGAAGCAGAGTTTCGAATTGACAATAAAGCATGGTAATACAGGAATCAAGAGAAGGCATCAAATTGGGAGGAACAAAATTCCATAACCTTGGTGCAGCTCCTGAGTTGCCGGGTTTGCATCTCCCTCGAACACAACTTATCGGTCTCACTGGTGACTGCAGGTGTGCCAGATTGGTCAGCAGATGGTTGTGATTGTTGCTCTGAATCTACTTCCAAAGATGTCATTGACTTGTCCGCCCCAGCTCCGGCAACGATTGGAACCGATGATGTTACTTCTATTCCGCGCCCTTCAGTTAGGTGAATACCAAATAGCCTGCAGCCTTTGTAAGTCTCCTGCCTTCGAACACATGATTCCTTATTGCTGCTTGCCGACAAGGCATCACTTTGAGTTTCTGGTCTGACTGGCCGGCACATGAGGCTGCTGGCAACGGTCGGAGAATTTTTTGTTTCAAGTCCAACAGAATTAGAATTAGATACAGGTGAGAACACAGTGATTGGTTTAGATGGTGAATATAGCTCCGAAACTCTTTGCGAAGTTGAGAAAGAGAACATTTGGGTAGTCTGGGATGGCGTTTTCCATGCACCTATATACGAGTAACAGTGAGAATAACACGTTCAATTTTATTAGCAGGGAATCGAACAACATGTGAACTGCCTAAATGTTGATACAATAAAAAAAAAACTAGGAAGACAAATTCACATCTAGGTTAATAGGCTCAAAGGAAATATTTGAAATCACCAAAACTCATAAATGATCTTTGATTCAGTTAAAGGAGAGCCATACCAGACGCAGACGATACATCAGATGAAACAGGAAGTGAAACCGGTGGTCGTGCACGCTTGACTCTCTGAAATGGTTGGGAGATCGGAGGAATAGCTGCGACGAATGGCTCCAATTCCCAAGGAGACACTCTCTCTGGAAGGGCAACTGATAATCGCTCATCCCATCGGACCTAATCAGAAAATACAAACATGTTTTTAAAGGATCTCAGCAACTGTAAAACAAGCAGTTTTACACCAACCAAAAAAGAATTTTACAAAGTTTCAGTTAGGATCGTACTTTTACTACTCAAATCAGGAAGCCTTTACCTTTAATGATCTCCATTCTGAATCTTCCCATTGAGAAAATGCCTTCTCATTTACACCGACAATAGTACCACTTAATCTGCATCATGAAGTGGAAATTAGCTTAACAATAGTAAATGCCAGAATCAACCAGAAACTGTTTCAGTACCTTCTTTCAGGAGACTCATCACCCTCAAATCTCATCTTGAACCTCATCCCGACAGACAATTTGTGGTTTTTAGCCTCAAGATATTTGTTCAGGCTTACGATAAATTCAGATTGGCTTACTCTAAAGCATTGCACTCATCTTTATTAATTGTTTGATCAAGAAATACAAGTTGATACTTAAGATAAATGGGTTAGTTCAGCTGTATTGGAAATTAGAAACTAGATGATGAAGAATATGAAAACAGAAGGAAAATAGCAAACTAGATGAAGAAAATGAAAAATTCCAAACTTCACACTACACGTTCAAAATTACAGAGAGAATTGTGCAATGGAGTATTCACAAAAAAAAAAAATAGCAAGAAGAACATGGACATCAAGCTAGCAGATCTTTTGGAAGCAGAAAACAACAGAGAGTATGCAATTTACCGTGGCTTATAGAAGACAGAAAAAAGAGTGCCCGTAGTGATTGCGTGGGATGCTGTAGCAAGAACTCCAAGATGCATGCTATGACTGGATATGACAGATGATGGCATGTTATTTAACTGTCTCTTGAGCCTTCTGACACCAACACGCAGTTCATCGTTTTCCCCTCTGCCATTAATGTGCAAAGATGACATTTCATATATGAAATTAGAAGTGCTATAATTTAGCATCTTAAAGTCAACATAATCAACTAAACAAACGATTTCCTGACCTTAGAAATATAAACGCATCACCAGCTACCAATCGCTTTGAACCAACAAATACACTCCAACCAGTTGTAAGAAGGTGGCGCTTAGGTTGACCTGGAAGAGAAGTACATAATAGAGTAGTAAGCTTCATTTCAGAGACTAGTAATTCAAATGGTTAAATGCGATAACAAAATATTTAGTCAATGTGACGAATGACGTACAACCTACTAAAGTCGAGAATTTTGACTAAGCAAAATTACTTTAATCCTAAAATGTGGTTTGCTATACTTGATACTTGTAAAAACAACACTGCATGTCTGTATACAAGCATGCTTTGCTTTTTATAAGAAAAAGCCAGATTTGAGTTTAAGAGAAAGATTATAAACATGCAATTTATAGAAAAGATGTAGACCTCGAAAGATACAACCTACTAAAGTCGAGAATTTTGACTAAGCAAAATTACTTTAATCCTAAAATGTGGTTTGCTATACTTGATACTTGTAAAAACAACACTGCATGTCTATATACAAGCATGCTTTGCTTTTTATAAGAAAAAGCAAGATTTGAGTTTAAGAGAAAGATTATAAACATGCAATTTATAGAAAATAATGTAGACCTCGAAAGATGTGACGAAATCGCCAGTCATTTCCTTGAAGATCTTTGGCAATGAGTTCTTGGCAAGGTGGATCCTGAGACATTTCCTACAAACGATTTAACAAAATTATCAGAAAGAACTGCATAAGGTTTATATGAATGACATATGAATAATGTAGCAACGCACCAGTGGAGGAAGGCATTCATCAGCATGCCTTCTGAGGACTGAGAAACCTCCATGAGTGCTCGTATCAGAGGCAGTTAATGTCTTACAAAAGGAGTGAACCATGGGCCTTTCAGGATCAGGTAGAGTAGGATCCGGACTAGTGACCTCACCAAGCTGAAACCACAAGTAGGAATATTAACAAAGAAATAGAAACATAATGGCACTAAAGCAACTAAAATCAACTCACTAAATCAACTAAAATCAAAATCTCTTATGATGAATCAAAATATGCATCTTGTTATATTCATTGCACGGTATGATTCTCTACAAAAACATAAACTCAGTCAAGAAAGACTCACATTTGATTCAGGTAAGAGGGTAATCTGCGCAAAAACTTCATCTGTATCTGGTTCTGCCTATATTGTGAAATTATCCAAATGAAAATAGAATGCACTCACTTAGGTTAAGAGCATCTAAATGCTGTAGTATAGGAACCAAATGGAAAACAGAACTTACTCGAAGAACAACGTTGACCACCTTGCATAGGATTTTTGAGGGTAGATTGAATGCTGGCACATGCTGGTCTAGCCCTTGATTTGTTGAGGCTTCCAGCTATAACAAAAGGGTGAAAAGAAAAAGCAGTGTGAAATACTGAAGCAACTAGATAAAAGTAAAATTAAAAGCATTACAAGAACCTGCTCCATGTGACCTTGAGGAAAGTAATAAACACGCTCTCCTTCACGGGGTAACGTAACCAAGGGCCCAGCACATGCATGCCATAATTCCTTATACAATGCATCACCAGAAGTCCCTGAAGAATGGAAAAAATTACTCCAACATCATCAAAGTGTTCAAACTGTAGCACTAGGAAGAATACTTCATGATGCAACTATAGCCAATACTAATTGCTTCCATCGGAATAAAAATAGAGGTAGCAAAATCTTTAGAGAATTGAACTAATCTTGGAACCCTAACAGCATACTATCTACCCAGAAGAAATAAACAGAATGAAGTACAATTGAACTTAGAAGTAAAATAAGAAGGTAGCAAAAGCCACTGGCATCAAGCAAGAAAGATGAAAAGACAGATTCAATTAGAAGGAAAATTAGAAATCATACTTCAAAACTTTATGTAGTTCTACCAAAAATTAATTTGCAGAAGGGTTTCGTCACCAAAACACCAAAGCAAGAGAAAAAAAAAAGAGAGAGAAAAAAAAATTGGAAAACAATAAGAGATAACCTTCCATATAAATTTAGTTCTTAGAAATAATCATAACACAATCATAACGCTTACTTAAATATTGGGTCAGGTGAGTAAAACTAACCGAAACCTGGTGAGCTATTTGCAAGCGCCACAGCCATGAGAACACGCCGAACTCTATCTTCGATAGCTATATCAGAAAGGAATCGAACTTTAGATCAATGCACAATCTGGATTCAGTACCCCATCATAAAGCTTTCATCGACAAGGAAAGGAGTTTAAAGTGGAGGAGAAACAAAGTTGGTCAGGATCTCTTATTCCATCAAGCCTTAACTATAAAAGACGGCATAAATACTCATAAAAGCACGCTGATCCGGACATTAACTCCAGCTCCGAATCTAGCCTCCTCTATAAATCCCTCACGGCCAACCTGGATAACTTCGAAGGGAATGCAACACCTAATTCGTATCTGAAGCCTATCAGAGGAACCAGTCTTGATTATTTTACTGCAACAGAAGGGGAAACGCAGGAAACTGTAAAACTGCTCCTATTCTACGTTCTCAGAATCGGAAAGGACCAGCCTTTAACGCCATAGCAGTCGGCTTTTAATTGCCGCTTAGCCTCTTCCGTGTATACCGAACGCTATGCGCCAGAAATGAAACCTGCTCCGGTGCAAATTCTTAATGATTATTACAGATCTGAATCGCCAAAGGGCGAACAAGTCTGGAATTCTTCGAACTCAAAAGCCAACTTAGCTTATTTTACTCCGAGCACCAAATCTCCAGTTTCTCCGAGCATCCTTCTAACAGAGAAAGAACATATCGATGGAAGC
The DNA here is from genome assembly GCF_018446385.1 of Zingiber officinale. Lineage (NCBI taxonomy): Eukaryota > Viridiplantae > Streptophyta > Magnoliopsida > Zingiberales > Zingiberaceae > Zingiber > Zingiber officinale. Next base: position 87,143,813 of record NC_056003.1, read on the forward strand.
AGAAAGAAATTCAACTGACAACATCACGTCTTAAGAAATGAAAGAAAAAAAAATCTCTTTGGAACCTGTCACTTCTCCAAATCAACAATCGAACCGTTGTAAAATTTGATCAAGAACATTCGCTTTTTTCTTCTTCTTCCTTTTTGAGAGAACTGCGATTGGAGAGCCCAGAAACGCGAGAGCGAAATCGAAGAAGAAGAAGAAGAGTGATGGAAAGGGGTGGCTTTCTTGAAGAAAAGGAGACTATTTTTTTTATATATTACTTCCACATGTTTGTCCGTGCTGCTCCTGCGAGACCCTGCACTAACCCTCCGGCGACGCTGTCTCCTACCAGCAACACGCCACCGATCCGGATCATCAACATCAACCGTCCATGCTTCACGGCCCCAACCCAGAAAGCCGACGTGGCGAGCGTCCTATGGCATTGCAAGAAACTTCACTGCAACGCGCCACCTTCCGTTGCCCCACAAAACCCGAACCGTGAACGGATTCATCGCTCATATTCGACGCACGTGATCCGTTAGGCTCTTACCGGAAATGCGGATCCGGGTTCGCGGGCGAGGGAGTTGGTCGGAACTACGGAAATGCCACGGACACGGTCGCGTGTGGAAGGCTGCTTTGTTTGCTGCATTTATAACGCGACAGGCGGCAGATAAACAATGCAAATTATTATATTTTATTATTATTTATTATCATTATTTATACTGAAATAAATCCAATGAAGGGTATTTTTCGTACTTCAATTTCTATTTATTTATTTTATTTCTCAGGGTTTGATTGGACATGAGGACAGAGGAGTATGTGGGCGACTGGCATTGGAACAGGGAGGCGATCATGAGCCATGCAGATACTTATCCTTTATTTATTTAATTATTTTTGTGTCAAAATCATATAATTTTATAAGTCAGCTCAAAAATCCAAAACAATACTGCACAGTGGTAATGATTGGAGGCTTATTATAATTATCAGTATTAATTAAGATGCAATGTCAAACAAACAAGGAGGTTTTAAAAAATATTAAATAATGTGTTTGGAACTCTTTACAGCAGTTGTTGACAGGAACCCGAAGAACAGGCATAAAATTATATCGATTAAATCAGTTCATCCAATGAATAGTGAGCAACTAGAGAGTGATTGATCTAAACGAAGGACTAAACTTGAGAGTTGTGAACTCATTCAGTGATCTTGAAGGGCTTCAAGCAGATATGCCAAGGAAAATAACTCATTCAGTGATCTTGAAGGGATTTAAGATTTTAGTAAACCGAGCAAATTGAATCAGGGCAGTCACTTGTAGCGAAACTTAGGATGCACAGCAAATACACCGGGTCGTGCTTCGTTGAAATGATATCTACACAATGGTAGGAAAGATGTTTAACATACCAGAAAATTAAAGTTCTGTGTATCCACTATTTCACCTGTTTTCAGTGAGAAAATTTTTTATTGCCAAAGGAAGTGAAGCTTGTCCTCTGCTATGTTTACCTATCCCTGCAAAAACATGAGCATTTCCAGTTGAGACAAGCAAAATGAACCTGTGGCATGAGTGGTTTAGTTATTATGTCACACAGAATCTAATAGGATTGGCAAGATATAGAAGCAGTTCGCATATGACAGTTGACAACAGGATTTTGGTACATTTGATGAGTGGATCGAATTGGAGCATTGATATACACTTCAATATGCAAAAAACATGATCCAAAATATGGGCAGGAAATTGATTGCAAGCTTCTGTGTGTCTTTATGTGCTTACATGCTGAAGTGGTTTTACAAAAACTAATGTGCATACCTGTAATTACTTGTAATACTGATTGCCTTTGCGACACTGATTGCCTTTGCAGAGAAGGATTTGGCGTAGGTGAAGCATGATGGTTCCTGATTTCAGATTCCAGTACATGAAGATGTTGAGTGAGTGCCTTCACTGCTTCAGATGCATGCAGACCATGCAAGTCTAACTTCCACCGATCATCCTGGCTGTTTCTAGCAAGCAAAATTTCTTCTGCTGCCTTGTGGTTCAGTTTATTAGCAGCTACCCACTCCTCTTGAGCTTTCACCGAAAGATGCCGTGCAGAAACGTGATCACCCCTTGAGTATGCATTGCTAGCAGCCCGCACATGTTGTGATGCTGCCCTGTTATCAAAATTGTTTTAGAGATGCACAAGGTAGGTAAAATAACAAAATGCCAACTTCCTGGAGTATTTGGATGGACTTATAAACATCCTAACTCCTTGGGATTCTAAGAACTTGTACAAGAACACACAAATAAAATATTATTCAGATTATGCAACAAAACACTAACAACAATCAGTAGATGGATGGTTCTCTCAGCCAAAGCCTACCTTAGAACATTTCATGGCCCTATCTTTCAATTAATTGTTTAGCCTTCTCAAAATATTCCATGCAATTAGATATTTTAAAATTTTTAGTTGTATGCAAGTGAAATAATTTGTGTTTTGTCACACAACTAGATTGTTCAGCCAAACAGGTGCAAAACTACAAAGATGAGGTTGACTCATTTGTACATGAATTTTTTTATCAACTGTGAATTGCAAAATCAATTACAGTATCTGGAATCTACCCAAAGTGCATTTGGCATCTTTTCCATGTCATATATGTTATTATGCCTATCTTCTAAATGACAATCTGGCTTTTATATTGTCAAAGGTCTTTCCAGCTCTGGTCATAGCTTTCATAATCTTTATTCCCATTTATGAAATTAACATTGTCAAGCAGTAAAAATCAACCCTTTGAAATATTATACCTCACCATCTTCAATGCATCTTTTCGGTGATTCAAGTAGACATCATCTTCTTCCCATTCAGGTTCAGCTGGTATACAGAATAATTTATTTGATATAGATACTTTATGTACATTATCTGACAGCAGACTGTCTTTCTGGATGCAATTACTTTCCTCTTCACATTTGTCTTTCGTTATCAGAGTGATTGGATCAGAAAAGCTAGCTTCTGCCTCAGTTTTACTATCAGTTGAAGCCATGCCTTTAAGAAGGACAGAAGCTTGGTCTATGTCATCATCAACGGCAGATAATACATCTTCAATCAACTGTTGATCAGCCCAAGTATGGACATCCATTAGAAGCTTCATAGAAGAAACTCCTTGAGTTTTAGCAGTAACCTGATGATCAGCATACTTTTGGCACACGTTATCAGTTTTTGCCCCAATTTTGAAGCCAGTCTCAAGTGGTGGGAGTTCTAGATTGCGTTGAATTACAAAAGTAAAGGGCTTCATGGTTTTGAAGTTGTTACTTATCAAACTTTTTGTTGCCAATGAAGAATGTAGGTTTGAGAGGGAGGGGAAGGCATCCACATTCTCTTCAGGCCCATCACATTCTTTTTTACGATGCTTGCGATCAAAGGCAGCCCAACCAGGATTTTCAACCCTAGGCTGCTGCATATTGGACCCAAAATATGTTTCACAATCTTGAAAATGCTAAAAAGTTGTTGGACGCTTCTTCCCAGTAAGATGAATTAACTTGAGAATATTGCACTACTTTGTAACCCAACTCAATTTGTCAATATCTTTGATCTGAAAACAAGTAGAATAGTCGAACATCACATTGACAATTGCAATAATAAGTACTAGGCAAGCAGAAGATAATTCAGTATCTAAGGAATTTTCTATAGTGATGTTAAAAAATAAAGCAATCACAATTAAAATAAAGAACATAGATGAGCATTGAAGATAATAGAGTTTTTTAAATTGACAATAAGCAAATTACAGTACTGTAGTTTCAACTACTTGAGACTCAAACCTCACCAAGACAAATTATTTTACCAAAGAAATAAATATTAATACTACAGATACCAGAGTCTAACATTTGAAGCAAAATAAGGTTATGAAAAAAAGGTAACACTCTGCAAGTCAAATGTCCATAGATAACCCATACACTAACAAATGCTTTCTGTTGCATAGGAATATTGGAGAACCTTCAGAACAAAACCTTCCATTCTTCCACCAGTGAGCTAAATTCCTGATTAAATTTCATTTGGTGATGGCAGGCTTAACTTAGTTATGCTATGTAAACAAATGTTTTTTCTTTCATGATTTTATCCAACCACTTAATGGGGCTACATCAATTAGGCTATTTGAGTATCATGTGTTTCTTTCATAACTTCATGTATTGGTGAACTAAAATCTTGTTGAAATTGTGTTCTTAACCATTCACGCAGAGCGCATTTTCACTAAAACTCCTCAGTACAGTCTCGTGCCAGTTACCTCATTTGTATAAACGGAGTCTGCGTTTTAAAGCCATTCCATGATGTGATACATCTCTGCGAATATCACTTTTTCACTATAGCAACTGATGCAAATAAATAATAAAGTTTCAATTTTACAAACTCAATTTCTGAACATGGAATTTGTTTCCCCCTTTTTGTATTCTAGAAGTTATGAAAAACTTGAATCGAAAAGACGTCCCCTTTACATCAAAACTAGTTCAAACAAAAATTAACAAATCCTACAAAGAATTAATAATAGAATAAAGTAACAAAATTGACAAGTAGCAAAAAGGGGCAAAAAAGAGAGCCAATTTTGACATAAATAACGAAAATCCAAAAGCAGAAAGACAATTTGCAATTTCTCCAAAAAATTTTAACACGATATAGAAGAAGACATACTCCTAAAGAAAGAAATTGAAGGTTACTTTCTCCCGCTACTTCGAATCCCGGTTCCGCATCTCTCGAAACCATGGCGTCGATCGGACAACGAAAGGCAGATCTGATGGGCGGCAGGCGAATCTAACAAGATGGCGCGGCACGGAAACGGAGATCAAATTGCAAGAATCCATGCGCGGCGGCGGCGTTGATTCCCCTCGACAACGAGAACGAGGCGAAATAGGGCTCTGCTTCGTCGGGAAGACCTCAACGAGGCAAGAGATAACTATATATATATATATTGCATATTTTAATTTAAATTCCTAAACTACCCTTGTCCAAGATAAAGTTTTGACCATTACATTAGTATATGTGAGAACCAATGGATGAGATTGAAAGAGCGGTACTAAATTAGCAGCACCGTGAAAGATTCGACGACAGTTACGGAAATCTACCTGTCAGTTGGCGGTCAAACATAACGGAGAAATAGATATTTAATAAAATAACTAAAACATACTAACGCATTGGTGTCGTGGTGTAGTTGGTTATCACGTCAGTCTAACACACTGAAGGTCTCCGGTTCGAACCCGGGCGACGCCAAATTTTTAACTCAATTTCTTAGAATCAAATCACTTACTGCCATTACATTGAACTAAATCAGCATTTTTTTTTCTCATTTATTTTTAGAAATTACACAAATAATCTCCAGTAATGCAAACATGATAGAACAAAAAACAGCATGAAAAATTCATGCCAAATTTGCCTTGCCAACCAAAGTTATACTGAAGCACAAGATTATATTCGGTTAACTCCATCGGCTAGCTACATCTTCAAATGGCTACACATCATACAAATTCAAAATACTATGAACAAGAAGAGGCTGGTCCCATGAGTTCACTGAACAATAGACACTGAAGCTTCGTCGGAACATCATTATCTTACAACAAAAGCCTGAGTCACGATAAAAAGCCGATGTCTGCATCAGTCGACGATGATCCAGTCAAACTGTCGCAGCACTCCTCTTTAAGAAACAAGAGGGGTAGTTAGGAAATCTCTATGATTTCTTGAAACCTACTGGCGTTATGTACATGTCGTTCGGCATTTTCAACTGCAATTTAGAAAGCATCACTCAGTCAATAGCATTGACAAGCATAAAGTTGTGTAGCAATGAGCATATTTTTACGGAAAAAAGCTACACTTGTGGATGCGAGAATATGAGGCACATACTGCTCTGACGGTTCGTCCGGAAAACTACTCGCAGCTGGTGACTGGGAAAACATGATACAGGTGGGCTCGTTCTGGTTCAGCTGATTGATAATACCAAATGGCGGCTGCGACGGATTGGAAATCAAAGATTCCTATCAATAACACAGAGTTTGAATCAATTGTCTTGAGGAATAGCTTCAGAAACTACTCTTATTACAGTAACCTATAAATAAAGCAATTTAAAACCATTGGTTCAAGCCCATTGCATCCTTTCTGCAAAAGAAACTCACTTTAAGGGTCTCAAAGGCAACTATTGGGTAGCAGAGAAAGTGAACAATATCAAAGACGGCAAAGCAAACGCTATTGGAGATGGCAAACCGATTAGAAATACAGAGATATGTGGCCAAATGTGAATCTTTTGTATCCAATCATTCTAGGAAACAAACAATGCAGCAAATAATAAATTTTTAAAGCACTTCTCTTGCTCATCCTTTAATAGGCACATGCATAAGTAGAAAATATAGAGTTTAGACGATCTATGATCCACAATTTAACAGGTTTCCTATTAAAGATCATTTTAGAAATTATAATCTTGCAATAGAACCAGCATATAAGAAATCAATAAAATTTAAAAAATTTTGCTTTTATTATGATTGGCAACATCTTCAATGTAATTCCATGTTGATACATATTAGGATAACTATCTTGTATTTCAATTAGACGACGCAAATACATTATAGATTTATGTAAGTCCTAAAACAGTAAAATATTTGGGCTACATGAGAACTATTTGTTTCGCTTGACAAATCATCTAGCATTGCTCAAGTACAACCCTAATCAACTACCTTAAGTAATTCAATGACCTATAATAATATGGGGCTTGAGAAAGTCCTTAAGAAGTGCACATCAGATCGCCTTCAGAAAAAATATAGCAATTAGCTAACTACTTACACAAAATATCAACATTTTTTTGTTCCTCTCCTTGCTAATAAAATTGAGGGGCATTTGCAAATGCTGGGAAAAAAAACATAAGTGCCTCAGTTTATATATCACGATTCAAGATGTCACCTGACCAGTTGAAGGATACTGCAATGACAGACATCTAAAAGAAGGCCAAGGATCATACTGATTGTTAGACACTGTCAAATGTGGCTGAATCCTTACTGGTGGACTTGTCCCTGAACCAGCTAATACATCATCAGATTGCCCTACAATGGCAATTGGATTTATCAAGTATTATTGTTGATCTAGTAACTCATAAATTTCGTTAATGAGTTTACCAACCTTTTCTTTCTCTCTTCCTCGTTATCCTTTCTTCTGCTATCAGAACCTTTCGACGCCTATGTTGTTTATTGGGGTTCTTGTAGAAATTTGTCCCTTGATTTCTCAGCTTTCCGTCTTCCTTATTTGGGCAAATAGCATCTACCATCAGTTCCTGAAGTTGATCATCTGAGGACTGTGGTGAGCTCATCTCAAGGGATCTATTTTGCAAAGCAAAATTCACCTTGTTGGAAATCTTTTGTGCTTCTTCAATGGCAATGTCATATGCTTCTTGGCACTTTGAGCCCTTAGCAACAATGTGCAAATAAGCATGTCCAAGAGAGGCGTAACGGTTTGCAATTGCAATTGTAGGATCTATTTCGTTTGATCCATCATATCTGCTGATTGATAGCCCATCCTTCACATCTTTTCTCCATCTCTTCAAGATGTACTTTTGAGGAATTTCCTTGATGTTCTTAAAATCAAGAACTTTCATAGCATGGGAGCAAAGTATACCAATGGCTTCAAACTTCTTGCAACTACATTTAAGTGCATCTTCTGTCGAATCATACCTAACATAACTTTTACTTTGTTTCTCCAGATTAGTAACTTCATAATGGTTTCCATCATTCCCACAATTCTCTATGACACAATCCACATATAACTTGAACTCCTTCACAAACATCTCATATACCTTTGGGGTATAAATTGATGCTACTTGTTTCAGCAATCGTGAAAGAGGAACTTCTAGCATTGACTGACTAGCATGGACATCAGCTTGTAGCTCATTGTAGCGTCGATCTTCAACTAGCCTCTCATAAACCTTGAAAAAGGAAAGGAGATCTTTCTCAGCATTTAGGTGTGTTTTCAAAATGGGGTGCATGTGCTCACTTCTCAGGGCACTTTTGATGTCAGCAGAGAATGAGTCCCTTCCATAAATCAATCCCCACTTTCTCCTATCTTCAAAAAGTTTGGATAACCATGCATTACTGGTGAGATTATACTGTGTCAACATCCTTTGCCATTCTGTTAGAAATTCATCCTCATCTTCACAGTCATAGATACATTTGCCAAAATCATTTGCAAAACTCGGGGTGGCCTGAAAAACATAATTCAGGTTCTTAACTGCATTCACATATATATGCCAAGCACAGCGCCGATATGTTGTGTTTGGCCAGGTTTCTTCTATTGCTTTGACAATGGCAGCATCTTCATCTGTTAGAATTAGTTGAGGTGCCTTTCCATTCATTGCCTCCTTAAAGGTTTCAAACAACCATTTTAAAGATTCAACTGTATCAGCATACAGAAAAGCTGCACCAAAAATGACAGTTTGTATGTGATGGTTCACCCCAAGGAATTGTACAAATGGCCTATCATATCCATTTGGTTTATATGTCACATCGAGACACAGAATGTCGCCAAAGTGTTCATAATCAATCTTTGATCTTGAATCTGCCCAAAGCACATTTGTTATTTGATCTCCCATATCAAGTTGAATGGCCGAGAAAAACCTTTGGTCTTCAGCAGCCATCTTCTGTAAATAGTGCATTATTGCTCCTGCATCTCCTAACTTCATTTCGTGTTGACGGAACCCATTAAAGTAATTTTTGGGTTGAGTAGGTCCAACATTGTTAGATAACAGATCTAGAGTTGGCTTGGGTGAAATTCCAGTCAGGATTGCAGAATGTGCTCTGGAATTTTGAGACTCATCTGCCTGCCTTTGTGATCTTAGCAAGTGAACCTTTTTGGATGATGCAAGTTCATGATTGTGCTCTGGCTCAAAACGGTGGACACAAAATTTTCCACTTTTTAAGCGTTTGATACCTATGTGTGCATTGCAACCAGTTCTTCCATCTGTTCTCAGAATCTTCGCATCTTTATCAAAGGGACGGTTTCTGTAATAACCTTCTCTGTAGCAAACAAATCTGCGAAATGTAACCTGACCACATTTGTTTTTGGTCAAATGTTGCTTCCGAATACTAAACCCAACCCGTCTTGCATATTCATTATAAAACTGGTATGCTAGCTCATCATCATCAAACTCCATTCCCACTCTTGGCTCCAATTTATCTTTTGAGATAATTTCACCTAATTGCTCCTTTTCTTTCCTAATCACCTCATGTGGGGCTTTTCTGTTATGAAGCTCATCATCTGCAACAATATCATCATCTCTAGTGAATCCATTTGCAGATTTATCCTCTTCTCTAGCATGTTCTGCTTGCTTTACATGATCCATCATTTGAGAGGAACACACTATTCGAATCTAGCTGTGGATCAGATACATAGATAAGAACCCTACAGGAAATGATGAACACACACAGAAAATAAAAATAGTGATCACACAATTATTTAGCCTAACACTAACACAACAGCGCTACGACAAGATTAATTACTAGATTAAAATGAACCACCATGGAGAAATTTTCACCATCCAATGTATCATAGTTAAATTTATATAGCAAACAAAAGACTCTCTACTCTCTAGTTTTTACTAATCCAGAGGTGCTTATGGAACTTTCAGTAAGATTCAATATTACGAAAATGCCCACTTTAAGTAGTTACGTTAGTGTATAAACTTTACGTCATTAGAAAGAAAAGGCAAAAAAAACAAAGAAAAAATTGTAGGAAATTTGGAGTTAACTCTCGAACGTAATCAATTGTGCTTCCACTCGTCATTACTCACTCCTACTCTTACCCAACTAAAATTCTCTCTGCGCGAATAAAACTTGAGATGATTCTGTAACTTTTCCTTACTGAATGGCACACTGGGGTCTAGTAGGGTTTAGACGTTCAAACCTGAGCGCCACCTTTAGGGAGAAACATTTAGCAGTATGCAAAGATGAACCACTAGATTCGTTGACGAATCAAATACTATAAAATACAAGTAAATCGGGAAAAAAAAATTCCTGGAAAATGCTTTTTCAGCCTCACAAAAAAAAACCCTAATTTTGCGAGGATGACACAGCGCAGTTACCGGCGATCGCCACCGCCTCGAGCCGCAAGAGGGGAGACCGGATTAGGGTCGGGGAAGGTACAAAGGGAGATGGACGACCGAGCGGGATCGTCGGCGCCGGCGCTGGATTGATCGGAGGTTGCTGCGACCGACGCAGCATTTGGTGCTAGCTTACCCTGCCTCAGGACGCGTGCGAAGTGTCGCCTCCTCGCATCGGAATGCGGCGCATCACAAGCCACGTGGATTCTCCTATCTGCGATGAAGATAACGGCCGTTATATCCTCTACAAATATCCGGTATATTGTCCAATTTTCGTTTTGTAAATTATAAATTTGATCAATTTTGGAGTGAATTAGCACATTTTTGTTAATTGTTGAGGTATTTCGTAAAATTACCCCTTGAAAAATATCTTCCGCCCCACGCATTCGCGGACGCAGCCGCATCCCTTGGCTCCTTTCTCGAGCAGCCAAGAAATGGGCATGCTCTCACTTCATCCTCCTCCTCGATTCCATACCAATCGCTTCGATTCCGTGCACTGTTCTACTAGGCCACATCTATCCCTCTTCTGGCCTACTCCGCAGAGAAATCATCTTCGAGTTCGACGTTTTTCGGTTCCCGGAGCCACAGAGGATGGATTCGTGGTGGTCGAGGACGATCTCAAGGCTCTTCTGCAGGTCATTTTTTCTCTTCCTACACGATTTTTTTGCCTTTTCGATCTTGCGTTTAAGAAAGGGGTAGCGAAGACAACTATGAAGGATCGAGCTCTGAAAGTGCGTACGAAAAATTTAACCTTTATGTTAGATTAGAAGTCTGGAAATTTAGATTATCGATGATGTTAGGGTTGTGCTGGTCCTGCAGAAAAGGTGGAAGGATGCTGAGTTTATCGGAGGTGATTTGAGGATGCCGAAAAAAATCGACCCGGAAGGTTGCAGTCCGACACTCTAGCGAAATAAGAATCTGAGTAAAAAGAGAGAGGTTTCCGAAGTTGAATGGAAACTTCATTTACTGCATGGACTTTAATAGAGGATCTTCCAAGGAAGAGGGATTTGAAAAGTTGTAAGGGCATCTCCAATGCAAGGTTTATGAGAGGTTTATAAAATCAAAAAAGTTGAATAAAAAGTCTTGAACCATTATAGAGGTGAGGTTTGAGGTTTGTAGTTTAAGAGCAGTAGTGAAAACGCAAACCTGCTCTTTTGTGTCAATTGATGCAATATGCATGAAGCCATGCAACTCATGCTATGACATGGATCATAAGAAAGCTCATTTAGAGCTTTAACCATTGAAAATGTTTCAATGAGCTTTCATATTGTTGATGTGGCATATTGAGATCTTGAAAAAAACTCATTTAGAGTTTTAACCATTGGAGATGCCCTTAGCGTTAGTATATGTCTATGTGCTTGCATCATTAATAGTTGCTTATATTGCTTGATTCCATTGGCTTTATAGAATATTTTTACTAAATGGCATTTGTTAATCGGTTAATTTAACTGTAATTGACAATAGTTATAAACACGCTTAGTCCTGACTGTTCTGACACTGTTTATGAACATGTTTGATCTAACCTTATTGGAAGTTTATTGGTCAGATATCCAGCATAACCTAGTCAAATGTCTAACAATCACATTTACGGCGGTTTATCTTATTTAAATCTTCTCAGAGTTATGTATAAGGTCTTTAGCTCTGATATAGAATTCTAGATTAAATCGTGTGACAATCATGAACTTTAGTTTACATTTATTATTGTTTTGCAAGAATAAGCACTCTGTGGCTCATATTTTTCAGGTTTTACCTAGAGATTTGCGAGAAAAACTGCAAAATGAGCCAAGAAGAGATCAACTCTTAGAGGTAACAGTGCATTCTTCACCTAGACCATTATATCACTTGTCAGTTGTCTTTGTGTTAAATTTTGTTCATTATGTAATAATTTTTCTTTGGGACTTTTAGAACAACCGCAGAGTTGCTTATATTGAATTTTGTTCTACCCATTTTGTAATAGGTTATATTGGATTTGGGTCGCCGACCTGAAGCACGTTACCTTGGAGAACCCGGTGGGAAGTATCTAAGAGACAAAGAGGTGATATTAGTAACTCATCAATTCTTTTTTTGCTACATGCTAGTTTTTTTATATTATATTCTAATACTCTGTTATGCATGACTTAAATTCCCTTATGCTCCATGTGCAAGATTTCACTGGAGGAGTTGAAAGAAGCACAAAATGTGGTTGGAGAATTTGGAGGAGACAACAGAGCTGGCGTCGAAGGTACATTACATAGGATATCTGCAATAAGGAGTAGAAAAGGACTCATTGTTGGATTGACATGTAGAGTTGGTCGAGCAGTTAGTGGTCATGTTGACATGGTGCGTGATCTCCTGGAGTACAAAGAGAGCATCCTCTTCTTAGGAAGGTATTTATTTCGTCTTTAGAGTAAGATAGTCAAGTTAGGAAGAGAAGTGCTAAGGTAAAGAATGTTTATGCAATTTGCATTAAACTTTGGCAGTGTTTGCATGCTATTTCCTTCAAACTAATTAAAATTTCAATTATGAAAAGTGAGAGTTGATCAAGTGAAGGTGAAAGAAATAACATCCCTATAACTAGGAACTAATTGTTCTCACAAAGGAGAAGGTCAAAACAATACAATAAAATAGAGAAGAATAGAAGACCTAAAAGAATCTTTTAGCGGGATGGATTAACATGCCAGCTATATTATTATGATTCTTTCAGGATAGATAGAATATAATCATTCCTTACATGTCATGAGAGCATTTACTAGGTAATATTACCTGATAAAACTCTTTTGATACATCAATATGTATGGGTTGGTAATGCAACACAGACAAATCATGCTATTAAAACTCAATTCTCAATGAACAAGGAAGAAAAATAATAGTGTTAACTAAAAGAATGATCAAATATATGGGATCCCACCTCCATAGACTCAAAATTAGACCAAGTCATTCAAGAAAAAAATTATTTTATCTCTAAAATAATAACTAGCTTATATAGAGAGTTAATTTTATATATATATAACCCATAATAAACTTTTTAACAACTCTCGTAAATTAAAAACATATAGAATTTTTAAACTTTAAAATTTAAAATGAAATTTTGAAACTGATCTCTAAATTTTGAACCTCATCATTCTTCCCGATCAAGGATAATTTGACTCCAAGCATTCTCTACTACCAAAGTAAATGAAAATAACTTGCATTTCTTGGGGATTTCTAGTCTAAGTATTAACGAATCACAACCTACGTTCTTTGCTAATATCACATTTCCTGCATAAATTTTCAAATTATGATGGGTATTCTACATGTAAGTATATATTTTAGCATTATAAATTCGTCGATTGTTAAAATGGTGGAATGTATGTTTCTTTACATTAACATTTCAATTGAGACCAATATTCGGTAGGTTCTGGGATGTAACAATTGCTGATATTGTGGTAATTCCACTAATATGTTCTACGGGTCCACTAAGTGTGTGAATTTGACAAATCACACTCGTTCTTCAATAAAAGTCATGCCATGATAGTATACAACTTGATGCAGCACAAACAAATTGTGCTACCAAAATTCAGTTCTTAACAAATGAGGAGGGAAATAATATTATTAACTGAACCTTTTATATTCTCAAAATAACACCAGTCATTTAAGAAAAAAAATCTATTTTATCTTTGAAATTATAATTAAAAAAATAAAGGGTCTGATTTTAACTCTTAACCTATATTAAACATTTTAACAAATCTTGAAAATTAAAAGCATTTAGAAATTTTTTAATTTAAAATGAATTTTTCTAAAAGCATATTGAACTGCATCAGCTGGTTCTTGAATGATACTGGAAATGCAAATTAACATGATTGCTATCCTTAATTTTCTATTATACAGACCTGGAGTTGGTAAGACTACTGTCATGCGAGAGATTGCGCGTGTCTTAGCTGATGAACTCCACAAGAGAGTGGTATGTCTTACTTGCTTTTCATGTGCTTGATAAAAATTCCATATCCATTGCATATTGGGTCAAGTTTTTCATCACTTGGTTGATGATTAGGATAGGTAATTGTGGACACCAGCAATGAGATTGGAGGTGATGGCGATATTCCACATGTAGCAATAGGTGGTGCAAGGAGAATGCAAGTTCGAGAACCATCAATGCAGCACAGGGTCATGATTGAAGCAGTTGAGAATCACATGCCTGAGGTGGTTATCGTTGATGAAATTGGTACAGAAGCAGAAGCACTTGCTTGTCGCTCGATTGCAGAAAGAGGAGTCATGCTTATTGGTACTGCTCATGGAGACAGATTGGCAAATATAATAAAGAATCCTACACTATCTGATTTGGTACGAAGTACTAAAGTTTAATTTAAATGTGATAACATTGCTTATAGACCTTGGAGAATGTTACATATATTAGACCTTAGTGAACCTTGTGCTGCTTTACTTTCAATGTGTATTAAATTCTACCCATATTCCACAGTGAAGATATATTTATGAAACTGTTGTGCGAGAGAAAGATTTAATCTGTATGACAAGCAAAGATGGCACTAGCTAGCATAATATCGACAATCTTTTATTACATCATCTTTGCTTGTATTGCTGTGCTTATTGGATTTGTTGAAGTCCTTGTTCAAATTGTGTGGGCATTACCAACAGAAGCTCATATGCCAGTTCTGTGAGATCACTCAGATTTGAACCGAACTGGCAAGCTCAAATAAGTTTGTCTCAAGGCAACATGACTGCAATACTATCTGGCTTGTCCTTTGTTAGTTTTTCTAGTTTCGTTTGTGTAATTTTCTCTTAGCTTTGTTCTTTGGTCTCTTTTTACTTGGTTTGCTTAATTGCTTCTATTCCTTTTCAGGTCGGCGGAGTGGAAACAGTAACACTAGGAGACGATGAGGCAAGAGCTAGATGTAGTCAAAAGAGCATTCTTGAGAGGAAAGCTCCACCAACATTTCCATTCCTGATTGAAATGAGGGAGAGAAACTACTGGGTCACTCATCGGGTAAACCCTTTCCCCTAGACAATCTTGCCAAGCACTTTCTTTGTGAATAAACATATTGCATCAAATTTGAATGTGTGGACATAGAACTATAGGAACAGAAAACGATTTGTAAGGTGCCAGGCGAATCGATGCTTTAGGTTTTCTGTATGACCATAGGTTTCATGTAGTCTTTACTGTGCTTATTTAATTGTTTCCAAAGATAGAAAACTTAGTAGAAATGTTGACTTAGTGCGACTGCCTTGTTGCCGAGATCTTGTTAAACTGTCTCTTGTAGGACTTGTATTGAGATAGAGCTTAGAATACCTCGGTTGGCAGGGTTACTACTAAGCAAACTTTCAAAGCAAACCAGGAGCATTCGTTTGTAATTTTCCAAAGTGAACCAAACATAACTTTCTAAAGAAAATTTAAATCATAATCTGTATGCCTGTTATATTTTTCTCTAGTCTTCCTTTCTAATGCGCACCCTTAGATGCTTTGTCAATGTTGAAGCATATAATGACTCACGGTTCTTGGTTCCACAGACAGAAAGAAGTGTCGATATGTTGCTTGTCGGCAAGAAGCCATTGGTCGAGGTAAAAGCTCAATAAAAAAACCAACAAAAGCTTTTGTTTTTCGGTATAGTTACAATACTCTTCCTGCCGTGATGTGTTTGGGATCACCAGCAAACATCCTTTTGGTTTTCAGATAAGGAAGAGAGATGATGAGTTCAAAGTTGTTGTAGAGAGATGGAAAACATACGAAGGAGATGGTATATAATGCCTCTCAAGCATCGTTGTGTATTGCTAGAGCATGTTGTCCAAACTAGGGATAATGGCTAATTGTGCACAAGTATGGACAAATAAAAAATGATCTTAGTAGTAGGATAAAGATTTGATTGTTATCGATGGTCGATGATGATGATGTGTATAAAGGTTACTTATTTTGTGCTTAATTTTGATTTTCATTTTCATTTGAATTTGGGATAACCTTTGTTTGTTTCCTCACTGGGTTCAAAATTCTTGTTATTTTCCATTTAAATAAGGGCGAAAATCAAAAGGTGTCTCAGATTTATAAAATTATTTTTAAAAAAATTAAATGGTTGTTTCTCGTATAATTTTATTTCAAAATTATCTCTTGATCCAGCGTGTAGTAAAGTCATTGGATAACTTTTCAAACGTGCAATAATTGTCAGGTATTTTTTATAATGTATTTAAACTATTCGGTAGCTGTTAAAATATGCTATAACATATTTTATGTAAATTCTATAACATCTGTAGTGTGAATTTAGAATCTAAGTTTAGGATATTTAAAAAATATTATATTAAAATAGTTTTTATAATTATTTAAATAAAATTTAAATATTTTTCTCAAATTTATAAATAATATTTTAATATAATAGTGTTCATATGTTCTAAATTTTAAACCTTAAACTCATATTAAACACATTATAATAGTTACTAAATAATAACTACCAAATAACTTCAATATATTGTTGTAGCTATTAGATAGTTTTTATATGGTATAAATCTTAAATTATAAACTCACTTTATATTTGTTGTAGTAGCTACCGGTAGTTTTTACATATTGTAGTAATTATTTGTTGGTACAATTTCCCTAGGTCAAGGTTGACCAGCTTAACTAAGTTTGAATTGGCTCAAGCTTAAGTTGTAATGTGTGAGTTTTGATGTTTGACAATATATAGAGATTGTAGGTGCAATTGTCCATTTGGGGAAATTATTGGTGCAATTCTTCTTTGGTCAAGATTTGACCAGTTTGATGTGAAAAAGTTAGGTAGGTCAAGATTGATCGGATACTTGACTGAAAAATTCTAACTGAAGGTTAGGTAAAAGCAAGTCCAACGAGAAGATTGACAGAAGATGAAAATCCAAGTAAGTCAGTGTTGACCGGATACTTGATGCAAAAGTTCTGATAGGTGAAGCCAGACAACTGAAAAGTTCTGGTGAGTGAAACTAGACAATTGGAAAATCATGATGAGTGAAACCATACAGTTGGAAAATCCTGGTGAGTGAAGCCAGACAGTTGGAAAATTCTGATGAGTGAAGCTAGGCAGTTGGGAAATTCTGGTGAGTGAAGCTAGGTGAAAAGTCTTAGTGAGTGAAGTTAGGCAGTTGCCAGTTGGAAAATTATGGCGAATGAAGTCAGGTGAAAAACCTTAGTGAGTAAAAATAGGCATGAGGAAAATCTAAGTAGGTCAAGGAGGATCGCACTTGATGATCAAAAGTCCAACTAGAAGTTGGCAAAAAGAAAATCCAAGTGGATTAAGGAGGACCGTATTTGGTGATCGAAAGTCTAATAGAAAGTTGACAAAGAGAAAATCTAAGTGGGTCAAGGAGGACTGCACTTGGTGATCGAAAGTCCAACGGAAAGTTGGCAAAGAGAAAGTCCAGGTGAGTCAAAGGTTGACCGAACACTTGGCGGTCATAAATCTAATAGGGAGTTGACATGGAACGAGGAAGTTCAGACGTAGTAAATTTTCGAAGGCCATAACTTTTGACTCGGATATCGAAATGAGATGATCTTGGATGCGAAACGAAGCTCATTTAGAGCTCTACATATTTTGCTACTTACTAATCGATTAGGGGTTCAATCGATTGGTTGACGAAGAAAAGTGTAAAATGTCTTGATCGATTGGGTAATCGATTAAGATATTTCCCAATCGATTAGTCAATCGATTGGGAGAGTTTGTGAGTTAATATTGAGCTTTTGAATCGATTGAAGGGGTCAATCGATCAGGTGATCGATTGAGAGCATTTCTTCATGACGAACAATGAGTTTCCTAATCGATTGGGAGAAGTTTTCTGCGAAGCACAGTGAAAGCATAGAGACATTCTTAATCGATTGGGTAATCGATCAAGAGGCGCTCAATCGATCAGCCGATCGATTGAGCATGCCCAATTGATTTGGAGCTCTAAAAACTCAGATATAAAGGTGATGACAAGTTCAAACAAAAGAACTCTTCACTCCATCTTCTCCGTTAGTTCTTGGAAGTTTAGGGCTGAGGTGTTGCTGTACTTCCAAGCTTATAAGAGGCATTCACAAGCAACGAGAGATCAAGTAAAAAGATTTTTCATTTGTATTTGTATATTTATTTCTTGTTTTGAGTTGTATTTCTTGTTCTTGAGTTGTAGAGATTTTTTCCACCTCCGGATTGTTCCGAGAATGAGTATATTTCATAGTGGAGAGTATGCTCGGTGTGGATTCTTGGATTAGTCACCTCATCTTGAGTTGAATACCAAGTAAATCCTATTTGTTAGTATTGAGAGCTTATTTTGAGTTTATCCGTTACAAAATCAACATCGACGAAATGAGCGAGCGAGTAAGACGAGCTATTCATCACCTCTAGCTCCCGAAATGACCTAACACTATTGAATAACTTTTATATGATATAAATCCTAAATTACCCTAAACACATTGTAGCAGTTACTAGTTACTGGATAATTTTTATACGTTATAGTAGTTATTTACTAATTTCTATACGTTGTAGAAGTTATCCAATAGCTTCTATAATAATATTGGATTAAAGTATAATTTTGAGGTAAAATTACAAAAGGAGTGTCCAATTTAATTTTTTTTTTTTTTGGAAAAACAATGCTTAAATGTTTCTTTTAATTTGGGGGCGTCTTAAAACATAGCTTTTTTTTCCTTAATTTTTTATACGTGGACAATATAAATTTTTTCATATCCTTAAAATTTAATAACTTTTTAAAAATGTCTTTATCTTTTATTAATGTCATATATAATATGATTCAATTTAAAATGAAACATAAAGAAATAAAATTTAAATGTAAAATAACATATAGTGAGTATTTTAAGAAAAATTATAGAAAAACCGAAAATATTTTTCGAAAATAATCACGACCGTCTATTTCACTGGTAGTTTCATCGCCGGCGTCCACTTGCAAAGACACGGAACATTTGAGGCTGGTCAGGTTATTAACTTCCCTTGTGGTTAGACAGCGCCGAGGACTGCAGAGGCGCAGAGGCCGTGGGAGACGATGGCGACGGAGAAATTGGGGATCAAGATCGAGAAGAACCCGCACGAATCCAAGATCGCTGATCTCGGCGTCAGGCAATGGCCAAAGTAAATGAATCCTCTCTTTCGATCGCGGTTTCTTTTCATCTTCCTCGTGTTTTCAATAGTTTTTAGTTCGACCTAGAAAAATGTTTTTTTTTTATTTATAGATTCGTTGAATATGTTTTGATTAGTGTTAAGATGAAGCTTGAAGATCGGGAAGGGTGATGAGATTTGTCTAACCTTTTAAGGATGAATGATTGAAATGGTGAACATCATTATGGATTTTGAAAAAACAATGCTTGGACATAGATTTTTCCTCCTTAGATGGAGAGAAGGGAAAGAAATTTCAGTGTTAAACTTCATTTAAGTTATAATCAAGCTGTAGATCGATATGTTGGAATAGGGTCGATTGGCTATGCTTGTAATGTATAACTATCACCTTGCCCTCTGTTGGCTAGTTTGCTGATTCTATTTGAATTTTTATCTTGCCTTAATGGCTTGCTTTCTGGGGCCACTTTGTTGAACTTTGGGAGTTATGAATCAAGAATCATTCCACCTTAGTTGGAATATTGATGTGGATGCAAGCATTTGATACACAATGGTACTGTGGAGGATTGAAATAAACAATGAGATTCTTATGATGTGACTTCAGTAGGATGGCAACATCAGAAATGGAAGTTCACTAACACTTCAGAGTCATAGAAAATTAAGTTTATATTTCATATTGTTGGGGTTTCCTAGAATTGTGATCCTTCAATGACCCATTGAACCTCAATCAATGGCCTCAATCGATCCAAGCTTCTAGAATTCTGAAGCCCAACTTAAGCATTTCAGCATTTCAAATGATGTGAGCATTTGGAAATTATGGCATTCTTTTGACTTTTCACGATCACAAGTAAACAAGTTGAGAAATTTCCATGGAGGTCTTACTTTAGGTGCTATTTGACATGATTTTAGATCTTAGGCATACGTAGTGGACTTATGCATGCCAAGGAAATTACTAATATTACCCTGTTTAGTTCATCAAACTCCTTTCAGTTTCAATCATGTAGTTTATCGCTGCGCTTCTTAAGCACTTACTAGCCTTAGCAGTCATTTGAGGATCTTCGTGAATCAATCGTTCAGTATTTTGTATGTGATATGATGATATGGGTGGATCCTCAAAAAGCAGGTCAAAGCAGGGAAGACCGGCTGACATGGCGGTAGTGGTCAATATCACCAACAGTAGTAGGGGTGCGCCTGAACAGCTCAAGTAGTCGATCGACCCTTGAACTGCTAGTTAGACTTGCATGGCCGATCGGGCCTAGAACTGCAAGTCGGGCGCAAATGGCCGACCGGGCTTCGAAGCTTGAGCGCGGATCCTCTTACGTGTAGACAGAGTGCACAGAGTAGCGAGAATCCGGTCCATCAGGCCTTCCGATCGGGCGGATTTTGTGCCTCAACTAGGGACAAGCGGATAAACCAAATTTCTAAGTATTAAGTAACTCGACCAACTTGCTCTGCCGATCGGGGCTGTAGCTCGGTCGGACATAGCGTTCCTTTGAAGCCATTGGATAAGTCGGATATAGATTGGGCCATTGGCTCACTGCCATATTCTTCAAGGCTGAGCTTTTAGCCCTCTTGAATGGTAGCTGGTCGGCCCATTGTGGGCCTCAAGTCCAACAGTTTCACACTCTTTTTTGGAAGTTTGTGCCACGAAGGACAGAGAATTTCCTGCAGATAAATTGCGCTTTTGAAGCTTCTAGCCTATCAAATCATAGAGATTTACGGGCTTATTTAAGGAAAGGTATCAGAACCACTTTATGGTTTGTCCTTTCTTAGAAGTGCTTTGGAAAGTGTGTAAAGGCTTGGAGATGTGTGCATAGAGATAACAGTGACATTATAAAAAAGAATTTCCATCTACAGGAGAAGGTATGTGTTGCTCTATAATTTTACACGCTCGCTGCTACAGTTTCTTTCACTATTCCTCTTCATAAACCAATCACTGACTTAAGCGTTGGAGGGTTAACGCCGAAGACTCCTTCCCGAGCCCGGCACTAACGCTCTTTGTGTTACACAGGATAGCGAGGAGTCTTCGTTTGGTTAACAGCAGAGCCACATTCCCAGCCAACCACCTTCACTGCTTTCAGACAGAATCATATTTGATGTCGTATGTGGGAACTTCACCTGCATTCGAGACGTGAAGGTGGAAGATGCTAGACGACTTACTACAGTGACTTTGACACAAGAAGACGCTACTTGCCTGTCGCCAACGCCGCATTCCCCGATTGCCTATCACCGAGCATTGTTTCGGACGCCCCACAATGATCTAGGCTTGGCGGATAAGTCACAGGAATTGTCTTTCGAAAATGTGCCTGCCCGGGATAATCGAAAAGGCAAGGAATCGATAGTTAGTGGTTCTTCCGAGAGAATCGACACGTTGTTTGCCCAAGAAATCCTAAATGACAGATTGTCGGCCCATTTCCGACCCTTGTCAATCGGAGAATATGGAAGAGCATTCGACCTCGAAGATCACTTGCTAAAGTTTGAGAATATAGCCATGCTCCACCAGTATACAAATGGAGTTAAGTGTCGAGTATTTCTCACCACTCTGTGAGGCTCCTTGCAGAGATTGTTCGAAAGATTGTTGGTCGGGTCCATCTGTAGCTTCAAAGATTTCCGAGCGGTTCAACACTTTGCTAGCAGCCGTTGCTATCAGAAGACGACAGTGAATTTATTCTCGCTCAGGCAAGGGCCCAAAGAAACGCCACGGACATATATCAAAAGATTCAACTAAGTGGCCATAGACATCCCGTCGACCACTCAGGAAATTTTTAATTTTGGTGAGTGCCTTTTTTCAGGGACTTACAGATAATGATTTTTTCCGATCCTTCATCAGAAAGCCTCCGAGAGATTTCGACCATCTGCAAGGACAAATCACAAAATACATCAACGTGAAAGAAATTCAGTCCGCTCGAAAGAAAGAGGTGGTTCCTGAGGCAGTTGTCGCTCTCGAGCCCCGAGTGGCCAACAGAAGACGACAGTGAATTTATTCTCGCCCAGGCAAGGGCCCAAAGAAACGCCACGGACATATATCAAAAGATTCAACCAAGTGGCCATAGACATCCCGTCGACCACTCAGGAAATTTTTAATTTTGGTAAGTGCATTTTTTCAGGTACTTACAGATAATGATTTTTTCCGATCTCTCATCAGAAAGCGTCCGAGAGATTTCGACCATCTGCTCGGACAAATCACAAAATACATCAACGTGAAAGAAATTCAGTCCGCTCGGAAGAAAGAGGTGGTTCCTGAGGCAGCTGTCGCTCTCGAGCCCCGAGTGGCCAACAACAATCTGCCTCCAAAAGGGCCCTGATTGGGCCCTTAATAGCAACAACATAAGTCTCTACCAAATGTGGTCTAGCATGTGGAAGTCGATCGAACCAGATCTATAGGGCTCGACAGTGGACGCCGATGTTTTGCACTTACCATCGCTTGGCGACACAACATGAGGCCCGTTCGAGTGTATCGACCCGAGAGGAGGAAAATCGCGGCAACGCGACTCGAGGTGATATTGGCATGATAGTGAGTGACCCGACCGACGGTGATTCCAACCGGGCCAGAAAAGCACATGCACGACAACTAGAAATCCACGCAGTCGGGTGCAGCAAGGAGAAAGCACAAGGAGCAGAGATTAGTTTCGGTCCTCGAGACTTGGAGGGAATAGAAATGTCTCATGATAATGCTTTAATTATTATGGCGATGATTGCTAATTACAAAGTTTATCGTACTTTTGTTAACACGGGTAACTCGGTTAACATAATATTCAAGAAGGTGTTTGACCAACTTCAGATGAACAAAGATGAGCTTCAACCAATGACAACACCCAGCCGATCGACCAAGTTCGGCCATCTCTCTCAGAAAGGAGTTGCTCATGAGGACTCGCCGAACAAATTTCATTGTGGTGGGCACCCTCTCGGCTTACAACATTATACTTGGCTGACCGGCATTAAACGAGTTCCTAGTTGTCTCCATATTTTGTTATAAAATCAACGATTCGGTCGGCGAAGTTAGGGGTGATCAGCTCGTAGTACACCAATGCTACGTGGAGATTGTGAAAACTGAGTGTCGGGCCGCTTGGAAGGCAAAACAGCTGTAGGTCAATGCAATTCGGGAGGCTCCTCACTTTGGTCTATGAAGAAAAAGAAGTGTAAATTCATCCCAGCCGATCGGAGGCATCTACCTTCATCGTCGTCGATCTGAGCCCGTTAAAGAAAACCGTTCCACGTCTGATCGGACGCTCGACCGATCAAACGGAAGAAAAGAGATTTTGGAGTAGAACAAAATCAAATTATTTGAGTGGAAGTTGACAAGTTACTTGAAGCTGGGCACATACAGAAAGTACAATTCCCGAGCTGGCTTGCGAACATGGTATTAGTATCCAAGCTGGGGAATAAGTGTCTGGTCTGTGTGGACTTCAGAGACTTGAACAAGGTGTGCCCAAAAGATTACTATCCTCTATCAAGCATTGATCAAGTGGTGGATTTACTATTGGCTGCAAGTTTATATGCATGCTGGATGTATATCATGGATACCACCAGATCCCGCTCGCAAAGGAGGATCAAGAGAAGGCCAGCTTCATTACGGCGGATGGAACCTACTGCTACAATGTCATGCCGTTCGGACTAAAGAATGGGTGCCAACATACCAGAGGCTTATGAACAGGGTGTTCTGAAGGCAGGTTGGCAGTAAGATGGAGGTATATGTTGATGATATTCTAATAAAATCCCTCTGAGTTGGTGGACGCTTCCTCGGCTATATCGTGACTGAGCGGGGAATCGAGGCCAACCCTACCAAAGTAAAGGTCCTCCAAGATATGCCCCCACCATGCAATCTAAAGGAGGCTTAGCGCCTGACCGGATGAATTATCGCTCTTTCCCGATTCATCTTAAAGTTGTCCAATCGGAGTTTTCCATTTTTCAAGATACTTCACCGAGTCATCAAATTTCAATGGGATGCCAAGTGTGACAAAGCGCTGGAAGAACTTAAAAGTTATTTATATTTTTTATCTGTACTTGCGAAGCCCATTGAGGACGAGCTGCTGTGGATGTATTTGTCCTCCATTGAATGGGCTGTCGGATCGGCGTTGGCGCGGCAGGACGACCATGAATAATAGCTAGTGTACTTTTTCAGTCATTTATTGAAAGATGTTGAATGTTGTTATACTCCTTTTGAGAAGTTGGTGTACGGACTGATATTAGCCGCTCGGAGGTTACGCCTTTACTTTTTATCTCATCCTATAATTGTTTTAACTAACAGTACGTTGGGCTGAGTTCTCAACTCGGTGACGTCGGGACGGCTAATCAAGTGGGCCACGTAGTTAAGTGAATACGATATACAATACCAACCCCGATCGACGATCAAAGTACAAGCCTTAGCTAATTTTGTGACAGGTATGTAAAGTCCCAAGCCATATGAAACCTTAAAAATTTATGTTGATGGATCGTCCACTTGACAGGACAGTGGATTTATCCTGTTGATATCACCGTGTGAAGACAGAATGTAACTGTCCATTCGGCTGGATTATCAGACTACTAATGATGAAGCAAAATATGAAGCTTTGATCGTCGGTATGTAGCAGGCAGCTAAATATGTGGGGGTTACTCGGGTTCTCATTTATTTGGATTTTCAACTAGCAACCCAACTACTCTCAGTAATTTTGAAATAAATAATGAACGATTGAAAATGTATGCTGAGGCGTTTGAAAAGTTGAAGTCAAGATTCCAAGAGGTGATAATATGAAAAATTCTCCGAGCAGATAATCAATATGCGGATAAGCTGGTCAAGTTGGCTAGTTCTTTAAGTCCACCGGCGCTGGAGAAGCCTATTCAGGGTTTGTCTTCTTCCTTCGTCGAGAAGGAACGTCCTAGTTGTATGTAAATGGTCGAAATAATGTAATAAAGATTATCATTGAGTTTTACAAAAAAGAAATTTAATCCATAGATCAAGAGACTCTGATTTCCTCGAGCCTCAAATCCCCCTACCACCGTAAGCTGTCAAGGTCGTAAAACCAAGAAGACGAAGGTTGATCCTGCCGACCAGCCGGTAAATCATCCCATTACGCGATCCATAGCCAAGGGTCTCAACAAATTGGTGTCCCGTCATAATGGGTGACTCACAAGTACTTTAACAATGTTTTGATGCGTTTCTCAAAATCTACCAAGAGGACAAAGCTTCCAATGAAAAACGACAGCAGCTCATCCATGCTCAACTAGAGGAATTGTCGAAAAGCTTTTATAATCTACACTCGCACAACAACCATCGAGGTGAAGAGAGCAACAATCATACCGATCCACAAAGGCACCGCTCGAAAGGGTATCATGGTCATGAAGAGGGATCCTCATATATATCACGATATTCGAAACTGGATTTCTCATGTTATGATGGTGAGTCTGATCCTTTGGGATGACTCAATTGATGCGATCATTTTATTCGCCATCAACGCGCTTTGGAGGAAGAAAAGGTGGGCCTCGCCTCGTTCCATCTTGAGGGAGATGACCAATTATGGTTCATCAAACTCGAACGTGATCGATCTCATATTCAATGGGAGGAATTCAAAGATCAGTGTAATTTGAGGTTTGGGCCACCTATTCGCAACAACGAATTGGGCGAACTTGCAAAACTTCAACAATCAGGATCCGTGGAAGACTACCAGCGAAAGTTCGAACAATTGGCGGCACGAGCGAGTTCCTTAACCTCAGAGCAAGAAGTGCAAATATTCATTAGTGGCCTCCAAGATCACATCGCTGTGGAAGTCGAGCTTCACCACGCAGAAGATCTCACTTTGGCTATGAGTTTTGCTTGCCTTTATGAACACTGCTCTAAACGATCTGAATCAACGGTCACACCGCAGCGCACCCCCATTCTGCCACTGAAGCAACTATTTATCAAACGATTAAATCGAACGGAAATGGAAGAACGGCGTGCCAAGGGTTTTTGTTTTAATTGCAACGAACTTAACATTCACAGTCGTTGCAAACGTCATTTTTGGCTTGAGGGATTAGAAGATTATGATAAATAGAACCACATTGAGGATTTTGAAATTTCCCTCAATGTGATCACTGGCTTCCGTGCTTCTCAAACCATGCGGATTCAAGGACGAATTAACCACACCCCCTTGCTAGTCTTCATCGACTCGGGAAGTACTCATTACTTTTTAAATTCAGCACTTGCATTAATCTTGGGCTTGACAAAAGTCTTGCGCTCTGGGTGGCAGTAGCTAATGGGCGACGACTACCTTGGTGTTTGCCGCAATGTATTAATCCATTTGGATGATCACAAATTTAATATAGAATTCTTCATTCTACCGTTGGGGGACATTGGAGCAGTGTTGGGAGTCAACTGGCTTCGCACCCTTAGTCCTATCCTTTGGGATTTCTCCCAGATGTGCATGAGCTTTCAACATACCGGCAACACCATTTATTTACAAGGATCGGATGCTACTCTAACAGCAGAAGTGACCTCTCTCGCAATAGCTACCCTTCCAAAAGTTAATGAAAAACGACATATTCTCGAAAAGTATGCTGCAATTTTTGAGGAACCCAACGGCCTTCCACCTTTTCGTAAGTGTTGCCACAAAATTTTACTTGGACAAGGTACCAACCCTATCGTGGTGCGTCCTTATAGATACCCCCATGCGTAAAAAGATGAAATCGAGCATCAATGCAATGACATGTTTGCCAAGGGCCTGATTAGACAAAGCACATCTCCTTTTTCTTCGCTAGTTTTACTGGTAAAAAAAAAACAGACGACACATGCCGCTTTTGTGTGGATTATAGGGCTCTCAATGAAAAGACAATTAAAGATAAATTTCCTATCCTTGTGATTGATGAATTGCTTGATGAATTACATGAATCCTTTTATTTTACTAAGTCGGACCTGAGATCCGGATATCACCAAATCCGAATGCAACCGGACAACATTTCTATAACGGCTTTTCGCACTCACCATGGTCATTTTGAGTTCGTAGTATTGTCATTCGGGCTCACCAACGCGCCCTTAACTTTTCAAGCTCTTATGAATAATGTCTTTGACGATTTTCTGAGAAAATTTGTACTAATTTTCTTTAATGATATATTGGTTTACAGTACTTCTTGATAGGAACATCTCCACCATTTGCAGCTCGTTTTTGGGATATTACAGTAGCAACACCTCTTCCTAAAAAATTCTAAGTGTTTATTTGCTCAGACGGAAATTGCCTATCGTGGTCACATCATTTCTCGTTCAGGGGTGGCCATCGATAATGGCAAAATTGAAGCAATTCTCTATTGGCCACAACCCACTACTCTTCGTGCCCTTCATGATTTTCTAGGGCTCACAGGGTACTATCGTAAATTTGTCCAAGGATATGGATAGTTGGCGTCCCCTCTAACTAGCCTCTTGCGAAGGAACTCTTTTGAATGGAATGAGGCGGCGGAATTGGCATTCCCAAAGCTAAAGATCGTCCTTACTTCCACACCGGTACTTGCCTTGCCCGATTTCTCAAAACCATTTGTGGTGGATTGTGATGCCTCAGATATGGGGATCGGTGCAATTCTGCAGCAAGAAGGATGCCCCATTGTTTTTTTAGCCGTCCTTTGGCCAAACGACACAAGAAGCTCCCTGCTTATGAGAAACAACTCATCGGATGGCCAAAGCTATACGTCATTGACATGCTTATCTTTGGGGACACAAGTTCCTAGTTTGAACTGACCATTACAATCTAAAATTTTTATTGGAACAACGGATTACCAACTCGTCTCAACAACACTGGATTAGTAAGCTACTAGGTTTTGATTTTCTTATCGAATATCGAGCAGGCTGAAACAATGTGGTACCAGATGCACTTTCATGTCGTGACAACAATAATGGACAGTTGACCGCTATCTCCATGGCTAAATTAAATTTAACAGAGGACATCCAATCTGAATATTCTACTTCCTCAGAAATTCAACACCTTATTCAGGTGTCATAGCGAGGCGAAGGTCGTATGGAGTACAAGGAAGGACTTTTATTCTTCAAGGTAGAATCTATCTCCTTGCTACATCTCCTCTCACTTCTAAAATAATAACCATGATACATAATGAGTTTCACGAAGGATATCAGAAGACATTATATCGAATTACACGAGATTTCTATTGACTCGGGATGAAACAGCAGGTTCACATGTTTGTGCGTGAATGTCCAATCTGCCAACACAATAAAGTGGAGCATTTGAAGCCCGTGGGATTACTACAACCCTTGCCTGTTCCTCACCAAGTGTGGTAGGACATTTTCATGGATTTTATTGATGGGTTGCCTCTATCTCAGGGTAAAATTGTATTGTTTGTTGTTGTGGATCGCTTCTCTAAGTATGTCCATTTCATCCCTTTATCACACCCATACACAACTGTAAAGGTGACTCGAGTTTTCTTTGATAACATTTTTAAGCTCCACGGTCTTCCAGAAACCATCGTCAACGACCGTGATGCAACCTTCACTAGTTCTTTCTGAAAGGAACTATTTCGCCTTAGTGGGATGCAACTTTGTTTCTCGTCCGCTTACCATCCCCAATCGGATGGCCAGACCGAAATCATGAACAGGGTTATTGAGATGCATTTGCATTGCTTTATGGGAGAATTTTCAAAGAAATGGGTATATTGGATCTCTTGGGGAGAATTTTGTTACAATACTGGTTATCACACATCCCTCAAGGTCACCTCGTTCGAGTTTGTGTATGGGCGATCGCCTCCACGCCTATCATTATATTTGGTTGGTACTTCTCATATTGAATCAGTAGATCAGGAGCTACAAATTCGGGAACAACTTCTGAAGAATCTACGAGGAAACCTTTTTGCTACCCAAAATCACTTGAAACTTCAATATGATTCATCCCATCAGGAGGTACGATTTGAGATAGGCGATATGAGGTCGTCAAAGCTTCAGTCTTATCGTCAAGTAAGTTTAGCGTCCAAGAACCATTCAAAACTATCTCCTCGGATTTATGAGCCTTTTAAAATCATTGACCGTGTGGGTCATGTTGCCTACAAACTCCAATTCCCAGACCACGTCAAGCTCCACCCCGTTTTTCATGTGTCCTCTTTAAAGAAATATCATGGTAGCATCCCTAGCGTCCCCACTCTTTCCCCCATAAATTAGGAAGATTACATTCCTTCTCCTCTAGTGGTTCTCGACTATCGCTCACATCGTGGACGCTCTCAAATTCTGGTTCATTGGGAGGGCTTATCACCTGCTGAGGCTTCATGTGAAGATGCAGTGGCTATCATGGAACGTTACCCATCATTCGTGTTTACGGACAAACCCGTTTCTCAGGGAGGGAGTAATGTTATGGACCGAGCCCGTACAACAAAAGAGAATCTAAAACCCATCAAATATAAGAGATACACGCACGACAGATTTAGAAAGGATGGTGTAAATCAAGAGAATTGATTCTGCTATAATAATTTATAGTAATTGATTTTATTTGACTCAAGTATCTTTTATTATAAATAGAATTGAGTCTAGTATCTTTTTATTTTTGGTTAGAATAAAACCTTTCTTATTCAAGGGTTGTCTTCTTCCTTCGTCTAGAAGGAACGTCTTAGTTGTATTTAAATGGTTGAAATAATACAATAAAGATTATCCTTGAGTTTTACAAAAAAGAAATTAAATCCATAGATCGATAGGTTCTCTAATTTCCTCGAGCCTCAAATCCCCCTACCACTATAGGCCGTCAAGGTCGTAAAACGAAGAAGACGAAGGTTGATCCTGCCTACCAGCCGGTAAATAGTCCCATTACGCGATCCATAGCCAAGGGTCTCAACAATCATCTCCTATCGTATGAAATGTACTATGTTCATGCTACATTTGCCCTACCAAAAAAGAAGGTATATGTGTTTCTCAACCCCCAGGCCAACCCAAGCCCACCACGGGTCGAGAGCTGTTCAGATGGGTCAACTCATGGTGGGGCGGGTCGGCCTATGACAGACCAGTCATTTGGCGGGGCGGGCCGATCCGTCATCTTGGTGGATTGGAAAATCTCCAATCTGACCCAATCTAAGACGGGTTGTGGGTTAAGCTGACTAACCCGCAGACCCATCAAAAATTTTAAAAATATGCCTACTGTAGGAGATGATTTTTTAAAAAATGCTTATTGTAGGAGATAAAAGGGCAGCGGTGCACGAAGCTCCCACCATGCGGGGTCTCGGGGAAGGATTCATTGTACGCAGCCTTACCTTGATTTTGCAAAAGACTGTTTCCAGGATTTGAACCCGTGATCTTTTGGTCACATGACAACAACTTTACCGTTGCGCCTATTGTAGGAGATGATTTTAAAAAAAAAACCTACCTTGAGCTGATCTCAATAATCTCTCTTAATTTACTCTATGATTTTAATCACTTAATTTGAGTGATGGATGACTTCTTCTCCAACTCCGACGTGCTGACGAAGGTGGCGCTGTTCTCTGGTTCAGACTCTCGTCTATCTCATCCTCTCCAAGTCCTCTACCAACTTCTCCGACGACAAGGTGACGAGAAGCCTCAGCTTTCGACCAACACACTCCGTTAGCGTTCGCCGCTGGCTGGCCTTACTTTCCGACATGCCTGCCGGCGGCAAGGTTTCACCATCAGCACCGAGGTCTCGCCATTAGTGTCGAGGCCCCCACGATGAGAGGAATCACTGATGTTGTCCGACGACATGAAAGAATATTGATATGAAATTAATAAATCTCTTCTTCGGGCATGTATAATGTATTTGATCTGTTGTTAAAATTTTGTTTGTAGAAAAAATATCGTTAAAAATTTATTTATATCCATAATTAAATTTCTAATAAATATATTTATTTAATTTAATGATTTGCTCAAACAATATAATAATCGAATTTGATCATCTCCTATGATATGAAATGTACTTATGTTCATGCTACATTTGTCCTACCAAAAAAATATGTGTTTCTCAACCCACAAGCCAACCCAAGCCCGTCGTGGGCTGACTAGGCGAGTTGCGGGCCTAGGCGGGTCAGCCCATGGCGGGCTTGAGTTGATAAAATTTTAACCCAACTCAATTAAATTATTTGACGCGGCGGGCCAATCCAACGAGCTTAACCCAAATTGACGGCTCTAATTGTTTCTCTAAATGGGTGGAAGCGGAACCACTCGTTAAAATAACGGAGCATATGGTCATTAAATTTCTATGGCAAAATATAGTGTGTTGATTCGACATTCCTCACAAGATAGTTTCTGATAATCGAAGATAATTCCAAGGGCGGGGGATCAGAGAATGGTGTTCAAGCTATGACATACTATAGGCTTTCACGTCCATGGCTTATGTCCAAAGCAATAGATAGGTGGAAGTCACTAACAAAGAGATTATTAGCGGACTCAAAACCCGCCTCGACCATCTTGGAGGAAGCTGAGTGGATGAACTCCCGAGTGTGCTATGGGCTCATCGCATCACACCTCGGGAGTCTACGGGCATAACTCTGATCTGTCTAGTATATGGAGGAAAGGCGACCATACTCGTCGAAGTCGGTATTGGATCTGATTGGATATAATTATGTGACGAAGAGAATGTCAATCGGGTCTAGTGAAGCTGGACTGAGCGGAGGAAATCAGAGACAAGGCTGCCGCTCAACTAACGAAGTACCGACAAAAAATGAAGTAGAGCTATAATCGGAGGGTTATCCCGAGATCTAAGTTGGCGACTTAGTATAGAAAAGAGTTAAGCTGGTTAAAAACGTTAGCAATTTGGAGCTGCCGTGGAACCGGCCATACAAGGTGATGCAGAATCTCAGCTCTAGTTCCTACTACCTGTAGGATTCAGACGAAAGAAACTTTGATCGGTCTTGGAGCGCAAATCATTTACAACTCTACCGGGCTTAATGGTTCGTTTAAATTGAATATATGTAATTTGTAAAATTTTATATTCAATGAATGCAAACAGATTCAAGGGGAAAACAATCAAGTCCTAGTGCCAAGTTATAAGTAAGTTCACTATCACGACCAAGTCTCAGACTCTCGTACTGAGCAGCCGAGTTATAAGTGAACTTGCTATCGTGATCAAGTTCTAAATTCGCATGTCGAGCGGTCGAGTTATAAGTGAGTTTACTCTCGCGATCATGTCCCAAACTCGTGCCGAATGACCGAGTTATAAGTAAGCTTGCTCTCACGGCCATGTCCCAGACTGTCGTGCTGAGCAGCCAAGTTATAAGTGAGCTTGCTCTTATGACTAAGTCCCAGACTCTTGTGCCGAGTGACTGAGTAATAAGTGAGCTTACTCTCACGACCAAGTCCCAGACTCTTGTGCTGAGCAACTGAATTATAAGTGAGGTTGCTCTCACGACCAAGTCCCAAACTCTTGTGCCAAGTAGTCAAGTTATAAATGAGCTTGCTCTCACGATCAAGTCCCAGACTCGTGCCGAGTAACTGAGTTATAAGTGAGTTTGCTCTTATGACCAAGTTCCAGACTCTTGAGTAATCGACCGAATTATAAGTGAACTTACTCTCACGTCCACATTCTAGACTCTCGAGCCGATCAACCGAGTTATAAGTGAGCATGCCGTCACATCCAAATCTTAAACCGTTGAGCTGACCGGCCGAGTTATTAATAAACTTGCTTCTACAACCAAGTGCTGAAGATCTTCCAGAACTTAGGGAAATCACTGCGATAAAGGCTCTCTATGACAATACTCAAGTAAACCAAAAAATCCAAGGCCAAGGAAACTGAAGAATACGTTTAAAAGCTAAGACACTCAGAAGTTAAAAGTTCAAAAATAAGGAACAATACATACACAGCATGGAAAGTTGTTAAATCTTTACCAAATTCACTGAATGACTTAAAGAAGATACTACATAAAATCAACAAAGGCATTGTTGGGGATAACGTCCAAGATTTTTTGGCACTTGATAAAGGTCTTGGAACCTCAGTAGATAAATAGTCGTCATCCTTCAATTGCTTGAGAGTCCCCTCAATGTCATACCCAAACATCTTATTGGTCCGATTGGCTAGCATCTGGTTGAAATTTCTAGAGCAAAGATAGTCGACCTTGTAGGCTTCTAGCCGACCGGACTCAAATGCTTTATAGTTGGTCATCTCTAGGGGTGTAAATGAACCAAGCCTCTCATAAGATATTCGAATCTTGATTCGATAAAAGTTTGTTTGAACTCGTTTAACGAGACTTATTAAGATAAACAAACTAATCTCAAGTTTCAATATTTGACTCGTTAACTCGTGAACATGTTCGTTAAGTTCATGAATTAATTTTTAAATAAAAATAATAATTTTGATATTAAATTTATAGATTTTTCACTCTATTTATGGAACATATAGATAAATATATTAAATTTATTTATTTAAATAGAATTATAAATTTTAATAAGAATATTATAGTTTTCTCTAAATATATAATTTAGTTTTTAATGAATATTTAAATTTATAATTTATATTTATTAAGCTCGTTTGGGCTCGATAAAAGTTCGAATAAGCTCGTCAGCTATGAATATATTCGTTAAATATAGCTCGAGCTCGGTTGGATTATAAACGAGCTAAATTCAAACATTCAAGAATTCGGTTCGGCTTGACTCGATTACACCCCTAGTCATCTCCACTTGAGAGGCTTCAAGCTCCTTTTTAAGTGTTGTCCGCTCGGCAATTTTCTCAGCAATTGTTTGTTGATGCTCCCCAAGTTGGAGCTCGTGGCCTGCCTGCTCAACCGTTCGACTAACTTGTTCGGTAAGCAAAGCGGCTTCCGCCTCCTCAAGCTTTTTGGCTAGAGCTCGGGCCTATTCTTGATATCCAAGTCTTCAATGACCCTTAGTTTCATGGTGTTGGTTGAGTTGACCCGTGATTCATAATTCTTAGACTGCTTCATTAGTCACTTGGGTCGGATGACTTGGTCATGATTCTTGCTCACGGTGAGCACCCGCTCGGACCCCAAAAGTTGCTCAGATTGTTTCTCTATTTCTTCCTTTAGCTGAGCCACCTCTAAAGAAAGCCACCCGGATGTAGCTTAGGGTGCATCCGTCCCCCCGGTTGTATCTGGCAATTGCTTATATTCGTGACTTAGCTGAGCCATCCTCTGGCACATAGCCAAGCTTTCCACCAAAAACTAATAAAATAGAGAAGGTCAAGTGGAGCCGACCGAGAAACATATATGTTTAAATACCAAATGTGCGTACCTCAGTAGAATTTTGGCTAAAACGATCAGCAAGCTCATTGGGGGAGCTTGTCGCCGCTTGGGCTCTGGCGTCCGCTCAGGTTTGAGCTAAGGGAACTTGGATTCTAATCTTATGCTCGGGGGAGTGTGGCTCGTTGGGGTTCGGATGACATCATTCGTCTATAGGCAACTTGAGTACGGTAGTAATTCACCTATGTGTACCCGAGCCAATGGGCTCTGAGCTGGACTTGCTCTTGGATTTGGCCAAAGGAATGGAACGTATGGTGGAAAGAAGGGCCGCTGGGTCAGCTGGCGGAGGCATCAAATAAGATATCGGTTGCGCAAAATTAACATCGGTCGCAAATCAGATAAGGAAGGAGTCCGATCGGAGGTGGGAGTTGGTCGACCAACTGCTCTCTCAGGAATGGCAGAGGTAGAATTTTCTCCCCGCTCGGAAGGTGGTCGCACGGACACTGCAGCAGAGCTTGGCTGAGCGAATCTCGTTGATCGGCTGGAGGCTTCCGTTTAGAGTCTTTTGCGGCACTGACGTTGTTGCAAAGGCTCGGCGGAAGTTGTGGACTCCAAAGGAACTTCTATGGGCTTGAACTTTAGAGGCAGTTCCTTAGTGCTAACGGCGACATCGCTCCCCGCCATTCGACTCTCTCCTTCGCCGATGGGCCCTTCAGAGGCTCTGACCGACAAGAGCCCGTGGCTCTCCAGCTCGGCAGCTCCACAGACCTCGAGCTTCTCATCGGTTAACTTTGTGGAGTTGCTTAGCAAAGTCTTCCACATCACTTTAGCTGCAAAAAAGAAAAAGAAATCAGATAGATCCAAAAATAATAGAGGGAAGAATTTCTCACCGAAGGAGTCGGGCAACCGAGCGCGAATGGGACTCTACCCAAACATGTATAGCTCGCCCTCAAGCAGTAACTTATGCATATGATATTTTAGTCCGGTCAGCTAAGCAGCGGCTTCAAGGTAGACAAGCTTCCACCTATATTTACCCAGTTCGGGAGGGTTGGGTGGCTCCATTTGCCAGCCGGTCAGGAAGGTTGCCCGGTCGGGGAGTCGGAGATAGAAGTAATGGGACTTCCCGCCCTTATTGGACGAAGGTATTTTATCAAAGTATGCAACGTCCACTGAGGCTTGAAAGAGAAAGACCCGTGCCCCCAGGGCGTAGCACAAACGGTGGGCGCATGGTATCTCTGGCGTAATTGCCAGGGGTCGATTCTCAGGAACTGACGACCTGGGGTTTACCCCGCCATGCGCCTATGGCCTGTGTACCTGCATGAACCTCCTTCCATATCTGTGGGGCTGGCACTAGGTGGGCCGCTAAGGTAGCGGATCTACCTTTTTTGAAAGAGAAAGACCCGTGGCTCAGATTGTTTCAGGTAATAAAAATAATAAAAAAAACCCGTAGGAGTAAAGGGATTCTGTATAAACGAAACAACACTACAACCCCACACAGCAACCTAAAGGAGTTAGGTACTAGTTATTGTAAAGGGATGTGGAAATATCTACAAACTTCAGAAAAAAAGAGGTGTATTGGAAAACGGAGGCCGATATATAGTTGATCCTTAAAAAAATGAGAAAGCGATCCGGAGATATGTGACGATGGGCATTGGCCGAGGGGATGACAATCTGATGGTTAGAAGGGATGTGGTAGGTAAGTTTCATCTGGTCTACTTCATCGCCATTGAAGTCGGATGAAGTGGAGGTGTACCACAAGCCGGGGGCAGCCGGGAGAGGAGAAGGTGAGGAGGTCATGAGGAAAAGAAGATCAAAAGTTGGAAAAAAGAAGATGGAACTTATTGAAAGTTAATCATCAGCGACGAGTAGGGAACGAGAAAGAAGGTAAAGGCAAAATAAAAACCACTGCAATGTAAAGAAAAACGAAGGCCTTAAAAACCCTATCGTTAGTTACTTGAGGTCGTCCGATCAAGGACATAAAAAGGCCAGATTTTATCTGGGCTGTCAAATTTATAAAGGTAGCTGTCACATCGAATCCCAATAATCGCCTATCACATCGAATATTCGACGGCTTGAGAGTGTGACATATGGCGGTGAATCAAAGGTGCATTTATGAGGAATGGAAGCAATCAGCAGGCTCATGATGAAAAAACATGCTCGGTATGCCTTGCTTTAATTATAGGGAATTTGTTCGATTTCCGAGAGATTAGAATAATGTCAGTCTTAATAAAAGGGCACTGTAGAGAATTGGAGCTCGTCCGGGAAAAAGAAGAAGCATAGGGCGATAACAACTAAGTACCGCTGGCATTCGAGCTGAGCGGCACCATACTACAAATTCCCCGGTCCAGGAATAAAGAATTCACGAAGCAATTAGAGATAAGGACAATGGTTCAAGTCGAGTGATAGCTAAGAAAGTGAAATGCCTGCCGGAAATGAGGATTACGAATAATACTAAACACCTAGTCAGTCCGCGACTTGCAGTCTCCTTCAACTAGAGTTGGAGGGGAGGCTTGTGATACAGTGATAAGGGTGAACCCCCCCAAAGGCAAGGAAGATCGGTTGGTATGACAGTCAAAGTCAAGAAGTGGTCAATATCACCAACAGTAGCAGGGGGGGGCGCCTAAACAACTCAAGTAGTCGATCGGGCATTAAACTGTCGGTCGGACTTGCTTGGCCGATCGGGCCTAGAACTGCGGTTGGGCACGAGTGGTCAACCGGGCTTCGAAACTTGAGCGCGGATCCTCTTACGTGTAGGCATAGTGCACGGAGTAGTGAGAACCTGGCCAACCGGGCCTTCCGATCGGTTGAATTTTGTGCCTCAACCAGGGACAAGCAGGTAAACCTCATTGCTAAGTATTAAGTAACTTGACCAACTGCTTTACCGATTGAGGCTGTAAGTTGGACACAACGTTCCTGTGAAGCCACTGGATAAGTCAAATGTAGACTGGGTCACTGCTCATTTTCTTCAAGGCTGAGCTGTCAACCCTCTTGAATGGTCCCGGTTGGTCCATTGTCGACCCCAAGCCCAACGGTTTCGCACTCTGTTTTGACGTTTGTGCCACGAAAGACAGAGAATATCCTTAGACAAATCACGCTTTTGAAGTTTCCAGTGTATCAAATCATAGAGATTTACGGGCTTATTTAAGGAAATGTGTTAAAATCACTTTATGACATGTCCTTTCTTAGGAGTGCTTTGGAAATCGTGTAAATACTTGGAGATGCGTGCATAGAGACAACTGATACTATAAAAAGAGGTCTCCATTTACAGACGGAGGTATGCGACGCTTTATAATTTTACATGCTCGCTACTACAGTTTTTTTCACTATTCCTCCTCATAAATCAATCACTGACTTAAGCGTCGGAGGACCAACGTTAGGAACTCCTTCCTTGGTCTGACACTAACGCGCTTTGTGTTACGCAGGACAGTGAGGAGTTTTCATTTGGTCAACAGCAGGACCACATTCCCAACCAACTATCTTCATCGCTTTTAGACCAAATCTAGTATGCAATGGTCTTGATGGTATTTTTTTTAAAATATTGATAGCTCAAATGTAGAATACTCCTGATTATTACATCTTGTCAACTATACAATATACTTCATCTATCAATGCTTTCAAAATATGGAAATAAGATAATTCTATATGTTTGAAGATTGCCATATGTGATTGGTGAAGATTATTTAACTCAATTTTATTAGTTGCACCATAAAACTAGTAAACACTTTCCGGTGGCATAAAGTGGAAGGAAAGCGACACAATCTGGTGGGTGTTTTGCATATGGAGAGTCGAAAAAACTAGAACTGGAAAATGAAGATATCGTGAGAAACAGTTGCTAGCCGTATGTATTGCTTCTATGAAATATGTAGTAAAATTAATCTCCAGTTAAGAAACTGGTTTCTAAAAGTGAAACACGAGTGCTATAACTTTCTTTCGTCGATCAAATTTCCATTTTCATAATTTTTTTTGCATAGTAATATTTACTGGCTTTTGGCATTTGAAATTGTTATCATTCATAGTAATATATTTTTCATGTATAATATATAGATGGGGATGCCCTCCCAGCAAATTTCCATGGACATACACAGCGAAGGAGACTTGCTATCTGCTAGAGGGAAAAGTAAAGGTGTACCCTGAAGGCCATGGAAATGAGTATGTGGAGATTGAGGCAGGTGATTTGGTGGAGTTCCCCAAAGGCATGAAGTGCACTTGGGATGTCTCAGTGGCCATCGACAAGCATTATAACTTCGAATAGTTTCCGGCATCCATAACTGAGTCTATAAATGCCTAGTACTAGTACTTTCTCTTGATGTTAAAGTCTTGGAGATGAATGAATCATTAATGCTGTGCTTGTCAAACTACTATGGACTCGCTCAGATCTTAGTAAGGAATTTGGCTAGGTCAAATTGCCTGAGTTGGTTGAGGGTTCAATCTAATTTGTTCCAGGATGATGAATGATTAACAACAAAACATAGTTTAAGTGGTTTGATCTGTATGGGTCGAAGTCCAAACTCTATAGCCTGGCACACGATCGAAGAAGAAAGAACATAAAGAATCAGCGGCGGTGAAAGATGGTTTTTTCTTCAAATGTTCTATGGATGACTTCTGCAACATGATGATATGAACTAAGGGTTTTATATTTTTTTGTTACTTCAGGTTGAGATGAGAGCATTATTCTGTATACAAGGATAAAATTCGATCCAATGTAAATGGCGAGGATTTTTTTTTTTTTTTACAGTTCATGGCCATTAATGGGGCATCACATGCTCATGGCTCCAGATTCAAGCTCAGATTCTCCTTCCAATTCACCCTCTAAAACCACTGTGGCAGAATCAGTTCTTTTATTCAGAGAAAGATATCGTTCCAGAGCATCATCTCCTCGCAAAATTTTGGCACCAGATCCTGATTTCTCTACGGTACCTACTGCTTCCTCGTCCACCACCACTGTGTCAATTCGTTCATCCCCAGTTTTGACATCAGGAATCTGCGATCGTTGAATCGAGCGGGTTAAGTTAAAACAATACAACGAAATACTAGAACTCTTTTGGTATTTCATGCTTACTGATAGCGTGATCGTACCTCAAACATGGCCTCAATAAGAATACTCTCCAAAAGAGCTCTTAAACCTCGTGCGCCAGTGTTCTTGGCCATTGCTTTCTTCGCAATCAACCTAAGGGCATACTCTGTAAAGTGTAGCTTGACCTACAATACTTATGCAAGTTAGGCAGATTTCCTCGGGAAAAAAAATGAATGAGTTCATGCAAAACTTACGTTGTTCATGCTAAACAATTTCTTGTACTGCCGACCGAGGGCATTTTTTGGTTCCATCAGCACTTGAACAAGTTGGTCCTCACTCAGAGCTGACAAACTAACCAGTATCGGAAAACGACCAACAAATTCGGGAATCAACCCATATGCTATGAGATCACTGCTCTCAACCTATGCAAAAAATTAGGGTTTTAAGAAATTAGCCTTGAATCTTAACTTTACTAATAAAATGAGGTATTGAAAGAAACTTTGAAATTATGTAGAATATGCTTACTGATTCTAATAAGGAAGATGTTACAGTGGCATTAGCGATCCCACCGGCTCTCATGCTTGCTCGTACTGGTGCTCCAAAACCTATAGACGAATCTTGTCGTCTATTTATATATATAAAAAAAATTATCACTCAACTTAAAATTAGCAAAATGAGAAAAATACAAGAAATTTAAAACAAAGTACCTTTCAGAAATAGTCTTTTCCAAATCAATAAAAGCACCACCACATATGAAAAGAATGTCCTTAGTATCTATCTGCACAAAAAAACAGATAGCAAATTTACAAAGGAGCTAACAAAAAAATTATCTAATTTATTGAATTATAAATGATCTGATTGCATAACAATAAATGAAAGTGTCATATTCAAACCAAAGACTTTGATAAGAAACTAAATGTAGTAGACAAATATATTATCCTTTTTAAAAAAAAAGAAAATGAAAATGAGTACGATATATTTATTAGCAATAATTAGGAGTTAATAACCACTTCTCACCAAAACCTTTTTACTTGTTTGTCTACATCCTAAACAATGTCCATAATCTATTTTAAAGTACAATATGAAATGTTTTAAAGTTAATAAAATATATAATCTAAACAAAAATGTTATGTTATTTTTTATAATGAAGAGCATAAAGTAGATTTGAGAGGCAAACACAAAGAGGTGGTCTAAAAAACACAAGTTACAAAATGACAAAGGATACAATAGGAATCCAATGCAATAGTTCAACGATTGTGTATGACAACAAAATAATTAATTTAATTGTTCATAAGATATTACGTCTTTCTATTTATTTATACACAAACAATATGGTGAAGATACATAATTATGGTACCAACAACATCATCATTTTCCTAAAGTGAAGGATAGTAGGGAACTCTAAGACTAGTTTATTGATTTCAGGCTAACAAGAACAATACACAGGGAATTTACCAAGAAAATCCGAATGACATTGCAATAGATCAATAGTCTTGTGAACTCAAACAACTAAAGAACATGCAGAAAAGTTAATAGTTAGTAACCAGAAAGTAAATCAATCCTACACACCTGAATGTTGTCACCTCGGGGGTGCTTCCGAGCTCCTTTTTCTGGAACATTGACTATCTGAAAAAATAATTTCTGATGTCAATGAACATTATATTAAGTAAATTTAAATCAAAAACCCACAATCTGGCATCCCAAGTAATTTCTTCTTTCAAAATTCAGATATACTAGGACTAATAAGAATTATAATAAAACAAATTCCCCTATTGGGAGGAAATAATTTCCGTCTAAAAAAGACAGGTTTCTTAGCAAACTTGAATATTCTAATTAAGATTTTATTTCACATGTGAACTAGGAACATCAAATGATTAAACAAGACTTAGCAAAACAAGTCTATCCTTGTGTCAAACACTTGGATGTACCAATTATAATGCGTGATAAAAGAAATAAGATAATGACTACAGAGTAAGGAAGGCTAAAATCTAAAAGAACTCAATTTGTTGGAAAAAAGGATGTCATAGCTTAGTTTTAATATAGAAAATTAAGTCACAACTTGATCAAGCTAATGAAAACCCTTTTTACTGTCGCCTACCATAACCATGATAGGATTTAAATAACTTGTAAACAACCTAAAGTTTGTAAATTCCCTGGTAACAAGATAATAAACACAAAGAACAGAATGCCTTACAGTTCCTTCTAGCATTTTCAATAGAGCCTGTTGGACACCTTCTCCAGATACATCTCTGCTAATGTTTAGGCTCTCAGCCTGCATATAATAAATATCGATATTGCTGATGAGATCTAAATGCAGTTATAGTTCAGCAAATTGGTCACAGAAATCTAACCTTCTTAGTTATTTTATCAACTTCATCGATGTAAACTATTCCTTGTTGAGCTGCATGTACATTGAACTCAGCAACCTGGAAATTACCCCAAAACAAAACTTAAGGGAAAAAAACAAGAGGGGTGGGGGGTGGGTGATAAAATTTTCATTTTACCAACAATCAAGAATCACGACAACCTTAACAAGAAACTCAGTTTTTCTGTGTGAGACAGTGCGGCTAGCAATCATGCAAATCTCAGTTCAGTTTACCTTCTTGTGATCAATAGTCATGGAAAAAAGGCATCTCAATATCATACATCTAAAAGGAACGAGCCATACCGGAGCTTACTTAATATACATAAATTTGATCAATTTTTAAAATTAAAAATCTTTGAAATCTTTAATTTTAAATTTTAGTTTTAGTTATAATTTTTTCACTTCATAATAATTTACCCATAATTTATTTAATTTTTGTAGATAAAATGCTCAAACGTATGCGACCTTCTCATATAAACTTGGGCATGCTTTACTTTTAAATTCTATAAAATTAAAGCATTGTTTAATTATATTATCATTTTGTTTGATAGATTAAGTTAATTTAAACACACAATAAAAAAAATAAAAATAATAAATCAGTCTAATATACACTAAATCAATAAGAAAGGGTCTTATATGAAATAGACAAGCAAACCGTAAGCAATTTGTACAGTATTGATTCTACATCCTCTCCAACATATCCTGCCTGCAAGGACAAGAAAATTTTGAGTTAACATAAATTAAACTAAACAGAAAAGTGTTGTAGTTTTTATCCAGATCATGAATTTGTCAATTGTCAAAACTATGTCAATTATCTGCTTGATGATGCAAAAATACAAAATTCTAGCTTTGTAGTATGTTGCTCAAAAACCAACAAGGATTTCCTTATTAACTAGTAAGAAATTCTCATTCATATAATACCCCTTAAGCAGTCAAGATAATGAGAATATATTACTGTTGGCAACTACACATACCACTCACCAAGATTTTCAGAACTTCAGTTTACTATGCTGACAAGCTATGTTAGAGACAAGTGTGGAGCTGTCTGTGCAGTTGTATCTAAAAAATTTCACTCATGAGCAATAGGGGCATTAGTGGTGTAAATTAGGAAATTTACTTTTAAGTTTTTTGGGTTATAAGAGTTCTTTTTTTTTGGTAGATACTTTTGTTTTGGATAATAAGTTAATTAAGATAGTCCCTGATTTGGTAATTGTCTTATTTTAAAAAATAAGAGATACGTTCCATGATTATTTTTTAACTTGCTAACTTATTTAAACATTAGTTAAATTTTTAGTTTATAGAATTTGCTATCTCACTGGAAGGCATTCAAACTTCCCCCTCACATGCTAACTTTGCCACAAATTATACTAGGTAAGTTTTGGTGTTGCATTCTCATTCTCCTTAGCACAATCATTCAAGAACACCATGATTACTTTAGAGACATAGCAAGTTAATCTCATTATTTCCTCTCTCACACATGAGATTTCAAGGATTTGATGGAAGACAAGGATGCAACTATTCAAGGATCAACAAAATAAATTATCATGTTGTTAACTCAATGAAGTCAAGTTTTCTTGGTAGGGAGAGAATGATGCAAATTAAAATTTAATTTTAAAGTATTTTAGAATTTACTTTGTAAGAGTATTTTTTGTCAGATCATTTTCATTAGGAGAATAAGTCACTGAAGGCAGTTCTTGATTTGGTAATTGTGTATTTGTGTTGTTTAGAAAATAGGAAATTCATGTCATGTTTGATCAAGTACATAGGTATAAAATTTATTATTTCCAAGAATAACTTTCCAATTTTTATTATTTAGAAACTTTAGAAGAGAGCCAATCCCCATATGATCATCATCTTCTTCATAATAAAATTTTTCTTTGATGAATTAAGTGTTACTATTAGTCAACCCCATCTAGTAGGATAAGGCTTGATTGTTATTGTTGTTGAATTAAGTGTTACTATTGCATCTGTTTCAATCTCAATGTTTGACACGGGTATGGAGGCAGTATATGTGTCCACAAGCATGCTAACCAATCACAAATATTGACCACGAAAGAAAAAGAAAAATAGAAACTTTGCAACAAGATCAACAATAACATCATAAGTTTGATCACAAAAATCAACATTTGAAATGAACTTAGCAGTGAAACGTATAAATCAAAAGAAAAGAACTAACCTGTGTTAATGTTGTTGCATCTGCTATGACAAATGGTACATTAACAAAGCGAGCCAAAGTTTTAGCAAGTAATGTCTTTCCTGTCCAATAAAATGTGCCAGTACATGGAGAGGTCAGACAAACCAAAAAGACTAGTAAATGCTATGACTATGAAAATGCCCACACAAGTTGTTTTCTTTTTCAAAGGAGAGAAAATCAGAACCAGCTAACTTCAAACCTGATCCAGTAGGTCCCAACAAAAGAACGTTGCTTTTCTCAAGCTCCACATTGTCCTCATCGTTATCATCTGTCTCACAATTCTCTGAGTCAGCTCCAGAACTGGGTATCATAAAAGCATTGAGCTCATGATGAGCATGAGAATGGGGTCAAAGAACTTGCAATAAATTACTTAAGCTAATGAGAAACATCTGGTTCATTTAACTTTGAAGTCAGCATCAGCCATAAAAGTAAAACTGGGATCATCATTGATTGAGAAAACAGTAACACATCACCACTAACCCTTTCTGTAAGGAAGCATGATGTATCCTTTTGTAGTGGTTGTAAACAGCAACAGCAAGCACCTGAATTGTGAATTAGAATATAATGGACAATCATATTGAAACACAATAAAATTCCCAAATACTGGGAAGCATAGAAGTTAGGGATTGTTCAATGTTCATTCAAGGACTTCTTCCCCAGAAGGGATCCTTTCTTTTTTTTACGAATGGACAAACAGTTTGTTGCAAAATCTTTGCAACTGCGAAAGATGACTCCATGTAATGAAATACATAGGGGATGTGATATTAGTATTAGATTCAGTTCTTGTAAAGTCACCGGAAAGGAGCCAAATATTATTAAGATGAGCATAATATGTAACTAAATACACCATAATAATACATATGAATCCCCCAAAAAATCAAATTTTAGGATAAAGCTTTAGATTTGATTTTGAATAAATGCATA
This sequence comes from Zingiber officinale, assembly GCF_018446385.1. Lineage (NCBI taxonomy): Eukaryota > Viridiplantae > Streptophyta > Magnoliopsida > Zingiberales > Zingiberaceae > Zingiber > Zingiber officinale. The sequence goes on from NC_056003.1 coordinate 87,188,467, forward strand.
TATAATAAGGAAAAAAAATGAGTTTAAGAAGGGAAGTGATTGTCTTAGTAACATGATAAAGAAAAGAGAGAATAATCTGTAAACAAATTGCAAAGTGAGGGCTTAGCCCCAAAGTGCTACATACTAAAGTGCGAATAAGACAACAAAAAGAATGACCAAGACTAAAGCTATAAATGGACAGATCTTTAGAAAAAGAAATTTAGACTAAGCTAAGCTAAGGTCTTATAGAGTCGAGTTTGATTGTTGTGCCCCTCTTATGTTAAAAGAAAATTTCTACAAAATTTTTCTAAAACTGATAAAAAGTGCTGGATTGTTAGCGTCATTTTAGAAAGTAACACAAGTAGACTTTGAAGGGGACTATATATAGCATATGCCGTCTACATATGCAGCAAGAAATCATTCAAACTAATTTTGCAATGTACCAAATTGACTTAAAACTGTAAGCCGCCTTAGATTTCATTAGTAAATTTTATACTTAACTTTGTAAGTGATAAACACTTTACATGTTAACTATATAAGATCTTGTCACATTGTTGATTAATAACTATTGTTATATTTATGTGTTTAGCATCATAAGATTTACATATTTTATTCTTTGTGTGGAAATATGAATTGAATGTGTCGATAAATATACTTTATTGGTTGTATGTTAATCTTTTTTTATAAATATAAATATTTTTGGATTTATTTAATATTGATTGTATATGGCCTTGCATAAGTCTCCACAAACAACATATGCACTATATAGTGGATCATCATATATTGCCTACATACTCTTTTTGGAATCTTAGCTGTTTGGAAATAGCTCAGACAGCAAATTAATTTAACATAGATGAAAATGCTAAGAATAAGATAGACGAGTGGGTTGCAAGATATTTTTTTTTTAACTATTATATGGGAGCAATTAGGTGTCACTCCCAAAGATGGTAAAACAGAGAATATAAGGAAAAGGGGGTTATGTACAAAGCAGTCAGAATATTACATGGATTAGTTGAATCAATTAGATTTGGGAAGTGTAAAGGTTAGATAAAGACAAGTCAATGTACTAATAATAATTTAATTGATTTATATAGTACTAATGTTAATGATATAGTCTGATATAGAGCTCAACAGAGCAATCAAGATCCATGTAGCTAACTCCAAATAATCTATAAATTTAAATCAAAAGGATGTAGCAACCAAGACCTCATAGTTTCATAAACTATTCACACTCTACTTGTAAGCTACTTCTAGTATAACAGGATTGAGATATATTAGCTTCGGAACTCATAATCAAAAAGAATAACTAAAAGAAGATAAAACCAAAAAAAACACCTGAATCTAAAGACACGAGGGCCCAAAGTAAAATATTCCCAAAGCTCTATAATTATGCCAATCCAATTCCATGAAGATTTATTCCAAGAAGATTTTTAAATGAAATAAGTGGTCTAAAGTAACAATTTGCCAAATTTCATTAACAAGGACCCCTGTAACACCGTTATTATACAAAGGCTCTCAAATTAAGTATACTGTCTCGAAATAAGAAATGATAAAAGTTGTACCTTTTTTGCACGCTCCTGCCCTATTACATATTTGTCAAGCCCCTCGCATATTTCCTTTGGCGTGGGCAAGTCCTTTCCCAAATTCGACCCACCCCAGCCGTCTTTCCCATTGAACCCACTGCCACTGCCACTGCCACTGCCCGATCCGCCTCCTCCCCCGCTTCCACCAGGACCGGACACCCTGACGACATTTAAGTTAGGAGGAAACGGAGGCCCTGGTGGTGTGTGCACCGCCAACCCATTGCCCTCTGGTGGCCCAGGCATCGGTGGCCAATTCTCCGGAGGCTCCCCAGCAAAGGACGACCTGAGCACCTCCAAAAATGGGGTCTTTACGCGGTTTCCATCTTCCTCGTGCTCCCCTCTTCCCTTCGCAAGTTGGGCATCTCGGACGCGCCCGATCTCGACAAAGGTGCCCTGAAGGGGGACGAGCTTATGAGGGCGGAAATAATAAGCAGTCTTGCAGCTAGGGCATAAATTGAGGGCTTGATACCCTCCTCCAAAGCTTCCTCCGGCGACGGAGGAAGGGAATCGGTTGGAGAAAAGGATGTCCATGTGATGGGAGCAGCGAGGGCACTGTGCCTCGGCTCGGATGCGCCGCGTGCGGAACTCGTCAGCTCCGCCGTCCCACTTGTGCCGATCCTGTCGTAAAAGGCCCAGGCAGCGGTGCGGGGAGGCGACTGCTGGGGACGATTGGAGAAGGCGGCGCCGATCGTCTGCGGCGAAGTCGGAGGCCGGACGGCGGCGGGAGAGGCGGCATACGGGCTCGGTATCGGAGGCATAAGCCGAGATCTCGCTGTTGGCGGCCCGCACAGCTGCATCGCGGAGTTTTCTCCATCGGAGCACCCCCGACATCCCAACGCTTCCGAGGTGAGAGAGAGAGGCGACGGCGACGGCGACGATGGAGTGAGCGTTGCGTAAGGGTAAAAGATAACGAGGTGGGATGGATAAGTGAAGGATCCCCTCCAGTGTGAACTTATAGCTATGACCTTACAATTCCAATAGCACATGCTGTCACCATTCTGTTTTTGATGTGGTTGTAGACGATAATCCTAGCCACCGATTCTTCAACGTGGTGCGCCCGTTCGTATTCCATTTATAGCACCCTCTTCTAAAAACTACTCTGGAGAACCACAACAAAAATATCTTGAAGTAACAAATTTAAACAATTATATATATATATAAAAGGTTTTGTTATTTCAAGAATCTTACGCCGTATACTCTCTCTACATAAAAAAAAAAAATTAAATTAAATTTTGTTTTATATTTAATAATATAATTCAACTTCTAAACCATGTAAATAAAATCTTATTAGTAAAGAGATAAATTTATTATGCTGGACGATACATATATGGGCATCTAGATGTCTTAAATCATTAGAGATGTCTCCATACGTGAAAGGCGTCCATGCGCGTCATCCACGCATGTCACTCAACATAACAAATCTTATATATAGAAATGATATGTTGCTTGAAACCTCTTGGGCGACCATGAGCGACATGCTTATATGACGTTGTCAGCTTAATTTCTTTATATTATTAAATTTATTTTATTCTCTCTCTTTTTCCGTCCTCTATTCAAAACCCCTCCCTCGACTTTTAATCTCTTGATTTTTCCAAATCTAAATTTCCTTTGCTCTCGCTCCTTCCTTCGCCACCGTCTTCCGCTCCATCTCCCTCTTGTCGATAAGCAAAGCAAAGGCGCTGCAAGTTAAGTAATACATGCTTGTTCTTGAGCTGGCTGGAAGCTCCCCAAACTGCCACCGCAAACATAGCCAATGCTGTTTTACTTAACACTCATCTCCATTCTCGGTCGTAATTATTTCCATTCCACTGTCTGTTTTTCAGCTATGTACAATATTTTTTACTAAGATTTATTCTACAACATACAAGCCCTAGATGTTGCAACGTGTAGCAACTACTTGGACAATCCAAACAATATTTTCTTATAATTTTTTAGTTATATAATTTACAGAGAACTTATCAAACATCATTTCCCACATTTCATAATTAATGGTAAGTCATTTCATTTTAAGTTATAATTCCCTCTAATTCTAATATGTTATCAAGATTTAGTTGTCATAACATGTAGCAGCTATTTGGACATTTAGCTGCTACAGCGTGTAACAACTATTTTGACATTTAGCTGCTATAAGTTGTAGCAACTATTTCGACATTTAGCTGCTATATATTATAACAACTATTTCGACATTTAACTACTGTAACATATAGCAACTACTTGGTAAGTCGTTGCATTTTAAGTTGTAATTAGCTTTAATCCAAATATATTATTTATACGTGATTTTAAATAATATATTTAATTAATATAGGGAAAAACATATGTTATCTTTATTGGACGTTAGCCAGACATTGATGACACTTGGATAGAAGTATCTATACAAGTTAATCGTTTTAAGGGCACTATACACCAGTCCTTCGTGAGTAAATAAGATGTAATAAGAGCTTTTGAACGTACAATCTTAAAATGTTAATAATCCTTTTTTAAAAAAAAAATTATTTTTTTTGTTATATATTTTGCAGCAAACCTGTCAATATAAGTTATTTTTGTTGGTGTGGGAAGCATCTGACGATCGAACCTAAGTTTTGATAATGACAAAGGATTTAAAGTTAAGGTTATTTGTGGTCTAACGTATTTGAATGAGTTTGCAAGAAAGTCCTAAGTGTACTTAGGCAAAAGTTCTAGCTACGGTTAGGTAGGTGGAAAACCTTAGGGAGTGGTAACCCTAGGTCCTAAGGGGTGGTAACCCTAAGCGGAAAGTCTTGGCGGGTCGAAGACTTCGGGCAAAAACCCTAGGGTCGGGGACTCTAGGTGGAAAGTCTTGGTGGTCGCGGACCAGGTGAAAAGACTGGACGGGTCGTGGAGCGAACGCCCAGTAGAAAGTCCTGGAGCCTCGAGCGCTGAGCAAAAGTTCAGTCGGTCTGGAGGACCTATCTGGCAACAGGTAAACTCTCCTTAGTGGAGTAGGTGAGGACGCGTTCCCCGGTGAAGGAACAGTAGGCGTCGATTCGACCTAGGGTTTCCGAATGGAAATCTAAAGTCAGAACCGGACAGTTCGGAGACTGTCAAAATGACTTATTATTTCTTATATTATTGTGCTAAACTCTGTTTTGCAGGATATGTTTTCTATTTTGGACTAACACATCTTGCAGGGAGTGGAAAAGCCTTAAAGCCTCGGATGAATAGTACCCGAGGCGCCTTCCATGGAGCTTGGAGGCGCCTCGGGTGCGGTGCTTGAAGAGTCCACACAGCAGAGTAGGAGGCGCCCTCCAGGGTGCTGGAGGTGCCCTCGACGTTGGGTGGAGGGAGCCCTCCATGGTGCTTGGAGGTGCCCTCGGGTGGATAAGCAACGGACAATGCGGAGCTTATCCACGTTCGATTGACTCGGGGCTTAAGGGCGCCCTCCATGCTGTTAGAGGCACCCTCAACAACCTACTTAAGGTAGATTCGAGCAGCAGCTTCAACAGAACTTGAAATCGCAATCTTCCTTCCGTGCTTTGGTCAAAAAATGATCCGACAAAGTTGTAACAAGACTCCGACGACTAGAAGCTTCAAGTTTACTGATTTCCGTTGTCGGTATAATTTTTATTACTGCTTTAATATTGTACTTCAAATTGTAAAGAATTTTCGAACTTATAGTGATTGCTCACTGAAAGCGATCAACGATCGCGGGTCTTGGAGTAGGAGTCGTCACAGACTATGTATTACTCGATAGCCTATGTATTGTAAATCTTGGTGTTTGCATTGTTTCTTTTTCCGCTACGTATTACTCGATAGTTTTAAAACAATGTGAAATCCACGAACGCTATTCACCCCCTCTAGCGCTTTCGATCCTACAATTGGTATCAGAATAGGGTCACTTCGAATTGGTGAAACCACTATTCAAGTAATTTTTTCGTGGTAATTTTAAATTTTTCGGAGTCAATCGGAATCAGTAAAATTGCCGTCTTCCGATTTATTTTATCAATCGAGTTTTCCCGTTTCTCGAAGTCGGTGCAACCACCACTCGAGTTTATTTTTACTAAATCTTGCACTACTAATCCAAGACCAAGTCTTGGAACAAGTTTACTCATTTTTTTGCGTGCGAGATTTTTTTTTGCTACAATGGCCCATCAAGAAGGCTACAGCACAACCCACCCGTCACTCTTCTCCGGCGAAGACTTCGGCTACTGGAAGGGCTGAATGGAGTCCTACCTCAAAACCCAGTTCAAGATGTAGATGATCATCAAAACCAACATCTCACTCCCACTCGACGACTCAGGAAAGCCAGTATCATGCAAGAACTGGGACGCAAGTCTAATAAAGAAGGTTGAGGCCAACACCAAAGCTACATGTACTCTTCAATGTGGGCTAACAAAGGAAGAGCTGAATCGAGTTGGTCCATTCGCAAGTGCCAAAGATTTGTGGGAGAAGCTAATTGAGCTACATGAAGGGGCCTCCTATACTAAAGTAAGTAAAAGAGATCTAATTTTGAATAAACTTTATAACATAAAATTGCAGGATGGTGAATCGGCAAGTCAATTGCACGCACGTATCCAAGACCTCCTCAACGACCTCCACGCGATTGAATAGAAGGTGGAGAATCGAGACATAATAAGGTATGCACTAAATGCTTTTCTGAGGAATACATTGTGGGCATCAATGGTAGACGCCGACAAAGTATCCAAGGATTTGTCGTTAATTAAATTAGATGAATTATTTTCTGAATTTGAATTACACGAACATACTAATGCACATCCGTCCAAGAAAGGTATTACGTTGATTGCAGGTACAAGCAAGGCAAAGGAGGCTAGAAAGAAGCATCAGATTGAACCCGAGTCCGAAGATGAACCAGACTCAGAAGATGACGACGATGAGATAGCAGTCGAACACGTCAACCTAGTACGCAGGCTCTACAAAAAGAAGAAGGGATTCACAAAGAAGGATATCAAAAAGGTGATTCATTCCAAGAAGGTACAATCAAGTCCGAAAGTGAAGTTCAAGGTAACCTACTACGACTGCAACCAAAAGGGACACGACAAAGCTAACTGTCTAAACCAAAAGGAATCAAAGAAGCAAAGGAAGAAGAAAGCACTGCAAGCAACGTGAGATGAGTCTTCCTTAGAAGATTCCGACAAAGAGCTTAAACAGACGAGCTTCCTTGCACTTACGGCCTGGGAACAAGTCGACGAATCAAAAACCAAGAGCGAATTGGAAGCCGAGTCCAAGAGAAGTCATGGATCCATATCCGTTTTCGAAGGTCCTAACTCCACTGTAAGAAGTTCATTGCATAATTTAGTTAATTATCTAATGCGCAAGTTATCTAAATCCAATATCCGGGGCAAATCACTTTAAAAGGAGGTAACAACCCTTAAAGAAATAACTAACCCTAGCTCCTTGACTGACCTTGTTCAGACTAGAACCTCAACTCATGTTCAAAAGCTTGAGGAAGATAATTCTAGCCTGAAAAATTAAGTCAAGGAACTAAAGGACACATTGGAACGGTTCACTTTGGGTTCCAAGAATCTTGATCTGATTCTTGGAAAACAGAGAGTCGTCTACAACCGATCCGGACTTGGATTTAAGGTTAACAAAAAATACAAGTCTTATTTATCAATTATAAATAGAACAAATAGAAAAGTAGTCCAAGCATGGATACCCAAGTCGAAGTTGGTTAATCAAGTTGCACTTGGACAATATTGGGTCCCCAAGGATCAGATCCATTATCTTGATAGACCTTATCGAGGCTTGATCCAGGGGGAGCCAATAGAAAAATCATCTTTATTTATAAATATAATTGTTTGATGCTTGCCTTTACTGCTTTTATTATACATGCTTAGATTAGGCTAGATAAGGACCTAGGTATGATTTACATTTGACTAGTTAGACCTAGGGATTTAAAAAAAGATAAATTAAATATCCAATTTCATTGAAAGACTTTGTCTAGAAGTGGTAGATGATCCTATACCCAATAAGACTTAGTGTCTCGCCACAACCTGGAAGTCAATATTTGAAATGAATATTTAATTGACTAATTGAAAAACCTGAGTCGAACTCAAATGTAACTCAATTCTTAGATAATAACCTAAATCAAAGATAAAATTAACCATATCACAAAAACCTATAAGGTTCCATGATTGATAATTTAGAAAAGGGTGAGATGGACTTAGGTAAAACTTTAATTAATTAACCTAGTCAACTAATAAATCTAATTAATCTAATAAATTAATAATCAATTAATTAATCTAGTAATCAAATAATTAATAAATTAATCTAATATTCAATTAATCAAAACAATTAATAACTCTTATTAAAACAAATCAATTCAAGTCAAATTAAATTTAAATTTAACTTACTTAAATCAATTCAATTTAATTTAATCTACTTAATTTCTTAATTAATTTAACTTAACTAATTTAATTCCAAATTAATATAACTTAACTCAACTAAACCTATTTAAAACTAACTTAAAATTACTTTAAAAATTAAATCTAACTTAAAATTAAACTTAATTAAAAACCTAAAACTTAACTTAAATTAAAAAAAAAACATCTTAGGGCACCTCCCGAAGGCACCTCCAAATGAAAGGAGGCGACCTCAGGAGCGGCGGGAATTTTCTCGCCAAAAGCTATGGAGGGTGTCTCCTACTGATAGGAGGCGCCTCCCATAACGCATTGATGGCACCCTTCATGTGGTTGGAGGCGCCCTCAACACTGATTTTTCCAGCGTACAGAGATCATTCTGTCTGTGTCATTTTCCCGAATCAAGTCATGTCGAAGCACCCTTTCAGCCCGATTTTCTCTCCTTCAACCCCATTAACACCTCAAAATGCCTCCTAGGTATACTCCATTTCATTATATTGCTTCTATATTTATTTTTTGTGCATTTTTTTGTGTGTGCGTGTATAAAAATAGGAAAAAAATGGAACATAGACCCTGCTTCTAGTAGTACCCCATCCATCGATGCTAGATTCCCTACTGAGCGGCATAGGCTAGAGTTCATTAGGCATACATTTTCTCCATTAAAGCATAGATATTTGAGCATATCCTTTTTTGCTAAATATTATACTCATATTACCCAGATGATTAAACATTACTAGCTAGATAGGCTGGTTTATTGTAGCCATGCAGTTAATCACGACTTGTGTACTCAGTTTTATAACAACCTAGATAGAGTAGATGATCTGACTTACTCCACTAGAGTTGGTGGAAAGGATTTTCAGTTTTCTCCCACCCTCTTATGCACTAGTCTAGGACTTAGGCCATCCACATGTTCATTTTTGTGTTATCTTAGTAGGGACATGCCATTTGGTGAACCCTACTCCCATATTATCTTAGATACTATCTATATGTATCTTTTTGGGGAGGAGAGACCACCTGTAGTGACTGACTTCAGGTTACTCTCTCTTAGGGTCTAGGATTATATCATGTATTAGGTCCTGACTGCTTGCATTTTGCCGATCGCATCTCGGAACATTCCGATGATGTGACCTTCTCACTCATTCTTTTTGTATGCCCTCTGTCTGCATTTAGATATAGATATAACATTGCATATATTTCATAACATTATACGTGCACCCGATCTTGTCACTAGACTCGAGGTCCACATGCCCTATTGTTATATCTTGACATATATTTTTTCGATCTTAGAGATAGACGCGACCCAGGGGAGGGTTACTTCCCTTAGTCCATACGACGAGTTTGGTCAATATCAGTTAGCCTTAGTGCATATAGACATTACCGCTCAGAGGATCCTAGCCTAGAGAGGTGGGCCACAGCTAGCTGCTCCATTCGAGGATGCTGCTCCAGCCGAGGGAGTCGCTCCAGCCGCGGGAGATGAGTTTTACGTCCCAACTGAGGGTGAGGAGTGGTTAGAGCTTATGGATGCAGAGATCTTTGGGCATCCTCCTTCTCTAGTACATCCCTCGACCCAACCCTTGACTTCATTGTCCGTTGAGGATCGACTCACTCCTCTCGAGGAGTCCTCTACGCAGTTATAGCGGTCCGTCTCGGATGGTTTCAGCGCACTCTGGGGGGAGATGACTGCTCTCCGGGATGACATGACTACCAGACTTGAGAAGATCCTTTAGATTCTACGGGCCCCTGAGCGACCACTACCACCACCTACTAACGATGATCAGACTTGATCAGACTATATACATTCCTATGCATTGTATATGATTGACATGCTATCTATAGACAGTTTGTTTTGATTTGTTTGATGAACATGCTTAATAGACTAGGATTTTTACTTTTCAAAAATGCTTTCAAGTTTTTTTTAAACTTCTAGGAAAAATATTTTTAAAATTCTAATTTTATTAGTATTTCAAAATTTGGCCTTAACCTAGTTCTCTACCCCCTAGAAAGCATGTACCCCTAGGTCTCAGTCAGAGCATCTCACAAGCACACTAGGATTACCTTGTTTATGTATGAAAAATACTTAGAATGGTGTGAGATGCATAGGGTACTGCCTGGACTTCAGAATGCTAATATCTGTGCATCAACATAAGTCTGGACAATAAATACCAAACTCAAATTAATCAAATTAAGTTATCCAAGTTTAGTCAAACTAACTGGAACACTTACTTAATTTGACTAACTAAGTAAAAGTTGCTACCTCATGGTAAACAACTAGTGACTAAAGGTTAAACATTTGTCTGAAAGTAGATATTTTTGTTACTTAGTGTTTAAACAAATTATTTTTAAGCTTAGTACAAATTTAAGCTGAGTTTTTTTTTAAACTTGATGTTCAAACAAAATTATTATTATACTTAGTGTTTATTCAAAATTAAAATTATTTTGAAGCTTAATGTTGAATTAATATCAATGTTTGAATTAAAATTATTTTTAAGCTTAATGTTGAATTTAAATTATTTTTAAGCTTAATGTTGAATTAAAATTAGTTTTTAAGCTTAGTGTTTTATCAAAGGTATTTTTATCAAAATTTTTTTTTACTAAATACTTGACTAAGCTAAAGCTTTTATCAGAATCTTTATTTAAGTTGAGTACTTCTAACTAAGTTTTGTCAAAACCTTTAAAGCTAAGTACTAAAGTACTTTTAAAGCTAAGTTTTTTAATCAACTTCTTTTAAAGCTTGTACTTACCTAAGTTTAAATTCCTTTAAAGCTAAGTTATTTTTAATATTTAGTTAAAGTCATTTTCAAATTTTTGCTTCTTCTTGCAAAACTATACCTTTCAAGTAAAGAGCTACCTTTCAGGGGGAGCTAAAAATTTCCTATCTTTACATCCTTTTCTTTATTTAATATTTTTTGATATATGACAAAGGGGAGAGGAAAGTGAAAGTTAAGTAATTACATCCTGAGTTAAAAATTTGTTTAATTTGTTCAATTTGTGATAATTACTTGATTAATATTACATCCTTTTAATTTGTACGCATTTATACTCTTATTGTGTTTTACTTAACTTTAAACTTGGTTGTCATAATCAAAAAGGAGGAGATTGTTGGTGCGGGAAGCAGTCGACGATCGAACCTAAGTTTTGATAATGGAAAAGAGTTCAAAGATAAGGTTATTTGTGGTCTAACGTGTTTGAATGAATTTGTAGGAAAGTCCTAAGTGTACTTAGGCAAAAGTCCTAGCTGCGGTTAGGCAGGTGGAAAACCCTAGGGGGTGGTAACCCTAGGTCCTAGGGGTGGTAACCCTAGGCGGAAAGTCTTGGCGGGTCGAAGACTTCGGGCAAAAACCCTAGGGTCGGGGACTCTAGGTGGAAAGTCCTGGTGGTTGCGGATCAAGTGAAAAGACTGGACGGGTCATGGAGCGAACGCCCAGTAGAAAATCCTGTAGTCTCGAGCGCTGAGCAAAAGTCCAGTCGGTCTGGAGGACCTGTCTGGCAATAGGTAAACTCTTTTGAGTGGAGTAGGTGAGGACGCGTTACCCGGTGAGGGAATAGTAGCTTCGGTTCAACTTAGGATTTCCGGATGGAAATCAAAGTCAGAATCAAACAGTCCAGAGACTGTCAAAATGACTTATTATTTCTTATATTATTGTGCTAAACTCTGTTTTGTAGGATATATTTTATATTTTGAACTAACACATCTTGTAGGGAATCAAAAAACTTAAAGCCTCGGATGAATAGTACCCGAGGCGCCCTCCATGGAGCTTGGAGGCACCTCGGGTGTGATGCTTGAAGAGTCCACGTAGCAGAGCAGGAGGCGCCCTCTAGGGGTGCTGGAGGCGCCCTCAACGCTGGGTGGAGGGCGCCCTCCATGGTGCTTGGAGGCAACCTCGGGTGGATAAGCAGCGGGTAGTACGGAGCTTATCCACGCGTGCTTGACTCGGGGTTGAGGGCGCCCTCCATGCGGTTGGAGGCGCCCTCAACAACCTACTTAAGGCAGATTTGAGCAGCAGCTTGATAAGCGAATCTGTCACATCCGCTAATCAAATTTTACAAATATATTTTTCCACTGAACCCCTTAATTTCACAATAACGTTGTAGTAACGAGTCCAGGATCGCTCTCGAGGAATCAACAGTATGATGTAATCTAGGATTGTCTTTTTATTCCTATTTTTGGGGTTTTCGATATAAAAATGGAGTTGGAGGTTTTAAAGCTTTGAATATAAATCTAACAAAGGAAAAGCAAGCAAATAAGAAACTACACTACTGCTGAAATTAAAGCTAATTAAACTATAGAAAACTAAATTACTCACTAATACTTAACCCTAAGCTAAAGCAAGATTAATAACAACTTTAAAATCAATTGAAACTAAATTGCTCCAAACATTTGAATTAAAACAATTAAGCTAAAAGAAAACTATGATTACTGAATCCAAATAAATCTACCAACAATAAAAAGAATGCATAAAAGAAACCCTAAACCATCTTAACACCAAACCAATCTTCTTGGCAACTTCTCCTTGCCGTCACACAAGGAAACAACGGAGAACACTCCAACTGTAATCGGAAAAGACAATCTCAATAGCTACACTTAGCTCAACCTTTACCAGCACCATCGGAGACCACTCTAAACGAAACGGATGAAGATCGGAGATGCCAACCTCAAGAAATCTGACAATCTGTGAGCTGCAACCTTAGATCTGATGTGGAGAAGATGATGGATGAAATGTCGTCGGAAATGGTCCAGAAGCAGTGGAGGAACACCGCCAAAGCTCATGGATGGAAGCGGAACCACCGATTGGAGGAACACCTCGGAATCGGCGGCGCGGTAGAACAGAGGTTTACAGACACAATTCTCGCTATAGGACCACCTTGGAGCGAGGTCAGATCGCCGGAAGTTGGACGCTAGTAGTTGGGAGCATCGTCGCCGATGAATTCGCCGGAAAATGGATGTGGAAATGGAGATGGTGGTCGGAATCTCACTGGAGACGCGCGACGCGAAGCACAGGAGACTCAACGAAGAAGCTGGGTACTGTAGCTTCTCATTTAAATCAGATCTGGATCTGGAATGGACGGTTGAGATGATTCCGGGCTAAATCAATGGTGAAAAGTCATCCAAAATCTGATCCGAAGGTACTGATGTTGATCTAGGGTCTGGATCTAACCTCCCGTAGGTCGGATCGATCAGATCATCACTGGATGGCCCAGATCGGCCCAGTCTTCATTGAACGGCCCAGATTAATTCGGCTTGATCAATGGCTAGATGAACTCAGATCTGGATCAAAACTTCTGGATCTTCATCAATGGCTCAGATCTGCTCCCCATTAAGTTGAATCGGCCAGATCTTCAACGGATGGTCCAGATCTGTCCTATTCTTGATAAACGGCCCATAATGCTTCAAAGCTTGATCTTCTTGTTTGAACTCCGATTCGAGCCCAATTTCGGTCCAAATAGATCCAAATCCAAGATTCTTTGATGCCTACAAAATAAGAATCAAATATTAGCATCAAATAACACAAAAATACAATAATTTACAATTAGGTCCAAAATAGATACAATGCACAAAATATGATGTAACCATGATTTAAACCTATAAAATCAACATCAAACCATGCATATATGAATCAAAATAATGTAATGAAATCATGGTTATCAAATCCCTCACACTTAATCTTGAACGTCCCGTGAAAATAAAGAAAACTAGAAATCATCTCCATAAAAATTTCCTAGCAATACCTAGAAGATAGTAAAAAGAATTTAACTAAGACCATCTAAAGATCACAAACAATCATGAATACAATTTAAACAATAATCAGTAGGTATGATAGTTTCAATCCAATTGAAAAATTAAGCAAGTTGCACTCTCACAAGGGATTTACCTATTCTAACTCTCACACTCAAGAATGTGTATAAGTGGAGCTCACTCAATGCAACTCACAATATTTCACTACCATAACCTTGCTTATTTTCTAATTCTCCACCACTATAAACATAGCATACATGAATCAAAAGGATTTATCATGAAGAATTGAAATGGAATCAAAAAGAACAAGTGAAAGTGAATGAAAATGGCAAAAGAAAAGTATTTAATGAAGAAAATGAGAAAATGAGAAAATGAGAGTATTGGAGGAATATACTTGATGAGTTGACTATTTTGATGTAAAAATAGATGAATACCATTTGTCATTACCAATTCAAAGTATCAAGCTAACCTCCCCTTCAATTTGATGGCTATCAAAAAATTTTGATACTCTATCTCCACACTTGATACTCTTTTGTTTTGCCATTTTTTTTTTACTTCACTGTTTTTCCACTTCAATTCTAGCATTTGGAAGCTCAAATAATCAATCAACTAACAAAGAACTCACTCCCCCACACTTAAAGTATTGGTCGTCTCGGACAATAAAAAAAAACATCATGCTCCTTCAATCAATGAATTTATCTTGGTCCTGATCAGTAAATGGGTTGAAAGATTGCTTTGTGTATGGCTGTTGTCACTGCCCTCCTTGCTTATGAATGACCTCAAGTTTCTAGCATTGAACAACTTTTCTTAGCAGCAACTAACATGTCTGGTACATTTCAACACTTAAGTTTCATAATTAGTAGGTTTCCCAGTTGAATTTGAGAAATTGCAAAACTTCTATGATGCTGCCAATGTCAATGAGGAAACTTCTAAGACAGAACACAATCCCCATGATTTCTGAATTTTATAGCACAGTTTACAACCCTCCATGGGTTCATCATTCACCTTTTCTATTGTCAACAAAATGTAGACCTTCTATGAAGAGTTGTAACCTTAATTGACAAAACAAGATAAGCACTCTGAATTAGTTCAGTAACCGTCAAAGCTTCCATCAATATCTTGGCACAAACAATTCCCAAATGGCACAAAATCTATTACTGCTTAATCTGTAAACATAGTTCCTCTTTATTTTTCTGTAAAACAATTCCTATCTTTCCAATTCTTGATACTTAATTGCTTCACTTACACTTCTACTGATTGGCAACTTGCACTTAAGATTGGCACACAACCTATAATAATCGACATATCAATTCCAGGTCTCATTTCTGCAGATTTCACAAAGCTGCAGCCATTTCAGCAATTTACAGCTTATTGTAGCTACCAGCTTGCAGCTTTAGAAATCCAGAATTCTGGCCTTAAGTTTCGGAATTATGATTCCAAGGTAGCTTCAGTTTAAATTATACAGAATTCAGCTTGGACAAGGATAGTATTTGATACTAGGCTAACATGATTCAAACTTGAAGTTGTTGCTGTGCAGAATTCAGTTTCTCCAGCAGAATACATTTCCAGCAATTTGAGAATTTCAGAGAACACAAATTAACATCATCAAAATTATAAAAGTCCTGGGAATAGATGAACTCCATTTGTTGCAGAAAAATATGTGATCTTCACTTGGCTCTAACTGATTTGAATACTGCTAATAGGATTTAGGTACAACTTGATACATCATAATCAAATTCCAGCAGCTACTCTCACTTGTTATATAGTTTACACATTTTGTGCAGCTATCTTGACTTCTTGTATCATCCTTGAACTTGTATAGACCCCATTGAAAATGAGTGTTCTTATTCTCCTAAAGTTGAAGTAGCAAATTGCATTTCCGAGATTAGAATTCAAGTGCAGAAATACAAGAACCAAGAAGAAATCTAGAAATTGAATTCTGAATTCTAAATTCAGAATTTCAGAAATCAAATTATAGTTTAAGGTTCTATAGCTAAAAGGGTTTCTGCATTGTTGGCTTCCTTCTTTAATAGGTCCTGCAGAATTCTGCATTTCCAAGTTCAGTCTTCAATTTTCAGAAATCATCCCATTCAAGATTTTCCAATTCACTGTAAATGGTAGATAATTTTCACTGATAACACATCAACTCTACTTGAGTTTCACATTGGCTTTAAAGCTACTCCTTAATTCTGGCACAAAAAATTTGTAGATTTCTGCAGAATTTAGCAAAGCAACTGCTCCCTTGCTTCCACTCTCCTATCTCAGTTGAGGATTACTACCAAAAGCTATAGCAATGCTCCTAATCAACCACTCCAAATGTAAGTTAATATTTCAACATTTCCAAACCTTCTTGCCACATAGTTTTGAATGTATCAACATAGTATCAAGTCTTAAAATTCAAAGCAATTGGAGCTTACTTTTGACATGATAAAACTCAAGATGTGGCTACATTTAGCATACAATCCTAAACATACTTCATTCACAACAGCAATAAAAGATTGATGCATCAAATATAGCTTCCTCGAGCAGATTTCTGAATTTGGACTTCTAGCAATTTCTAGCTTAAATCATAGAGAATCAGACCCACTCATAGATACCATTTAGGATTGAAATGATGGAAGCTTGTATTCTAAATATTGTTGTTCAGAAATAGCATGTTAAGTTGGCTCCAAGATTTAAACCCTTGTTTCTTTCTTGCCCATTAGGAATTTAGTTTAAGATTCAGATCAATTTCTGGAATTCCTTAACATTAGCATTCCACACTTTTCTCTTGAAATAACTACTAAAAATAATGTTTCATATTAAAAAATCAGAGGCAGCAACACCAACAAAATGCTCAGAATTCATCATTTTCAAAACCTTCTCCTTTCATTGACTTCCTTCTGCAATTTCTGAATTTGGTGTTTCTTCATGTTTAGAGAACTGGCCAAAGAATTAGGCACTCCACAGATTGAACTTGGCACAAACAATTTGCAACTCCAATTTACAGCTCAAATTAAATTCAGCATTTTCTTGAATTTTCCTGCATTTCAGCATTTAGACTAGCATAGTTCAGCAGGCTTCAGATTTTCAAATATCCGAACAAAGAAATCAGATTCGGAGACACTCAGGAATTAACTTCAGAAGTTCATATTCAAAGCAATCAGCTACTCATTAGTATTCACAGTAACTCTTTTCAGCCTCTCTCAAAAATCTGTTGTTCATAGATTCAGTAACAACCCACTTGCTTCAATTCTTGCATTTCTTAAATTTCAGGATTTGGAGCTAATTTCTGATTTAAACTTAGGGATCTGCTTGTCCATTTCACTTCAGAATCAAGCATCCAAAAATTCAGAGTCCCAATCATGGAAGTGTTAAATAGAAAATAAAACCAAGTGGACATGAATTTCCAGCAACTTCAACTCCAGAACTACATCAGTACTTCAGTAGCCATGTCCAATTCTGCAACTCCTCTCCTCCATTGGCTCCATACTTAACCCACAGATTCTGCATTGACAGATTTCATTAAAGCTGATTTCTGTCAAGCTTTAAATTGAGGCTTTTGATTTAATGAAACCTGAACTCAATCTCAACTACTAAATCCTTCAGCAACCCAACCTTCAATTATGATCCGCACTCCAAGCTTCACAATTGTTACTCTTTCAATTATGAACAGTTGATCACAACTAACAGAAATTTTAGTAATCGAGCAGAAGCAAGGCAATTCCATAGACTTGTCAAATAATCACTCCTTTCCCCACACTTAAAATCTTGGACATCCTTACTCATCAAGCAATTCATCCATAACTCTCAATGAAATAGAGCAAGCAAAGGTAATTAAGGTTAGAATACTAGAGGAAAATGTTTAAGAAAATTATGGGAGGAAAGAATTAGAAATTATGAAATAGACAAAAGTAAAGAGTTCAATGAAAATTATCCTTCCTTTCCATGCATCCTTATGCTATTATGACTTTGAAAAGAAATCAAACAAGTTCTAGAGTTCAATTGTTATGAGTACATGCCACACAAAGAAAATAATAGTGATTAGGCATAAAGTGGTCCTCTCTAGGTATTTTCATACAATCAAGCTAAATCGATCAACATGGAATCCACTACCATTTTAATCAAAATCATGTAAATAGAGTATTCAATCATGTCAAATGACCTAAAATTGATGATCAAATTTAAGAGACTTTTACCATCTTAAAAATATTACTAGAAAATTCCCATGGAGGCTTTTATTAAAAATGACATGCTATGTAACTAAACAAAATGCAAAGTATGAAAAGAAAATGCAAATGCAAAGTATGAAACTTAAGAAACTTATAAAGAATTTATTAGACACAAAGCATGAATTAAAAAGTAAAAGAAAGCTAAATTAGAACCAACTCCCTTTTCATTTCCCGGTGGTTGAAGAAGGTTTAGAAGAAGAAGCTACCCCGGAAGTGGAGTATTTGTGTTTCCATTCAAATTCTTCTTATTACTAATTTTTCCCTTCTTAGCTTTTTCTGGAGGTCTAAGTCGGTTCACACTACAAGAAAAAAGCTAAACAACAACGCTTTTTTGGCGTTGTCGTATGTACTTAAAAAGTGATGTTGTAGATGGTGTTGTAGAAAGTCATATCAAAGACAACGCTTTAAAAGCGTTGTGGTTGGTCACAAAGACAACGCTTTTTAAGCGTTGTCTTTTCGTTCTTAAAAAGCGTTGTTATAGATGCTGTTGTAAAAATGCACATATCAAAGACAACGCTTTAAAAGCGTTGTGGTTGGTCACAAAGACAACGCTTTTTAAGCGTTGTCTATTCGTTCTTAAAAAGCGTTGTTAAAGATGTTGTTGTAAAAATGCACATATCAAAGACAACGCTTTAAAAGCGTTGTGGTTGGTCTCAAAGACATTGTTTTTTAAGCGTTGTCTTTTATTACTTAAAAACGTTGTCTTTTAAATTTATAAAAAAGTGTTTTCTAAATAGTCAAAATTATAAAAATACTCAAAATTTACATATAATTGAATATCCACAACCACAATCATTTTTATAATAAGACTATTTAACAAATAAATAAAACTTTATATTATACAAACAAAATGTATACATATTGATCCACAAATTAAATTTGTATCATACAAGTTATCCTTAACTTCATGACAATAATTTTTCAAACACACAAGTTTTACAAAACCTCATCATTGACTAACCACTGTTGTTGGTGTCCATCGCATGGAATTGCTTCTTTAAGTCCAGCAATCTCTTCTTCCGAAAGGCTTTCAGCTATCACTCTTAGAGCCATCTTCTTCAACTTGTCATCAGCACACCTGGGTTGTAGGCAATCAAGAAATTTTGTATGAAAACTTTCATACATGTAAATCTCGTACTAAATAATATGTCAATGTTATATATACATGTAATTCATACCGTAAGTGTGTTTATATAGAATTGACAAGTTTTCTTTAGGGCCAACTTCTACTCAAGCTCTTTAAACACTGCATCAAAATAAAAAATTGGCATTAGTTATGTGCTAAATGAAAATCATATTTAGAGGAAAAAGCGGGAGTCTTGTAGATGGATATATTAACCAAGCATATTAATGTTTGACCTGTCTTTACAAGTTCTAAGCATATATATTAACCAAGCATATAACCTAAGAGGAATAAGTTACAAAATGCTACTTGATGTTTGACCTGTCTTTATTGGATTTTGCGGCCCCGATCTTCTTGTAGGCACAATGTAATACTTGATGTTGACTCTACCTTTGCAGTTGTTTCGGCTTGAGGAGTGGCAAAGAATGGTGGAGTAGAGGATGGATTTCAGGTATTCATCCGTGCCATCGAGGAAATGACTCCAGTAGGTGACTAGCATGTTGACCAGGGCATGCTTGGAGAAGATGACTTGTTTCAGAAGCTTTTTAGATCAAAGATACGAAGTGCATTGTTATAAAACTAGATGCACGAACACTTGCTTATACGGTTCTTGAAATAAAATACATTCGTAACCGTCACTAGCCCAAGCTCAATAAGGAAAATTCACGGTAAATGTGCATAGTATACCTCAGATACTGCAGATGATAGGGAAGGCCAGAAGACAGTTTGACGCAAATATTGAGATTGCCCAAGCCAATCCATGGTACTAATCCTGACAGCTCCTCCAAATCGCACTGACTTGATTGTGTCCACCCATCCTTGTTCATCAGCTTGGAACCTTTGAAATGAAAACTGCATTGGGTACATGGAAAAAACAACAAAAAGGGAGGATAAATGATAGCCACCAACCTAATTGTTCACAAATATCTATATAAGTTATTAAGGGTGTTCATAGCAGTTGATCCTTTAGCCACGTCTATTAGATGGTCAAATCTAGGCGCCAACTCAAAATGTTGGCGTCCAAGTGTTAGTGTTCAACTACTTCTGACAGTGAAGTAGTAGCAGATAATCAAGAACACAAGAGAATCTGAAAGAGTCTATATTTCTTTCACTAGTAGCAGATAATGATTAGATTAGAAAGCAAAAGAACGCATACCACACCAGCTGCTCCTGCTGTTAAAGCCATAGGTGCAGTGACAGCGCTTAATCCAGATGAGCACATAACTGGAATCTGAACTGCTCGGGAAATGGAGTATGCAGCTGCTAGCGTTGGTGTGGCCTACATTTTAAAGAGGAAAAATATCACATTTTTCATCACAAGTGTGCTAAGATTTCTTATTCGTACTGTTGTTACCTTCTCGATCAAACCAAGGACACCAGGTTTTGATGGACTTGAGTATTTCCCTCCTTCAGTTTGGATTATATCAGCACCTTCCTGTTCCAGCAACTCTGCTAGCTTCACCTTTTTAAATTGAACAAAAAACAACGAGAGATTGTGTTAGTGACAAATCTCAGTTTACGAGGAAATAAATGAGCTACCTGATCAGGGAGACTAAGCATGTGTGGCACGGTTACAGACAGTGTAATGGATGGAAGAATCCTTCTAGTTTCTCTAGTGAGCTTTAGAATCTGACAATGGCACCACAGAATAGTGACGAGATAGAAATAGCTGAAAATACTCGAGGAACTGCAAGGAAAAGTACGATCATGATTCATATACCTGTTCAGGGGAAAACTGAATTCCCATCTCGTAGAAAGAATCATAATTTCCAATTTCCACCTGCATTTAGCACAAGGATTTTAATGTTTGGTATGACAGACAATCCGATCGAAACCAGTCAAGTTCATCGCATCCTAACCATTTGGGCACCTGCTTCCACTGCAGAAGGAAATGCCAAAGGGTCCACAGAGGAAACACAAATCTGCAAGAACAAGATCATCATAAGAAAGAAGAGCTGTGGAACTCTGAAAATGCGAGCTACTGAGGCAGCGAGCAATCTGCTTGAACAAGGTAATCATGCAGCGTTGGAACTCTGTCGTGAGCATCAAAGACCAAATATTACCAAATATTAAGATCACTGACAAACCAAATAATACCTTATTTTTAACAGCTATCTAGAGGATCTGGCTTTTTGACTTGAAGCTGGTTCAAAGAAGACAAATCAAATATACAAATACTAAGATGAAAGCATAATGAAGTAGTTAACTTTTTCTACTTTACCTGATTATAAGATCTACGACTTCTTGCTCAGTATTTTGCTGCACGAGTAATTATTAGAAAAACAAACCCAATAGTGGAACAAAAGCTAGATAAAGAAACTAGATAATTTACATTGACAGAACTTTATAGAATAACATATAATACAGTGCTTTGTACTTGCATATTAATCCAGAAAACATCCTTTCACCTAAGTGACAATTTTTCCAAAACATCATCATTCACAAAACATCATCATTCACTAAAAATTTTCACAAGTTTTTAAACTTCAGTGACAACTTTTCTTTGGGGTCAACTGCTCAAGGTCGATCTGGTAACTATGCACTGCATCAAAAAAATTGGCATTAACTATGATTCCACCAAAAAAACCACCATTCCATGAACTTAAATCTAAATAGAATTATGGCAACTATCATTCCATACCTATTCATAAATATGATCTTGTATGCACTCCGCCAACTCGGACCGAACCTCATCAATTTGTTCACGAGAGTACCCTATTTTTGTGAACTGTGAGCATACACAATTTATGCTAATGGAAAAAATAATCAACACTGATCACTTTGCAATTTTAAATAGTTTATGTCAAATAATTTGAGATAAGCTAAATAATGTTACTATTGATTGCAGCGAATCTCTCTCAATAGTCTCAACTTCTTCAATAATTTCTCTCATAAATCGCATCACAAAAAAACCACATTGTTTCGCATCCGGTTGTTGAGGAGCCTATATATAGTAATTAGAGTCAAATTGTTAATGAAAATTATACACATTACAATATATGTTAAACAAAAGTACACATACCTTAACTACTTCCCACTTAACATTTTTCCTACCTTTCCTTTCCTTGGTTGAATTAAACAATTTTAAGGCCCTTCATACGTTAAGAATATTTGTTAAATAAGATTTTTATTATAATAAATATTTACTAAAAGAAATCTGAACTCACATTTCCATTACGTATTTTGAATCATCATCGCGAATGCGGCAACTTAGGGAATCCAGCAGGTAAATAGCATCCTTGTAAGGTTCAATAACACTAAGATTCCAATGGAAACTAGGCAAATACATAGGATTAGATCATAAAATTGAATAAATTATCGAAAGGAAGCAATTGAAAGTGATGTTTTACTTCTTGCTTACCCGACATTACATGGCACTAACACTAGTTGATCTGTTGATGCACTTGTCAGCTTATCTGCTAAAAGAGTTGCCCTTTGATTCAGGGTTTCAAGCTTAACTGATTTGTCTTGTGCCGTTTTTGCCAGATATGGGAGTTTGTGAGGATTCATAAATCTGAATTTCTTTGTCTTGGTATCTTTCACCATCTTTTTATACAGACACCTATCATTGCAAAGAAAAAAATATTTAGATACTAAATAATAAAATTTAGATACAAAACACTCATAATAAGTTGGAAAAAATAATGATCACTCATAACACTAAGTTATGGCTGATGATAGTAACATCCATACATGAGAACTTACTATGAACAATCTTGCATATTAAACATACCAGAAATGTATACATGCAAATTCTTTTATTTCTTGAGGACAAGCACATTTAAGATACTTAAAAATATACAAGAAAAAAGATATGAGCAAAGTACTTCCTGTCTAGAAGAACAAATGGCAGAAGGCAAACATTAAGGGTCGGTTGAAAATGAATGAGCTATATTTATGTAAAGTGTACCACATCAATTGATATTAGTAAACCTCTCAATAGAAATGATGAACTATTAACTTAATGAGAATAACATGGTATGAGAAAATTACTAGAAGTTGAATTTTCAAGAGTAAACTTGTTCACACAACAATATTAGTAAACTTCTTGCAGTTCAAATCAGGGATTTTCTGTCTTGCTAGATATTAGAATTTCCCAGCAAACATAAAGCAATGCAGTAATTTCCCAGCATAAGTAAAGCAATGCAGTTGCAACTGAGAAAATAATATTTAGATACTAAATAATAAAATTTAGATACAAAACAATCATGTGGATTAAAAAATAATGATCACTCATAATAAGTTGGTGAAATTGTAACAATAAACCATAATAAGTTGCTAAAATTGGGAAGCAAACATGTGATGAAAAAGTTGCTGAAATTGCTTAAATAAACTTACTTACCATATGTAGGCAACGATCAAATTTCCTGAAATTGACTCCAAATGATACAAAGAATTGATGTCCTCAAGGTCAAGAAAAAGTTCACAATCTTCATCAAACACTTCATTATCTAAGCACATTGATATACATTTTCCTCCATCTAGAGCATGCTTACTGTAACAATATAACATATGTAATGCTCTTGGGACACTTGTTGACAAAGTAGGTTTTGATTTTTTTCGTTCAAACTTCTTCCTTCTAGGCTTCTAATAATTTCAAATATAAACAAGTTAGATATAGCTAGGTTGAATAATAATAAAGTGGCAATATAATTAGAAATATAATAATAAAGTGACAATATAATTAGAAATATAATATCTCATATACCTCATCTTGCTTCACAATCTGCTGTTCAGGCCAAGCCACAACAGTTCCTATGGCATCACCAATTACTTCACATTCACTTGGAATTGGATATGGCAAAGGAGCGGATTTGTCCACTGCTTGATCAATGGAGACTCGAATGCAATTCTTGGGAAATGGAATACCATGAAGCATTTTTTCCATGCCATTGAAACAAACAATTGTACCATATGCAGCAATATTTGAGCAAGATTCCAATGTCAATGCAACTGATTGACCCTAAAATATTAAAAAAAAACATGTTGATTATATTTAGTTTATAATGCTATAATAATAATGAATATCACTATAACTTGTATTTTACCTGTAAAACTTCGTCTTTACCCACAATCTGTACGTCATCTTCTTCAATATTCTTCTGATGAAACTTCACCGAGCAACTGCCTTTGTCATCAATTGAATTGTCCCATGCACCCCAAATCCAAATGACAGAGTTGAAGGCTTTGCAGCAGTAGGAGCGGAGAACATAGATGCACTGGAGGGAGTTGATGTAGCAGCATTGGTAAACCCAAAGGAAGGTTGGGACACAGCAGATGTCGGAGTCGCAAAAGAAAAGCCAGTTGCCAAGGTGGACGTGGTAGTAACAGGTGAGGACGAAGTAGTACTACCAGACGACACGGCATCGAACGAACTCGGAGCAAAGGAACTGCCACTTCCAAAGGAGAAAGGAGAGGTCGAAATGCTGGTGATGGCAGGAGAGGAGGTAGCGGTAGCAGAAGAAGAGAATAGAGGGGACGCAGAGGAGGAGGCAGGAAACGGGGATACGAAGGATGGAGCTGGAGCAGACGTCGTCGGCACAGAAAAGGCGGGGGGAGATGAGGACGTAGCAAACGAAGGCACCGAAGGTGCGGCACTAGCTGACGAAGCAAACAGTGTCTGAGCCGAGGACAAGGCCGGCGCCGGCGCCGGAGGGGAAGCGGAAGTACCAAACAACGGAGAGGCAGCAGTGGAAGACGAACCGAAGCCGAAGTTGGGAGTCGAAGCCCCCAATCCAAAACCAAAATTAGGGCTTGAGGAAGCGGAAGGTGCGGCGGATGCTGAGGGAAAAGGGATGGGTTTGGGAGAAGAGACCGCCTGCGAGGAAAAGAGACCGGGGTAGTAGAGGCGGAGGATGGAGCAGATGGCGAGAAAAGACTAGAGGTAGTAGAGGCGGAGGATGGAGCAGATGGCGGGAAAAGACTGAAGGTAGAAGCGGCGGAAGATGGAGCAGACGTCGAGAAAAGACTGGAGGTAGAAAAGGCTGAGGATGCGGCCGATGAGGAGCCAAAGGTTGAGAGGCCGAAGAGAGATGGGGAGGAACCGGCGGAGGAAGAAGCGCCTAGGGAGAAACCAGTGGCGGAAGATGAGGCGGCGCCAGCGGCGGTGGGAGCGAAGGAGAAGGGGGAGGCGGAGGAGAGGGAGAAAGAGGAGGAAGCGGAAGAGACTGAGGGTTTGGGTCGACTTGGAGGAGTTGGGCCGGCGTGAGGAGTTTTGCGTGAGGAGTTTGGGTCGAGATTAGGGTTCAGAGGAGATCACACGGCAAGGAGAGGAGAAGGCGCTCGTGGAGAGGAGAAGGCGCTCGTGGAGAGGAGTGGAGAGGAGAAGGCACTCGTGGGGGGGAGGAGGAGAGGAGTGGTGAGGAGAAGGCGCGCGCGCGTTGAGGGTTTAGAGTTTAGCAAAGCGAGGGTTGCGAATTTATTTTAAGTGAGTTTAGGGGAAACATACACAACACTTTAAAAAACGTTTTTTAAAAAAATGTTGTCTTTGACCATAAACAACAACACTAAAGACAACACTTCATTAAAAACCGTTGTCTTTAGTAAAAAGTAAATACCATAGACAACGCTTTTCACTAAAAGCGTTGTAAAACAAAGAACGACAACGTTTTTATTAAAAAGCGTTGTCTATTGGGTGTTGTTGAATGCAAAAATTCTTGTAGTGTCAGTTTAAGTACCCACTCCGAAAGCTTAATTTCTCCTACAACTTCAATAAAAGAAAGCACCTCCCACACGCATGTGGGATAAAAAGAAAATAGGAGAAAATTAGTGTGGGTAAAAGATATTTCAAGAAATGATTCACATCTAATAAAATCAATAAATGGTACCTCTATGAAATTTTCTGAAAAATCACAAAGAATACTCACCTTGTCATCTTGAAAGGTACCTGGAGTGGTGATTGTTACCTCCTTATCATCAACTAATGGCTCAAACTCCAATTCTGGTGAATGTTCAACCTCATGTAGTGATTCTTGGGTGCTTGGCTCCATAGCACAAGTCCCTACACTTACATCTTCATCATCATCATCAAAGTCAGGTGATCCTTGAGGTAATGCTTCCAGTAAGCACTCCCCTACACTTAAATCATCTTCTGCAACAATACCTGCATCACTCACAACATCTAAAGCAACACTATTAGAAAAATCAAAAGTTTGAACAACTACATCATCATCACAAATTAAACTAGAAAATTCTTGGGAAGAAATAGATGCAGTGTCAGGCCTGACAAGAGCTCCACAATCCATCTCTTCACTGACTCTTTATTTTTGTAACTGGTTGATGGATGCTGCAATTTTATCTAACTGAATCTGTATGTTCTGTATCCTTGCAAATTGTTGCTCTTGATGCTCTCTTATTTGATGCATAACTTCATTACATTTCCAAACTGACTCTGTAAATTTTTCTTATACTTCCTCATACCTATTCCGTTGCTCCATAGGTGGGTAGTACTGTCTCTCCCTCCAATCTCCAAAATACTGATAATATGGATCCATGATAAAAAGAATTTCCTGTTCTTACACAACAACTAGCAAATAAAATCAGAAGACTCAGGAACAAATAAAATCAAACACATGGATATATAATCATGAAAGCAATCAAATAACAAGATTTCTAGGTTTTCCAAAATAAAAACAATCCTAAAATTACTAAACATTGCAAATCATATTTCCCCGGCAACGGCGCCAAAATTTGGTATGCGAAGTCTGTCACATCCGCTAATCAAATTTTACAAATGTATTTTTCCACTGAACCCCTTAATTTCACAATAATGTTGTAGTAACGAGCCCAGGATCGCTCTCGAGGAATCAACAGTATGATGTAATCTAGGATTGTCTTTTTATTCCTATTTTTGGGGTTTTCGATATAAAAATGGAGTTCGGGGTTTTAAAGCTTTGAATATAAATCTAACAAAGGAAAAGCAAGCAAATAAGAAACTACACTACTGCTGAAATTAAAGCTAATTAAACTACAGAAAACTAAATTACTCACTAATACTTAACCCTAAGCTAAAGCAAGATTAATAACAACTTTAAAATCAATTGAAACTAAATTACTCCAAACATTTGAATTAAAACAATTAAGCTAAAAGAAAACTATGATTACTGAATCCAAATAAATCTACCAACAATAAAAAGAATGCATAAAAGAAACCCTAAACCATCTTAACACCAAACCAATCTTCTTGGCAACTTCTCCTTGCTGTCACACAAGGAAACAACGGAGAACACTCCAACTGTAATCGGAAAAGACAATCTCAATAGCTACACTCAGCTCAACCTTTACCAGCACCATCGGAGACCACTCCAAATGAAACGGATGAAGATCGGAGATGCCAACCTCAAGAAATCTGACAATCTGTGAGCTGCAACCTTAGATCTGATGTGGAGAAGATGATGGATGAAATGTCGTCGGAAATGGTCCAGAAGCAGTGGAGGAACACCGCCAAAGCTCACGGATGGAAGCGGAACCATCGATTGGAGGAACACCTCGGAATCGGCGGCGCGGTAGAACAGAGGTTTACAGACACAATTCTCACTATAGGACCACCTTGGAGCGAGGTCAGATCGCCGGAAGCTGGACGCTAGTAGTTGGGAGCATCGTCGCCGATGAATTCGCCGGAAAATGGATGTGGAAATGGAGATGGTGGTCGGAATCTCACTAGAGACGAGCGACGCGAAGCGCAGGAGACTCGACGAAGAAGCTGGTACTGTAGCTTCTCATTTAAATCAGATCTGGATCTGGAATGGACGGTTGAGATGATTCCGGGCTAAATCAATGGTGAAAAGTCATCCAAAATCTGATCCGAAGGTACTGATGTTGATCTAGGGTCTGGATCTAACCTCCCGTAGGTCGGATCGATCAGATCATCACTGGATGGCCCAGATCGGCCCAGTCTTCATTGAACGGCCCAGATTAATTCGGCTTGATCAATGGCTAGATGAACTCAGATCTGGATCAAAACTTCTGGATCTTCATCAATGGCTCAGATCTGCTCCCCATTAAGTTGAATCGGCCAGATATTCAACGGATGGTCCAGATCTGTCCTATTCTTGATAAACGGCCCATAATGCTTCAAAGCTTGATCTTCTTGTTTGAACTCCGATTCGAGCCCAATTTCGGTCCAAATAGATCTAAATCCAAGATCCTTTGATGCCTACAAAATAAGAATCAAATACTAGCATCAAATAACACAAAAATACAATAATTTACAATTAGGTCCAAAATAGATACAATGCACAAAATATGATGTAACCATGATTTAAACCTATAAAATCAACATCAAACCATGCATATATGAATCAAAATAATGTAATGAAATCATGGTTATCACAGCTTCAACAGAACTCGAAATCGCAATCTTCCTTCCGCGCTCTGCTAAAAAATTGATCCGACAAAGCTGTAACAAGACTCTGACGACCAGAAGCTTCAAGTTTACTGTTTTCCATTATCGGTATAATTTTTATTACTGCTTTAATATTGTACTTCAAATTGTAAAGAATTTTCGAACTTATAGTGATTGTCCACTGAAAACGATCAACGATCGTGGGCCTTAGAGTAGGAGTCGCCACAGGCTCCGAACCAAGTAAATCTTGGTGTTTGCATTATTTTTTTCCCGCTGCATATTACTCGATAGTTTTAAAACAACATGAAAGCCACGAGCGCTATTCACCCCTCCCCCCTCTAGCGCTTTCGATCTTATAGTTTCAACTTTCCACAATTCATTCGATGGTAAGTCATTTCAATTTAAGTTGTCATTCTCTCTAATCCTAATATATATTATTAGGATTTATGCTACAATATTAAATCCCTAGCTGCTACAACGTGTAGCAGTTATTTCGACAATTAGCTACTACAACGTGTAGCAGCTACTTTGAGAACTAGCTGCTATACATTGTAGCAGCTACTTTAACACTCCAAACCATATTTTCTTACCATTTTTGTGTTATATAATTTATAGGAAACTTGCCAAACATCATTTCTCATAATTTATTCGATGGTAAGTCATTTGAATTTAAATACCAATTCCCTAAAATCCTAATATATATTATCATACATGGCATGAAAGCAAAATTATATTATGCAATTACCATTTTGCCCTCATGGTTTTGGCAAAAGTTTTAACCCCTAAACCGGGAGTGGGACAAATATTTCAAAAGATTCTCATTTAAAGTAGATTGGTGGCCTACAGTGTCTTTATTTATCAACCTCACTGCGACGACTCATTTTCTCCTCCGAAGCTTCGCCTCCATCATAAGTATTTCATTAGGGTTTAGTGTTTTGATTCTTCTCCTCTTGTTTAGGGTTTTGTGTTTTTTAGAATTTTGATTCATCTCCTAGCTGCTACAATGATGTTGAATGATTATAGGTCTTCAGATTGTAGATTTACTTTTAGGGAATAGAGGTTTTAAAAAAAAGGTTATAACGTTGTAGCAAATACTCAACATCAGGTGCTATAATGTAGTTAAACTCTAATTGCTGTTGCAACGTGGGTAAACCCTATTGTCCATACTAGCTTCTCATTATTGTAGCAATTACTTGACCATAACTGCTATAATGTGATCAGTAACCAAGTCGTAGCAGCTAGTAATCACGTTGTAGCAACTAGCCAACTAATAGACATTGTAATGTATCATATTATAGTTAAAAAATAACATTGTAATATATCATATTATTGTTGAAAACTAACAACATTGTAATGAAGCCAAATGATTATCACTAAGATATGATGTATTTGTTTGACAAAATTAAATGGCGAGCCAGAGAACTTCTGCTTCCCGTGCATATTATAAGAAAGTGCATTGGAAAAGTAATTACCCTCACTTCAAGACTCTTTTTATCATCACTAGATATAAATGATCGACGGATGGAGTCGATAAATGGAAGTCCATTTGCTTGGGCCATAGTCATGGCTGAAATTATAAATATCCGAAGCATTATACAAAATATGTTTGACAATTGGGACATTAAAGCCAAATGTTTTATCTTTCATAATAAGGAGATTAGCTTCACAAGAAAAGATGTTTCACTGATTCTAGGACTCTCATACCAAGGTGACGAAGTTAATTTGTAACAACATGCAGCTGCTACCCTACTATTTCTTCAACACTTTAGTAATGTGTGTTAGGATTGTTTTGGTGCTAGAGGGGGGGGGGGTGAGTAGCTTATCGCGCATCTCGTTGCTTGCTTCTTGGTGATGATGTGCAGCGGAATGAACAAGAAACAAACTTACAACGCTAACACAAGGGATTTACTTGGTATCCACCTCAAGAAGAGATGACTAATCCAAGGATCAACACGCGACACACACTCCACTAATCAAAACACTCATTCTCAGTCACAGCCGGAGACGGAGAAACCTCGTACAAACTCACATAACAATATACAACACCCACAAGAAGAAAATATAAAAGATACAAATGAAAACTCTTTCTTCTTGCTTACTTGTTGTTGCCTCTTGAACCTTGGAAGTGTAACTACACTTGTTTCTAATAGCCTTCAAGAACTGGCTATGAAAGTGTGGAGAAGCTCGTGAATCATTGCTTTTTTATGCTAGAGAAGAAGCACCCGAAGAAGACGCTCGCCAACGGCTATAACCTATGCAACGGTCGGATCCCAATCGATTAAATAGCTCTCAATCGATTGGGGAGCCTTTGAATCGATCGGCTGATTGATTTAGAGCTCCTCTGTGCTCTCTGGAAAACGTCTGAATCGATCGCCCGATTGATTCAACCTTTATCGTGCAATTTCCTGCCCCTAATCGATCGGTTGATCGATTGGAGGTTTCAATCGATCAACTGATCTATTCAAAAGCTCACTGTTCACTTAAAAACTCTCCCAATCGATTAACTAATTGATCGAGAAAGTTTTGATTGATTACCCAATCAATCAAGATAGTTTCTGCACGAAATCGCGTCAACCAATCGATTGGCTGATCGATTGAACCCCCCCCCCCCAATCGATTGGCAAGTACAAAAATGTGTAGAGCTTGAAATGAGTTTCATTTCGCATCTAAAATCACCTCATTCCGATATCCGAGTCAAAAGTTATGACCTTCGGAAGTTTATTACGTTCGAACTTCCTAGTTCCATGCCAACTCCCTATTGGACTTACGATCGCTAAGTGTTTGGTCAACTTTTGACCCATCTAGACTTTCTCTTTGCCAACTTCTCGTTAGACTTCTGATCACCAAGTGAGGTCCTCCTTGACCCACTTAGATTTACCGTCTCGTGCCAAGTGTCCGGTTCTCCATGACCCACTTGTATTTCCTTCCACCAGATGTTCGGTCACCCTTGACTCATCTGGATTTCCTTGTGCCAAGTATCCGGTCAATCCTTTGACTTACTTGGACTTCTCAATACCAGGTGTCCGGTCAACCTTGACCCACTAGAATTTCCACGTGCTTGGCTTCACTCACTAGGTCTTTCCATCTGCCTAGCTTCACTTACCAGGACTTCCCATTTGCCTGACTTCACTCACTAGGACTTTTACCTAGCTTCACTCACTAGGGTTTTCACCTGGCTTCACTCACCAGGATTTTCCCAATGCCCAGCTTCACTTGAGACTTTCACCTAGCTTCACCTACTAGGATTTTCCAACTGCCTAGCTTTACTCACTTGGTCTTTCACTTGCCTTCACTCACCAAGATTTCTCAACTACCTGGCTTCACTCACCAGGATTTTTCAACTTCCTAACCTCCATTTAGGACTTTCCCAATCAAGTATCCAGTCAACTCTTTGACCTACTTAACTCTTCTTCACATCTAATTGGTCAACCTTGACTAGAGGGGAATTATATCAACAATCTTCCCAAATGGACGATTGCATCTGCAATCTCCATGTATTGTCAAACATCGAAACCCAAACATCAAGATTCTAGCCTAGGAATATTGCACCAACAATGTGGAGTGTTCACAGAACGAACTACAGAACAAGATGATCAACATTAGCAAACAGCCTTCATCTGCTAAATTGATACTCTCTGTTGTCAAGTTTTAATATTGTATTTCTTTATTTGTGTTTTATTTACTTCTACTAACAGTATATTTAGATTACTGGTACAATCACTAATTGATTGTCTAGATGATTTTGAGAATTTATATAGGTGTAATTAGTGTAAGGCTGTATATGACTATATGAGCCCACAATTGGGGATCATTGGTGTGATGCTTTTAGAGAGGCCGAAGTCAAAGGGACTTGAGGGAAATCAAGCTTCCATCCTTAAATGGTTTGCACATCTCCTTGTTGTAAGTTCTTAAATTTGATGATAGATTCATATATTCTATGTATAAAATTTTAAATTTAACCATTTTTATTGTATTGCAGGCATGGATGCATGAGCATGTTAGAATAATGGATCCTTACAGACAACATACCCTTCCACGAATATACAGATGGAAGTGGTCAGGCTCCCATGCATGTGGAGACAATAAGGTATAGGATTGCAAAACTACATGCAGTGCAAATAACTATTGATTTAAGTCCATCAGATCTAGAGATATATCTGCTCTCAAATGCTTCCCTAGAAGATGTTGTAGAGCATATAGATCAACAAATTACTGATGGATTTATACAATCAATTTCTAAGAAAATTCCTAAACAAGTTCCTGAGCAATTTCCTGAATAGTAAGCGGAAGCTCAGGAATATGTTGCAGAATATATTTAGGTGAAAGAGTTTTTTACATTTTACCAAGAAAGGGAGTCTGAAATTATTCGTTTGGAGTCTTTAGTTGAGGACAACATCTAGTTCATTGCAAAGATGGAGACTAAAATTAGTGAATTAATTGATGAGATTAAAATTTGTGCTAGTAATTCAAAAACTACAATAGCTACCAAGGATAAAACAATTGAAGAAAAGGACAGAATTATAGCTATAAAAGTTAAAATTATAGCAGAACAAGAGAGAAAAATCAAAGATCTTCAAAGTCAGGTGCTTGACAACGATATAGAGACATTAGCTGCTAATCGACCAATAATAAGGGTAAAAAGGACTGCTACAAAAAGAATCACACCCCCACTTGCAAAAGAGATTGAGGGAGTGCTCATAACTAAGAGAATTAAAAAAAGTAAAATTTCAAAATAAACATGAAACACATATGGCCAAGGGCAAAGGAGAGGAAATATTATTAAGCATCCTGTTAAAGTTCAAGAAGCCCTTGTCTCATCTGTGGAAGTAGCTGTCACATCTTCATCATCTAAACTCTTGCATACGCTTGTCAAACACAAATCCAAAATCATGAAGGTACGGTTTAGGTTGGTTAATTGCTTTATCTTTTATTCCTATATGACATTTAATTACTCATGGAGAAAATTTTTATCTATGTATTTGTTCAGTAAGCGAAATTATATTTTAAGAAAAATAAAGATAATTTAGTGGCAGAGACATTATTGAAACTGAGTCAGCTAAAGTGAGTCAAGTGGTCGTTGAGTTATAAACTTATTGTAATACAAATATATGATGAATTATGTTAATAATTGTATTATGAACACAAGGATAAATTATATTGGAATTATTTTCTTATTGTATTATCAAATAAACGTTTTATAATGTTGAATAAATTCAACCACATATATTTAGAAGTTGTTATAAAACACATAATTTCTGTAGCTACTACAATTGTAGTAGCAATAAGTACTAGTGTTGTAAAACATAATTTATAGACATATTTATTTTTTTATTTATGTAGGACTATGACAAAAGCAATATAATCTAACGGAATGATTTCATTGAATATGACATTTTTTATACTATTTTTTATTAGACCCTACTCACATATGATGATTACATGAATACATATTTTATAATCATTACAGAGGAAGTCAAAATACCTAACATACCATATTAACTATCTATATTTTATGATATTGATTTTGTTGTAAGTATAACACTAATTTCTATTATCGAGTTTTTTATCCATATATTGAATCTCTTCATTCTTTATAAAAATAATATAAACTTCCTTAATTATTTAGAATAATTCTGTTATCATATACCTC
The DNA here is from genome assembly GCF_018446385.1 of Zingiber officinale. Lineage (NCBI taxonomy): Eukaryota > Viridiplantae > Streptophyta > Magnoliopsida > Zingiberales > Zingiberaceae > Zingiber > Zingiber officinale. The sequence goes on from NC_056003.1 coordinate 87,222,425, forward strand.
TTCAAGGATTTGCAAGAAACTTGATTAAATTATGAAAAATAAAAAACGTGAGCAAAGACATAAGCTACTGGTTTTTTCAAGCATAATAATATAAACATGCATCATATAATTTTAAATATTCCATAAAATTCCGTAATCATTTAGGAAAATCCTTTTATCATATACTCTTCAAGAACTTGCAAGAAACTTGGTTAAATCATGAAAAATCGGAAACATGAGCAAACACCTAAGCTACTAGTTTTTCAAGCATAATAATATAAACATGCATCATATAATTTGAATGGTGCAAAAAAAAAATAAAAAAAAAAAAAAATAAAAGAATGGTTTAAGAGGCGCCTATGCGTTTAAAACACTCGAATTTCGATCCTTGGCATGAGGAGACAAGGAACACAAACAGGGATCCTTTTGTTAGATTATATAATTAATTAGAATTATTTGTTTATAGTCTTGAGGGCAATTTAGTCTTTTACCTTTTCAGTTAAAGTTTGTTTAGATTTTTTCTAAGATTTTTTCTTTAGACTTTTTCTTGTAATTAACTATATAAGGCCTTGTACTCTTCATCTTTTGATTCATAAAATAAAGATAGCTACTCTTTTTCTTTGGCGTTAATTTTTACATGGTATCAGAGCCTTTATTTCTATCTTTTTGATAATTTGATTGAATCATTGTTAATTCGATCTACAATTTTCGCGGATCGTACAGTTTTGATTGGGTTCCTTTTGTTTTCGCAATACTTGGTTTTGTTTGGTGTTTTCGCAATACTCGTAGAGAAGAACAACGTCTTGTCCAGTTCTTGATGGCTCTTCGCGATGACTTTGAAGGATTGCGTGGAACAATTTTACATCGCAGTCCTCTCCTCAATTCATCGCAGTACATGAATTGCTAGCTGAGGAGATTCGCCTTAAGTCCCAGGTTGATAAGAAGACTATTGCGTCATCTACGCCATCAGTTTTTGCAACACCACAACGATCTATGCCACATAATCAAAGTAGGTCGACTTCGAAGGTTTCTATTGATGAGTGTGCCTATTGCAAAGAAAAAGGACATTGGAAGTCTCAATGTCCATTACTATTGAACAAAGGTAAACAACATCAGCAGCAAAGATCTCAGTCCCCACCATTGCAACATCAGAATGCTTCGTGGAAATCTAGTAATCAACCACAGTCTGGTAATGCAGTGGCTGCCCCCTCTTTAGATCCGCATATGCTTGAGCAGTTTCAACAATTCCTTGCTTCACAGCCCTCTGCCATGTCTGCTTCTTCTCATATAGGTTTGTCATCCTCTAGTGCATCAGGTATATCTTCCTCTTTATGGATCTTAGATTCTAGAGCCTCTCATCATATGTCACCTAACTTGTCATCTTTTATCTCCTTATCTTCTAATTCATCTGTATTAGTTATGACGGCTAATGGTACTCCGATGCTATTATTAGGTGTTGGTTCTGTTGTTACAACTTGCTTATCTCTTCCCGATGTCTATTTTATTCCTAGTCTTACACTTAATCTTGTTTCTGTTAGTCAATTGTCTGAGTCTGGATATTTAATCTCTTTTTCCTCATCCAATTGTTATGTGCAAGACCCGCAATCTCAGAAGGTGATTGGGATAGGTCGTAGGCAAGGGGGACTCTATGTTTTGGATAAGCTTCAAGTACCAGATGTTGCAGCTTCTAGTATCGATTTGTCATCTTTTCGATTGAGTCGTTCTTCTTCTGATTTTTATTTGTGGCATACTCGTCTAGGTCATGTTTCAGCCTCTCGTTTACAATTTTTAGCTTCATCTGGAGTATTAGGAACTTTAAAAAGTCATGATATTTCATATTGTAGTGGTTGTAAACTAGCAAAATTTTCTGCACTACCTTTCAATAGAAGTCTATCTTTTTCTCCTAATCCTTTTGATCTTATTCATTCTGATGTATGGAGGCCTTCTCCTGTTACTACAAAAGGGGAATCAAGATATTATGTTTCTTTTATTGATGATTGCACTCGCTATACTTGGGTTTATCTTATGAAACACAGATCTGATTATCTTACCATCTTCAATAACTTTAAAGCTCTTGTCAAAACTCAACATTCAGCAGTTATCAAGTGTTTTCGTTGTGATTTGAGAGGTGAATACACTTCCAATACTTTTTCTCACTTACTTGCATCGGAAGGTACTATACATCAAACATCATGTCGAGAAACACCTGAACAAAATGAGATTGCAGAGAGAAAACATAGACACCTTGTTGAGACAGCCCGTTCTTTCTTATTGTCTGCAGATGTTCCTAGTATTTTTTGGGGAGAAGCAGTTCTTACTGCTACTCATGTAATTAATAGGATTCCAACTTCTCACAATTCGGGGTTGTCTCCTTTTCAAAAATTGTATGGTCATGCTCTTGATTATTCCTCTTTACGTGTTTTTGGTTGTACCTGCTTTGTTCTTCGACCACACATCGAGCGTGATAAATTGTCCTCTAAGTCTGCTTTATGTGTCTTCCTTGGTTATGGTGTTGGTCAAAAGGGATATCGTTGTTTTGATCCAGTCAGTAAAAAATTATATGTCTCTCGTCATGTTGTGTTTCTTGAGCATATTCCTTTCTTCTCTATACCTCTTCTATCACATGACATGACTCATGCAGATCTTATTCACATTGATCCCTTCAGTACCGACACCGACGAAGCCTCCCCCACGGCTACTCTTCCACATGACAGCTTCAGTGAATCTGGTATTCTCGAGACACCAGCTCCAGCTCCACCTCCACCTCCCCCTCCTGCGCCTGTTCCATCACCTCAAGAGATTGCGGACAATCCTATTCGTCGGTCTACACGTCCTCGTAAGTCTACTAGACTACCCGATTTTGCTTATTCTTGTTATTCCAATTCCTTTGCTTCTTTTGTTGCTTCTGTTCATCGTCTTTCTGAGCCTCTATCCTATAGAGAAGCTGTTGGTAATCCTCTTTGGCAGAATGCTATGGACGAGGAATTAACTGCTCTACATCATACTCATACTTGGGATTTGGTACCTCTACCACCAGGAAAATGCGCCACTGGTTCTCGTTGGGTCTATAAGATCAAAACTAAATCTGATGGTTCTATCGAAAGGTACAAAGCTCGTCTTGTTGCTAAAGGTTACTCTCAGGAATATGACATGGATTATGAGGAAACTTTTGCTCCTGTTGCTAAAATGACCACTATTCGTATGTTGATTGCTGTTGCCTCTGCTCGTCAATGGAAAATATCTCAGATGGATGTCAAAAATGCTTTCTTGAATGGTGATCTTCAAGAAGAAGTGTATATGATGCCTCCTCCTGGAGTTTCTCACCGTTCTGGTGAAGTTTGCAGGCTTCGCAAAGCTCTCTATGGACTCAAACAGGCGCCACGTGCTTGGTTTGCGAAGTTCTCCATGGTGATTACCTCACTTGGCTTTCGTTCCAGTAATCATGATTCAGCTTTATTTGTCAAGAGTACGCGTACAGGTCGTATACTTTTGTCTTTATATGTGGATGACATGATTATTACCGGTGATGATTTTAATGGAATTAAGTCCTTGAAGTTTGAATTAGCTCATTGTTTCGCTATGAAAGACTTGGGATCATTACGCTATTTTCTGGGGATCGAGATTGCCTCTTCACCTAAAGGCTATCTTTTGTCTCAGTCAAAGTATATAGCTGATCTATTTGAGCGTGCACATCTCACTGACAACAGGGTAGTTGATACTCCCCTTGAGACTAATGCTAGGTACTCTCCTTCAGATGGTTCTCCTTTGCCTGATCCTAATCTCTACCGTACAGTTGTGGGAAGCTTGGTGTATCTCACTGTGACTCGTCCTGATATTGCATATGCTGTACATGTGGTTAGTCAGTTTGTCACTGCACCGACCACAGTTCATTGGGCTGCTGTTCTTCGCATTCTTCGATATCTTCGAGGAACTCAGTTTCAGAGTCTTTTATTCCCTTCTACTTCCTCGTTAGAACTTTGTGCATATTCTGATGCTGATTGGGCGGGTGATCTTATGGATCGTAAGTCGACCACCGGCTTCTGTATTTTTCTTGGAGATTCTCTTATCTCTTGAAAGAGCAAGAAGCAAGATGTTATTTCTAGATCCTCCACAGAAGCTGAGTATCGTGTCATGGCTACCGCCACTTGTGAGATTGTTTGGCTACGTTGGTTGCTTGCAGATATGAGAGTTTTTCTTCAAAAACCTACTACTCTTCATTGTGATAATCAAAGTGCCATTCAGATTGCGCGCAATACAGTTTTTCATGAGAGAACGAAGCATATTGAGATAGATTGTCATTTTACTCGTCATCATCTACAGCTTGGCACTATCACACTACCTTTTGTTTCTTCCTCACTACAGATAGCTGATATGTTTACCAAGGCTCACTCCGCTTCACGTTTCCGGTTTTTATCTGACAAACTCTCAATGCTTCTGGCTGTAGCATCGTGAGTTTGAGGGGGGATGTTAGATTATATAATTAATTAGAATTATTTGTTTATAGCCTTGAGGGCAATTTAGTCTTTTACCTTTTCAGTTAAGGTTTGTTTAGATTTTTTCTAAGATTTTTTCTTTAGACTTTTTCTTGTAATTAACTATATAAGGCCTTGTACTCTTCATCTTTTGATTCATAAAATAAAGATGGCTACTCTTTTTCTTTGGCGTTAATTTCTACACCTTTGACCGGACCTTCTTCCTCAAGAATCTCACATTTTTTTTTTCCTTCTACTGTGCTTTGGTGAGGAAGACCATGGTGGCTGTAGCGTTGTTCTTTTTTCTCCCTAGGTTTTGATCTCATATATATATATATATATATATATATATATTTTGATATGCTAAGCGACGCTTTGTGCGTGACCGTGAGCGACACACAGATGTGGCATTGCCAGGTCGATTTCTTTACAAAAAAAGTTCCATTTATTCTCTCTCCTCTTCAACCTTCTTTTCAAAACATTGCCGAGTGAAATTTTCCAATTTCTAAATTTCCCTCACCGCTCTCTCTCTCTCTCGCGCCTTCCTTCTTCGCCGTCCGTCAGACCTCGCGCTCCTGCTGAGAAAGTAAAGCAAAGGCTCTGCAAGCTACTTGGCTCGCCGCTCGCTATCTCACCGCTTTCTATCTCACTCTCGTCTCTTCCTTCACCGACAACACCACGTCTGATAGCTGTTGTTGTGCTTACCACCTCTCTCCAATCTCGATCGTAAGGACGACGCCTTTAATTCCTTCTATTTCATACCCAATGGTAATTCATTTCATTTTAATTTTTTATTCCCCACCATGATCCAAACATGTATTAAAAGGATTAATGCTATAACGTGAAAGGACGACGCCTGCTACAAATGCGTGCAGGCTGCAGCCACTTGGAAAGGTAACTGCTACATGTTATAGCAGCTACTTCGACAGTTAACTGCTACACCTTGTAGCAGCTAATTGCCTATGTAGCTGCTACAATGTGTAGCAACCACTTGGTAAGTCATTTTTGTAGCAGTTACATTTTATAGCAGATATTACTCCTAAAATATTTAAGTTGATGTATATCAACTTGGTAAAAAATCATTTGAAATTATTTTTGCTAATGCATCACCTTTGCTTTGCTGCTAAATGTTGCAGCAACAACTTTACAACTAACTATCTATATAGCTGCTACAACTTGTAGTAGCTAACTTGGAATGGCGGTCGTAGAAGGAAGGATTTATACTACGACGTGCAAGGCCAACGCCTGCTACAAACGCCTGCAACCACTTGGACATCGAATGCTGCTACAAGTTGTAGCAGCTATTTCAACAGTTAACTGCTACACCTTATAGCAGCTAATTGTCCATGTAGCTGCTACAATGTGTAGCAGCCACTTGGTAAGTCATTTTTTTGGTAGCTACATTTTTTAGCAGATATTACCTCTAAAAATATTTTTGTAGCTGTAAATCAACTTGGTAAAAAATTATTTTTGTTGCTGCAGCGCCTTTGCTTTGCTGCTACACGTTGTGGCAGCTACTTCGACAAATAATTGTTACACCTTGTAGTAGCTATATTTTCTAGCAGATATTACCCCTAAAAATATTTAAGTCGATGTATATTAACTTGGTAAAAAATTATTTGAAATTATTTTTGCTCATACAATGTCTTTGCTTTGCTGCTAAATGTTGTAACAGCAACTTCGTAGCTAACTATCTATATAGCTACTACAACTTGTAGCAGGTAATTTGGAATGGTGGTCGTAGAAGGAAGGAAGGATTTATACTATGACGTGCAAGGCCGACACCTGCTACAAACGCTTGCAGCCACTTGGACATCGAATGCCGCTACCTGTTGTAGCAACTATTTCGACAGTTAACTGCTACACCTTGTAGCAGCTAACTGTCCATGTAGTAGCAGCCACTTGGTAAGTCATTTTTTTGGCAGCTACATTTTCTAACAGATATTACTCCTAAAAATATTTTTGTAGCTGTATATCAACTTGGTAAAAAGTTATTTAAAATTATTTTTGCTGCTGCAGCGCCTTTGCTTTGCTGCTACATGTTGTAGCTGCTACTTCGACAAATAACTGCTACATCTTGTAGCAGCTACATTTTTTAGCAGATATTACCCCTAAAAATATTTAAGTCGATGTATATCAACTTGGTAAAAAATTATTTGAAATTATTTTTGTTGATGCAGCGCCTTTGCTTTGTTGCTAAACGTTGCAGCAGCAACTTCGTAGCTAACTATCCATATAGTTGCTACAACTTGTAGCAACTAACTTGGAATGGTGATCGTAGAAGGAAGGAAGGATTTATACTACGACATGCAAGGTCAACGCTTACTACAAACGGCTGCAGCCACTTGGACATCGAATGCTGCTACAAGTTGTAACAGCTATTTCGACAGTTAACTACTACACCTTGTAGTAGCTAATTGTCCATGTAGCTGCTACAACATGTAGCAGCCACTTGATAAGTCATTTTTTTGGTAGCTACATTTTCTAGCAGATATTACTCCTAAAATATTTTTGTAGTTGTATATCAACTTGGTAAAAAATTATTTAAAATTATTTTTGCTGCTGCAACACCTTTGCTTTGCTGCTACATGTTGTAGCAGCTACTTCGACAAATAACTGCTATACCTTGTAGTAGCTAACTGTCCATGTAGCTACTACAACTTATAGCAGCCAATTGTCTAAGTAGCTGCTACAATGTTATAGCAACTCTTACGTAAGTCATTTCATTTTAAATTGTAATTTCCTCTCCTTTATTCATATTATATACCGTTTATCTATGAATATCTTTACAGGACGTTTCGGGTGGTAAACTATTAATTAATTCTACAGCTAGCTGCTACAACACTGTAGCAGCTACTCAAAATGATAGTTGTTATAACACTGTAGTAGCAACTCGGAATGATAACTGCTACAATGCTGTAGTAGCAACTCGGAATGATAGCTGCTACAATGGTGTAGCAGCTACACGGAATGATAGCTGCTACAACTCTGTAGCAGCTAATTCTACGGTTAGCTGCTACAACATTGTAGCAGCTACTTGGAACGATAGCTGCTACAACGTTATAACATCTAACTCGACGGTTAGCTACTACAAAGTTGTAGTAGAAACCATCAAGGTAGCTGCTACAACGTTGTAGCAATTACTTGGAATGTTAGCTGCTACAACGTTGTAACAACTACTTGGAAAGATAACTGCTACAACGCTGTAGTAGCTACTTGGAATGTTAATTGCTACAACGCTATAGCAGCTATTTGGTTTCTTCTATGTGCTACATGCATACTACACAGTGGCTGAGCGAGCTAAGAGGGCGAGCGGGCTTTCAACCGGTCTGATGAGTAGAGAGGCTGAACGAGCTTTTGTCGGACGACCAAAGCGATCGGGCGAGCTAAGTGTCCAAGCGGGTAAAGCCTAGAAATCGGCCGGACGAGTGCGTTGAGCGAACCGAGGAGCCTCTTTCCTCCACCTTTTCTCGATTCACACATTTCCAATAGAAGATTTGGCATTTATAGTTTGTAGTTTCAAAGTTTTATTTCACTTTAATACTGGATCTTAATAAATATAGCTTCTATAATTATCTTTATTTTTGCAGGTTCTAACAGCATGCCCTTTGAGTAATGAAACTAGGTTTACCAAACTCTTAGCTAGCGATAATTTTCTTTCTACTCCAATTATTACGCTGTTAGTCCATTAATCATATGAAAAGTATTACATAAAGTCTCCCTCTGTATAGTAACAAATTCATTAATCCATTGATCTTTCTTTCATCCCCGATCCCTAATTTAGCCATTAATGAATTGATGGGTCTCCAAAAATCTATTAACTTCAAATTATATAAGTGACCATTGAATTATTAATAAGGATTGGGGCTTGTTAGCTGCATCGGCAATAGCACGGATACATGTTGTACGATTGTAGCACCTCACTTCTCTAGAGTTGTTGTTACAATGTGTAGCAGCTAATCTGCACTAACTGCTACACGTTGTATGATTGTAACACCTCACTTCTCTAGAGTTCACTGACTCCTTCCGTTGTATTTAATGTGTTATCTAGAAATGATTTTTTAGTTGCTACAATGGTATTTATGACTACCACACACTAGCTGCTACAACGTGGATCTCATGTTCTTTTTTCGTGAGCTTGATCAAGACTCATGAGCCCTCTTTAATTTACCACATCATGATATGCCAACATACTTAAGAAATAAAATAGGAATAATATATACAAAAATAATTTTATTGGGCTATTAAAAATATTGGAGAACAAATTCAAGCACGGTGTTTAACATCTATCCACAGAATAATCACAACAACTAGCTTGCAGTAGCTGCTACATCATGTAGCAGCTACTCAGGAGTAAGAAAACAAGGTGTAGCAACTATAAAATACATTTATACCTTTCTTGACAAAATATTGTCAATAAATTTATATTTCGATTACATCGTAAGTTTAATATTAAACATAGTGTTCAGAACCCCCATGAGCGCTCACATTGTTCTCATAAGTTGTACAACATCAATTTCATATTGGTCAAGCTGTGTCCACAGTCTTCTCCATGAGCGATCACCCTTAATTAACGTACAGAGTGTTGTGAACACCAAATAGCTTCTATTATTTTTCATGTCCCTCGCATCCTTTAGTCGTGGCTGGGAAAAGTTCATCGAGGCGATCATCCTCTCCCTAATCCAGGAGCATTCCTCAGGGCATTTCTAAGGCTCTTCGTCGCCAACACGGAATATTAGGCAAACTTAAACAACTCCATAAGTGGCCTAACCTCATCAATATACACTCATCAGGGCTAGATGCTAGTAGTCGCTTTAAAGAAATTCCTTTACGAATATGGAAGCTTACACTAGACTGTGGAAGGCAACAAGACAGTTTTGTCATTCCCGATTTGGTAGCAAGATACACTTTAAGATTTACAGTGGATGCCATGAAAGAAATGATGAAGGTGGAGTCGAGAAAATGTCGACAATCCATGAATAAGCTACTCGTTTCCATTGGGATTTCATGAACGGAGCCACCCTCTGTTATATAGGAATACAACGGCGCTATATAATTCAATCTGGGAATAGGTATATTCATGAGCCCACAGTTGCCCTTCTAACAAAGCAGGATTTTACCAGTAGTCATGGGTTATGATTTATGACTAGTCATATGGGTTATGACAACTATGAGTGGTCATTCTATGGACGATGAGAGAGTAATGGACCAAATTTAGTAAGTTTCTATTAATTAATTTATGTGTCTCCATAAATTCATTAATTTCAATTTATATAAGTGACCATTGAATTATTAATATAGATTAGGGCTTGTTAGTTGTATCGACAGTAGCTGCTACACGTTCTAGTAGCTCACATCTTTGGAGTAGCTACTGCAATTTGTATCAGCTAAGTCGTACTAAGTGCAACACAGTATAACAACTAGTCTTGAGAAGCTGCTACACGTTGTAGCAGCTTCTGCAGACTAGCAGATACAAGTTGTATCCGTGATTATCTTTATTGGACGTCTTGGGTGATAAACTGGTAATTAATTCCATAGCTAGCTGCTACAACGCTGTAGCAACTACTTGGAATGATAGCTGCTACAACTCTGTAGCAGCTAACTTAACGGTTAGCTGCTACAACGTTGTAGCAATTAACTCAATGGTTAGCTGCTACAACGTTATATCCGCTACTTGAAATGATAGCTACTACAACTCTGTAGCAGCTACTTGGAATGATAGCTGCTATAAAGATGTAGCAACTACTACCATGGTAGAGTATACATTATATGCACAGAAGGAATCAAGGTCCGATGGTTGGTTATCCTTGTCTTTACTGTTATGAATTTTCTAAAATAATCCTAACAGGTATCTCAGTCTAGCCATGGAACATCATGTTGTTTATGGCTATATTAAGATTCTCACAGAACAACGGAACCAGGCGAGGAAGGAGTTGGAAGCGGCCCTTTTCCGAGAGAAAAAGAACCAAACTAAACTTGTGCAGCTGTGACGACAACTGTCCAAGTTAATGGAGCATTAGAGGATGCTATAAATCAAACGAATGAGTGAAATATCATTCTTTGTGAGGTTCAGCCTAACATCTCCCTTACGATGCTTCCCTTCTACAAGAGAAAAAGAATCAAACTGAATTTGTCCAAGTGCGATGATAACTATCCCAAGTTAATGTAGCATTAGAGAATGCTATAAATCAAATGATTATAGCATTAGAGTTTGTAATAACTTTTTGACTTAAGATCTTATTTGTCTTTTGTTATTATCTTTGTTTAGAATATTAATATTATTCTATTCATGTATATCAAACCCAACTATAGTCTCCAAGTCTTTCTTCGTTTACGCTCAACAAGATGTTACTCTGTCAATCTCAATTTTTTATTTAGATCAATTAAATGAGCTTCTACACGTTGTATCAGTTAATGTATAGATAGTTAGAAGCTGCTACATATTGTAACAGCTACTACAACACCTTGTAGCAGCTAGTTGTCAGAAGCTACTACAACTGTTGGAGTGTATACTAAAAGCCTAGCTTTTGTATAAACATTTATAAAAATCACATTGGTTAAGTGTCTACATTTAAATATACCAAATGTAGATGTTCAATTAATTTATATTGTAGATAACATAGTGTGTGGTGTCACACACAAAAGATCGTGTTATCGGTTCTTTATAAATTATAAACAGTAGCTCACGACTAAGATGGAAAGGAACACACCATTGGAATAGTCATAGTGTAATTAGGTATTAGTTTATCTTGACTAATAGATTACACTAGTATACTCTAAGTGTATTGAGTAGGACCATTTAAGGAAAGTTCTTTTTATACTGATTTAATAAAAGAACAAGTCCTTAGTTATTATAGAAGTGTGTGCTCTTAATCCTAATATAATAACAAGCACATATATTTAACATTTATTTCTTTGACTTATCAAAGGGTGGGATTTAGCTCGATAAATCAAAATGCCCGATAAGTTAGGAAATGATGTTACTTATAGTGTGTCTTGTTGATTATAGAAGGAAACTGTGTCCTAGAAATCTATGTTGATAATATCCCCAAGAGGAGCTCATAAATATTGTCATGTTAAACCCTGCAGGTGGACTTAGTCCGATATGACGATAAGGTTGAGTGGTACCACTCTTGGACTGAGATATTAATTAAAATGAGTTGTCAGTAACTCAATTAATTAGTGGACATCCGACATCTTAAACATAGAGAGACTAACACACTCATAATAAGAAGGAGCCCAAAATGTAATTTGGGATTAGTGCGGTAGTTCAATAATAATTCTTTAGTGGTATGAATTATTATTGATGAAGTTAAGTTGTGTGTTCGGGGCGAACACGGGAAGCTTAATTTCATCAGGAGACCAAAACCAATTCCTCCTCTCGGTCCCTATCGTAGCCTCTTGTATATAGAGAATTATACCCACCTATACCCACCTTTCTACCCACCTTAAGGTGGCCGGCCAAGCTAGCTTAGAGCCCAAGCTAGGGCCGGCCAAAGCTAATGGTGAAGCTAAATTTAGATGGTCAGCCAAAGCTTGGGTCCCAAGCTTAGGTGGCCCGCCACTAGAAAATAAAAAGGGATTTTTATTAAAATTATTTCTTATGTGGATATCATGATTTTAAAAGAGAGTTTGAAATTTAAATCTTTCCTTTTATAGCTTTCTACAAAAGATTAAGAAAAGATTTGAAATCTTTCCTTATTTGTAGATTGAAAGGTGGATTTTAATTTTAAGAAAACTTTTCTTTTTTTTAACCATGTTCATGATTTAAAAGAGAGTTTAAAAATTAAATATCTCTTTTATAAGTTTCTACAAAAGATTAAGAAAAGATTTGATATCTTTCCTTATTTGTAGATTGAAAGGAGATTTTATTTTTTAAAGATAACTTTTCTTTTTGAAATTATCCACATGTTTAAAAGAATGATTTCCTTTTTATAGTCCACCAAGAAGGGAAAAATTATTAGAGAAATTTTTTATAAATTTTCGGAGACAAATTAGGAAGTTTTAATTAATTAAAACTCTCCTTGTTTATAACTTTAAAGTAACCGGCCATAATGTTTAAGAAAAGAAAATTATTTTTTAATTAATTAATTTTTCTTAATCATGGAAAAAGAATTAAGGAAGTTTTTATTTAAATTTCTTTATTTGCCAAGACCAAAGATTATAAAAGAGGGGGTAGAGGTGCCTTCATGGCTAACGACTCTATTCTATTCTTCCTCTCTTTCCCTCCTTGGTGGTCGGCCCTAGCTTCTCCCTCTTCTCTTCTTCTTGTGGCCGGCGGCAACTTCTCTAGGAGCTTGGTTGGTGGTCGGATTTTACTTGAGGAAGAAGAAGAAGAAGGAGGCTTTGTTTCCTAGCATCCCTTGGAGATTGGTTGGTGGTCTAAGTTCTTCATCCCTTGAAGAAAAGAAGGTGGCCGAAACTTGGAAGAAAGGAGAAGGGCTTGGGTGGTTCTCATCTCGGTAGATCGTTGCCCACACAACGTCCGGGATAAGAAGAGGAATACGGTAGAAGATCAAGAGGTTATTTGTTTACAAAGAAAGGTATATCTAGTAATTATTTTCCGCATCATACTAGTTTTCTTTGTATAGTTATTTTTGGAAATATCAAACACAAGAGGCATTAGATCTAGTTTTTTAAATTAGTTTTTCGAGTTTGTGTTTTCTTCTTTTTTAAATTTGTGATTCGATTGTTCTTTTTGGTTAACCTAGAGTTATTTAAGGAAATTAAATATTAGCTTTCCTTAAAAGGCTTTGTCTAGGCGGTGGTGGTTGCTCCCATATCCAAGAAGGCCATGTGCCTCGCCATGCAGTCCTGGAAGCCAATTTTGGAAATTAATATTTAATGAAATTAATAACATAGGTGGATTTGAAACAATAGTGTTAAGTTCCGCTTGCAATTCAAATCTAAACAATTAAGAATAGATAAGTTAAATTTGGAATCAATGATGTTAAGTTCCGTCTACGATTCCTAATTTAACTTCTAAAGAACACAATAGGTTATTTAAGGAAAGGTTCGACACTTGTATAAAAATTTTTTGTACAGTGGAACCGGTACATTTTCCTAGGACTAACCAACAGCAACGCATAGCAGCTTCTCAAGAGTAGCTGCTATGCTGTGTAGCAGTTACGATGGATTAGCTGCTACACATTGTAGCAACTATTCTAGAGATGTGAGCTACCATAATGTGGGATAGTTACTGCAGATTAGCTGCTACACATTATAAAAGATAAATGAGTAGCTTATAAATGGATTGGCGACATTTTTTCGACACTATCTTCTCCATTTCTTTCATGGCATCTAGTTTACATCTTCAAGTGTTTCTTGCTCTGAAAGCGGGAATGAGAAAGCGGCCATGTTGCCTTCCACGGTCCAGTGTAAGCTTCCATATTCATAAAGGAATATCTTTAATGTGAACACCATTGTCTAGCCCCGATCGACGAACGCGCATGAGGTTAAGTCGCTCATGGAGTGGTCTAAATTCTATACAAAATCCTGTGTTCGCGACAAAGAGCCTCGGGAATGAACTGAGGAATCCTCATGAAGTAACCATAGGATTCTCGCCTCGACGAACTTCTCCTATCCTCGACCAAATGCCATGAGGGAAATGGAAAATAATAAGAGACCAATGTGGGCAGCCATGGGGGTTTAGAACACTGTGATCACTGTGTTCAATATTATACTTACGATGTAAGGGAAATGTAATATTTGATTGACAATATTACACTTAAGATGTAATCTCTGCCATATTGACCATAAATATATTATTTGAATTTTATTTCTTAGGTATGTTATGATATGATGATGTAGTAAATTAAAGTGGACTCATGAGTCATTATCAAACTCACGAACAAGGAACATGAGGTCCACGTTGTAGCAGCTAGAGTGTGGTAACTGCTACACCCATGTAACAACTGATGGGGTCGGTGAAATTTAATTATAATTAAGTTGATGTTGTAGCAGTTACGGGTTGGTAATTGCTACAACATATGACTTCATGTTGTAGCAGCTATCTATCCGTAGCTGCTACAACACATAGGGTGGTATTATGTAAGACATCTCAGATTATTAATAGAATAATAGCGTAGAAATCGGAGTAGAATAAAAAATTCTACCAATCCTCATCATTTTAGGAAAAAGGTGATGATTTGAATAAATCTTACCGTGTCTAAAAGATCAAAAGGGGAAGCCTTAAGAATAGAAAAGGAACGAAAACATTTATGAATGTTCTATTATAATAGTTAATCTCTCATTATAGGCAATGGAGCATATACATAGGGCGCTCTATATACAAAATGTCACTTTTTGGCTATTATAATATCGACAGTATGACAGAAATTTTTCAAACTGATCTATAATAACAAACAAGGTTGTCAAATTCATCTGTATTAACTAATAACCGCTCGTCGACACATTGTAACCCTAACTTCATAATTCAACGGTCGTGTTGTTAGAACCTGCAACAACAAAGATAATTATAAGCTAAAATTTATCAAGATCTAGTAATAAAGTGAGCTTCTCCAACGTGTAGTAGTTTCTCAAGAGTAGTTGCTTCACTCTGTAGCAGTTAGTGTGGAATAGCTGCTACAAATTGTAGCAGCTTCTCAAATGTAACTGCTACAATGTGTAACAACTTCTAAAGATTAACTGCTACACTCTTTAGAAGTTAGTGCAGATTAACTGCTATATATTGTAGCAGCTATTTCAGAGACATGATCTGCTACAAAGTGTAGAGATCTACTGCCGATGCAGCTAACAAGCTATAATCTCTATTAATAATTCAATGATCACTTATATAATTTGAAATTATGTAATTTATGGAGAACCTCAGACCCATCAAATAATAATTGGCAGAAAGAGGGATGGTGATGGAAGCAAATTCAATTGAAAAATTAATTTGTTATAACAAAAAGTTAGGCTTTATGTAATACATCTCAGATTATTAATAAAATAACAACGTAAGATTTAGAGTAGAAGGACAACCTTGGCATTTCTTGTTCATTTGTTGAGTATGTACTTATTGTTGGATCACGATAGCAGGCTAAAAGGGGGGTTGAATAGACTGAAAAATAAAAACAGAACCCTTCTTGACTTTTCTTAAACTAACACTTGCAAAATATAAAAACAGTAAATTAAAATAGAAAAGAAGAGGCACACAAGGATTTACTTGGTTACAACCGGAGAAGTTGTTAATCCAAGGAAGATGTCGAACTAGTATCTCCTTCAGGTGGAGAAGCCTCTTGCAACGATTAAGCGCAAAAAGAAAGAAGCTAAACTCTAAAGAAGCACATAAGTGTTGGAATTACAATTCTTGAGTTGATTGAAAGCTTTTGGACCAAAGTTGTATTTATAGCCTTGGTCGGGGCGTCCCGAAGTGTTCCGGGCACCCTGGGGGGATAAAACTTTATCCCCAATACAAAGATCTCGGTTTGACCGAGATCTGGATAAACTTTCGGTCCGGCACCCCGGACAGTTCCGGGCGCCTCGGGTGGGAAAGTCAACCCTATTGACTTTTTCAGCTCGAGTCTTCTGCTCCGACTCCGTTCGCCTCAGTCTGAGTCTTCCGCTCGCTTGGGTGATCTCTGCCATCTAGAATAGAGCTCACCCGAACCTAATTTCCGGTCTTCTCGAGCAGGCTTCCGCTCTGGGTTCTCATCCCTCGGAATCGTCGCGTGCTTCCTTCTCGTCCTATAGCGTACTCATCCGGAGTCTTTGTCCCTCGATCGCACCCCGTGCTGACCTTCTCGCTAGCTGCATCTCTTGCTCCCCGAGCAGTCTTCCGCTCCAGCTTCCCGTCCCTCAAAAATCGCATGCTTCCTTCTCGTCTGCCGGTGTACTCTTCCGCAGCGCCTCATCTCTCAGACGCACCGCGTGCCGTCCTTCTCGATAGCTGCGTCTTCCGCTCAACTACCTGTGCTCCTAAGCTCCTACACACTTAGACACAAGGTTAAAAATACACAGGACCTGACTTAACTTGTTGATCACACCAAAATAACCTTAGGGTTCCAACAATCTCCCCCTTTTCGATGTGAGCAACCCAAGTTAAGCTAGGGTAAATAGACATAAAAAATAAACTAACTAATTTTGTAATAAAGTGCAAAAAGATAGGAAATTTAAATTTTGGTCTACCTCCCTCTAGATTTATACTTTACCTTCTCCCCTTTTGATCACATAAAATTGGGGTTCAAAGAAAAAACTCTAAGGGAAAAAAATTTGTGAAAATTTTTCTAAGTAAAAATTTAAATAGAAATTTCTAATTTCAGAAGGACTTTTAACTTATGTTTCTAAGTAAAAGTTTTACACAAAAATTTTCATATAAAGAGTCTCTAAGTGAAAAAAAAATTCTAAGTAAACTTTAAGTAAGAAAATTTTTCTAAGAAAACTCTATGTAAATTTTTTTTTAAAAAAAAATTCTGACTTAGGCAACTTTGCAAAAAAATTTCTAAGTAAAAATAATGTTTAAAGGACTTTTTAAAGTATTATTAAATTTCAACATTAATGCTTTATCAGAAAGTTAATTAAACATTTTATCTCAATATTTTGACTTCCAGGTCGTGACGAGGTACTACACCTTCTTGGTTATTGGAGCAACAACCACTTCCTTAGACAAAGCCTCATAAAGAAACTCATTGTTTAATTTTCTCGCTGAAAGTACGAAATCTGATTAAAATTTAGCTTAAGCAAGACTTAGGAACCCAGTATAGGTTCCAGCCAACTGGATTAACTAAGAATTTCTTAGGGACATATTTCTTTGAAATATTTCTAATTTGTCCCTTATAATATCTAAAATACCAATTTAAATTGTTAAATTTTCTAACATTGGTATTAGAAGAGCATGCATATTTTTTTCAAGTTATTTACTTGTACTTTTAAATTATCATTTTCTACTTTTAATTTTTCATTTTCTAATTTAATTCTGTCGAATTCTTCTATTGGGCAAGATTTAACTAATATTATTTTTAAATTCTTAATTTCTTTTTCTAATTTAAACAATCCTTTGTTAACAATTTAACGAACTTAAACAATTTGTCGGGAGGAAGAGATCGTACCTGACTTACCTTATCGATCTCGTTGTCCGTGTCTCCACCTGAACTGTTGCTTTCTTCCGACGTAGCTCCCCATTCATCGATGCTCATTTCGGAAGAGCTTTAATCGTAGTCGTCGTCTTGATGACTCACCATTAATGCAAGTTCTGAGAAAGCTTCGACTTCCGATTCGGACGACGTGTCGTCCCACGTTGCTTTTAATGCCTTGCGCTTTTGGACAGGCTTCTTGCTTTTACCCTTGTCCTTGTTCTTTAGCTTGAGGCAGTTGTCTTTGACGTGCCCTTCTTCGTCGTAGCGATAGCAGCGGATGGTTAGTTTTTCTAGACTTACAAAGATTCTTGAATCATCTTACCATCATTACCATTTCCTCGTCGTCGAGAGAAGACTCTGACTCAGGTTTGTCTCTCGATGCTTTGAGGGCGACGTTGTTTTTGGGCTCCTTCGTACCTGCATATCTTGATTCGTGCACTTCAAATGTGGAAAAGAATTCTTCTAATATAATTTTTTCTAAGTCTTTTGAAATATAAAAAGCATCTACTAGTGACACCCATTTTGAATTTCTAGGAAAGGAATTTAGTGCGTACCTTAGCGAATCTCAGTTACTTATCGTCTCTCCGAGATTCGAAAGTCTGGTGATGATTTCTTTAATTCTCGAGTGCAGATGCACAACTATCTCGTCTTCCCTAAGTCGCAGGCTGGTGAGCTGGTTGTGGAGTAAATCTCGTTTTGTGAGCTTGGCTTCGGACGTTCCTTCGTGCAGCTCAAGGAACTTTTCCCAAAATTCCTTCGGGGAGTCGTAGTTGCCGATCCTGTTAACTTCTTGTGGCGGGAGAACACTTAGTAAATGGAATTCTGTCTTGCCGTTTGCCACGTAGTCAGCCTGCTCCTTTTCGTCCATTGGTAGTTTTCTTTGCCTTCTGGTGTTGTAAAACCAAATTCCATAATTAATAATAAATCAAAATCAGTCTTAAAAAAATACCTGCATTCACTTTTTCCAGCTAGCGAATTCCCCTTTGAACTTCGACGGGTAGATGCTTGGTCCGACCATTATTTCGTTGCTTCGTTCAGCGGTTAGTCCTCCTGAAGCACCTTTGCTCTAATACCACTTGTTGGATTGTGACAGCCGGCTCGAAGGGGGGTTGAATAGCCCGAAAAATAAAAACAAAACCCTTCTTGACTTTTCTTAAACTAACACTTGCAAAATATAAAAGCAGTAAATTAAAACAGAAAAGAAGAGGTATACAGGGATTTACTTGGTTACAACCGGGGAGGTTGTTAATCCAAGGAAGATGTCACACTAGTATCTCCTTCAGGTGGAGAAGCTTCTTGCAACGATTAAGCACAAAAAGAAATAAGCTAAACTCTAAAGAAGCACACAAGTGTTGGAATTACAATTCTTGAGTTTATTGAAAGCTTCTGGACCAAGGCTGTATTTATAGCCTTGGTCATTGCACCCCAAAGTGTTCCGGGCATCCTGAGGGGGATAAAACTTTATCCCCAACGCACAGATCTCGGTTTGACCGAGATCTGGATAAACTTTTGGTCCGGGCGCCCTGGACTGTTCCGGGCGCCCCAGACAGTTTTGGGCCCCCTGGGTGGGAAAGTCAATCTCGTTGACTTTTTCAGCCCGGGTCTTCTGCTCCAGCTCTGTTCGCCTCAGTCCGAGTCTTCCGCTCGCTTGGGTGATCTCTGCCATCCGGAATAGGGCTCACCCGAACCCAACTTCTGGTCTTCTCGAGCAGGCTTCCGCTCCGGGTTCTCATCCCTCGGAATCGTCGCGTGCTTCCTTCTCGTCCGCTAGCATACTCATCCGCAGTCTTCGTCCCTCGGTCGTACCCCGTGCCGTCCTTCTTGCTAGTTGCATCTCTTTCTCCCCGAGTAATCTTCCGCTCCGGCTACCCGTTCCTCGGAACCACCGCACGCTTCCTTCTCGTCCGCCGGTGTACTCTTCCGTAGCGCCTCGCCCCTCGGATGTACCGCGTGCCGTCCTTCTCGCTAGATGCGTCTTCCGCTCGACTACCTATCCTCCTAAGCTCCTGCACACTTAGACACAAGGTTGAAAACACACAGGACCTGACTTAACTTGTTGATCACACCAAAACAATCTTGGGGTTCCAACACTTATCAGGCAGTAGAAACACTTGGTTGATACAAAAAAATCTAACATATGCCTATATAGAATGCCCTCGAACTCAAATTTTCTACAACTACAGGATATGCACTCTGTATGTTTGTCATGCATGAGGACCCTTGGTTTTGCAAATGAACCACGTTGAAAATTCATGACATGATAACCTACTAAATCGCCACCTATAGATACTTGTTGCACATAATAACCATGATTCACACTCATTTCACTTTGAAAATCCAACCATTTCCTTTTTTTGTACGCCTTAACCATTTGAGTTTCTATATGCCAGTTTGTCTTAATCTTTGGTTGCTCGATCATATCAATATGGTCAGCAACTAACTCAGTATGTCTTTGTTGTCGCAATGCCCTATTAAAGCACGTGATAAAATTCGTCAATGAGTTCTTATTTGATACATACTTCTTAAAAAATGAATGTGAGCTTTCAGATCACTGACTACTTGACATTCTAGCACAAAAAACATGGCTAAAATATAATGGGACTCACCTTTGTCGTAATTCATAGATCAATGATAATTAATCATTGTTCTCCAAGCTAGACAACTTGATAACTTCTTCCCATGACTTCTCAAATTCATCAGGGGTTGAGGAGTTCATAATGACATCCTTTATAGTGTGATAGTAGTTGCAAAAAGTCAAAGGGGGTAATTTATTTGAAAATTTATTGATTATGTGACACAAACAATATCGATGCACTGTTTGAGAAAAAACTTGGGCAATGACCTTCGTCAACGTTGGATCCTGATTAGTGATGATCATAGTTGGTGGACCTTTAGGCATCACTTCTATGAACTTCTGAAGCAACCAAACAAAAGACTCAATTTTCTCATCACTTAGAAAGGCACAACCAAATACAATGCTCTGATGATGATGATTAACTCCTATGAAGGGTGAAAAAATCAACCCATATTTGTTGGTATTATATGTGGTATCAAATACAACTACATCACCAAAGACGCTATATACCCACCTTGATACATGATCTACCCAAAAACACCTAGTGAATCTTTCGTTGAATCTGTCTCATAATCATAGAAAAAGGCTGAATTCTTCTCTTTCTGAGTTGCAAATAACTTGATCAATGTTTCGACATCAATACCCTTTTGTTCATCCCTTAGCACTTTCTCAAAGTTTCCAATATCCCTTTCTGTGCAACCTAGATACTCAGGCCCTCCAAAATCTATCTCCAATATTCAAATTTGTTGACAAGTTGGCACATTAGCCTTTGAAAACTATTACGTTAATACTTTCTTAGCTTCAGAAACATGACAATGTGAGCATAGCAAATGCACCTTTGAAGGAGTGGAGAGTGGATGATTATGACTTTCCATGAATTTTGTGATAATCGAATTTGATCTGGTCTGTTCTTTAACAAGTGAAAGTTTTGACATACATCCAGTCCTTACTTCGCCACGTGCTCTTTCCTTTATACTATCAACTTGTGCTTCTTTTTTCGTTTATCATCTGTATGTCCTTCTTTAAAACATGCAAATTATTTCCATCCAACTTCATTTGTCCTCTTATTTTTCTTACTGTTGCCTAATCTTGCACTAAATCCGACGTTACGTGCATATTGGTTATAGAACGAAAATGCCTCCTCCAATGATGCAAATTCCATCCCAATTCGTGGTTTTCGATCTTCAACAACCTAGGGAATGTATAGCTGATTAGCATCATAGGTGTCTTCCATTGCTAGAGAATGACATATTTAGCTCGAAATGAATTTAAAAATTTCAATCGTACATGATGATTAATTAGGAGAAAATATAATATAGAGAAAATATTTAAATGCTCGTAGATGTAACTACGCTATTTTAGAAGGTGATTCAAAACCATATAAACCTAAAAGTCTAAACCCTAATTCCTAAGTGAAGAGTCAAAATAAAATAACATACAACAGGGATGAAGATTTGAAGGCGAAAACTAGGCATCACAATGAGGTTGATAGGCGAAGCGACGGTGGCCACTCCCGAACTTAGTATGGGTTAGTAGTGGTCATGGTCGTGGAAGTGTGGACAAAAGGGTAATTAGACTATCACTTTCACATTTTAGTAATTGCGGGAAAAGTATTATATACACGGTGTAGCAGCAACTGCTGAATAACTACTACAACATGCAACAGAGGACAGCTGAAGCAACAAACGACTAGCTGCTACAACGTGTAGCAGTTACTGTCGATAAGCTGCTACACATTGTAATCCAACTTTTATTTGTCCCCTGTAGCAGCTACTGCTGATAAGCTGCTACACGTTGTAGCAGTTATTGCCGATCAACTACTACAACGTGTTGCATTTACTCTATAGTAGCTACTTTATGTTGTAGTTGCTATAGCGTGTAGCAGATACTGCCTATTAACTATTACAACGTTGTAATAACTACTGTCGATTATAAAAAAGTTAAAATTTTATTTTACCAAGTTGATATACATAACAATAATATTGTTAGGAGTAATATGTACTAGAAAATTTAGCTGTTGTAAAAATGACTTATCAAGTGGCAGCTAGACGTTGTAGTAGCTACATGGACAGTTAGCTGCTACAACGTGCTTTAGGCAACTTAGCAATACATTTACAAGTGATTTATAATAGATTAATCCAACTTTTATTTGTCCCTTATAGCATCTACTGTCGATTGATGACAACACGTTGTAGCAGCTACTGCCGATTAACTATTACAACGTGTAGCAGTTACTCGATATTAGCTGCTATACCCTATAGTAGCTTAACAAGACATTTACAACAGTTTTACAAAATATTTACACCACCTAGGCAAAATTTATTAGGGTTACAATAAATTTACAATCAGTTTTACAATAAATTTACACCACCAACTTGTAAGTAATCCAGTGCTTGCTAGTAAAAATCTTATGACCAATATGAAAACTATATTATCTCATTCCAGTTTATCCAAAATTTGTTGGTCTTTGGTACATTAAACTCTTGGCGTATCGCATAACAAAAAATGCACAATCTAACCTGAAAGGTAGAGTTGATTTCACATTGTTAATAATCTAATTGCAACAAGGAATATGGGATGTATAAAAAATATGGATAAACATATACTTAAGATTTTACTTGTGTTGGACCCGAGATTGTAGATACGTCAAAGTCTCTTGACATTAACGATTGTAGCCTTGGATACCACATATCATAGTAAGATGGGTCTATATTTTTAAAAAATCCACTTGCATTAGGATGAAGTTTGTAACCAATACACACATAAATCCAATACATAATGATTTCTTCAACATGGCAAGTACTTATAGAACTTTGAAACTTAGATGTGTAGAGTTCTGAGGCTTTGAGGGAGTTATAATGCATATAGTGAGCTTCTTGGAGGTTTATGATGAGTAAGTGTCAGTGATCGTCTGCATTATTTAATGGACAGAATATATATCTGATTAGTTTATCATTGTCAGTGCTTGCTGATAGACCAAATGTCTCATAAGACACCATTGCAAACAAATCCTGTGTATGCACACAAACATTGTTGGAGGAATATATGGAGAATAAAAAACTCAGTAGTAGGAGTTGGCATTATACTTACAACAAAACTGACAGGATAAAATATAGATGACCAATAAGGTATGCCAGAAGTTTTGGTTTCCTCTGCAATGATTGCAAAATATGCATTTATGCAATCTCCATCTCTGCCTATAGCCCAATCAAAAACACACATGAAAGATGATATATTCAATGAAATCGTTCCATTGAACCATATTGCCTTTGTCGTAACCCTACATAAAAAAAATTAAACATGTCCATAAATTATGTTTTTCAACAATAGTGCCTATTGCTGCTATAATTGGAGTAGTTACGAAAATTATATGTGATAAAGCAACTTCTAAATCAGCCATGGTTGATTTTATTCAACAATATGAAATGTTTGTTTGACTATACAATAAGAAGATAATTCCAATGTAATTTATCCTTGTGTTCACAATAGAAGTATTAAGACAATTCATCATATATTTGCATTACAGTAAGTGTATAACTCAACAAACATTCGACTCACTTGAGTTGACTCAGTTTCAACAATGCCTCTGCCATCACATCATCTTATTTTTATTAAAATATGACTTTGGCTGTTGAAAAAAATACATAGAGACAAGTTTTCTGTGTGAGTAATTATATGTGATATAGGAATAAAAGACAAAATAGTGAACCAACCTAAATTGTACCTTAATTATTTTGGATTTTTGTTTGACAAGCATATACAAGAGTTTAGTTGATGAAGATGTGGCAACTACATCAGTAGATGAGATAGGGGCTTCTTGTACTTTAACAAGAGGCTCAATATTTTCCTCTCTTTTTCCCTTGGCCATCTCTGTCTCATGCTCATCTTGGAGAGTGACTTTTTTTAATCCTTTTAGCCAAGGGCACTCCCTTAATCTCTTTTACAGGTGGGGGTGTGATTCTCTTTGTAGCATTCCTCTTTGAACTTGTTATTGGCCGATGGGCAGGTAATGCAATAATATCCTTGACAAGCAACTGACTTTGAAGATCTTTAATTTTTCTATCTTGCTCTGCTATAATATGATCTTTTCCATCTATAATTCTATCCTTCTCATCAATTATTTTTTCCTTGGAAGCAATTGTAGTTTCTAAATTACTGGCACAAATTTTATTCTCAACAATAAACTGACTAATTCTGGCCTCCATATGGGCAATGAGATAGTCCTTGCCCTCAACCACAGACTCTAAATGAACAATTTCAGCCTCTCTTGCTTCACAAGTTGTACAAGTCTCTTTCTCCTGGATACATTCTGTAGTAGATTGATCAAGAACTTGTTTAGAAATTTCCTGAGCTTCGTCTGCCTGTTAAGGAAATTGCTTAGGAGCTTGTTGGGGATTTTCCTGACCTTCGGTTGTCTGTTCAGGAGATTGCTCGGGAACTTGTTCAGTATTTTCCTCAGAAACTGATTGTATAAACCCCTGAGTAATTTATTAATCTATATAATCTACAATATCTTTTAGGGAATCATTTGAGAACAGATGTGTCTCTAGGTCCGATGGACTTAAATCAGTAATTATTTTGGCAACAGGTAATTATGTGATCCTAAACTTTATTGTCTCCACACGAGAGTTTGACCACTTCCATCTGCATATTCTTAGAAGGGCATATTGTCTGTAAGGATCCATTATTCTGACATGTTCACACATCCACGCCTGCAATACAATACAAATGGTTAAATATGAAATTTTCTACATAAATCTTATGAGTCTATCATTAAATTGAAGCACTTACAACGAGGAGATGTGCGAACCCTTTGAGCATGGGAGCTTGATTTCACTCAAGGTGTAACGACCACCCTTCTTACTACTACTACTACTCTCTAAGAGTGACCGTTACTTAACTACTAACTCTACTTAACCGGTATAATTAAAAACCACGAGGAATCCCTACCGAAAAATTTCGGCAGAATCTCCCCTGTACCGGTGACCAAATCAACAATACAAACAAACTATACTCAGCCACAGGCGGCTGGAACATGTATTTTCACAACCACGCAGTATAATATCACAAATAAAAGAAGGAACTACTCTAGCAATAGCAAACAACTATACCACTCCATCAATAGAACCCAACTACAAATGCAGAATAAACTTAATTACAATCTTAACTCATAATAACATTTAAAGAAAACTAAAAGAACTCTAAACAGAAAAGTCTTAACAATTCCTTAGCAAATTCTTGATCTCCCCATAGTCCAGCCATCACACACCTTCATCACCACCACCTTGTCGCCTTCCTTGCTAAATCTTTTCCTTTCCTTTATCTGCAGTAGGAGGAAATGCAGTCTATAAGCATAAAGCTTAGTGAGCGCTATCTACTCACAAAAACTCGATATGCATGTATATAAATAAAAACATGCTAAAACTGAATGCTAACATATAAAACTACTCATGCTCATAAATAGAAAAGGAATCATACTAACTGAAATACTAAAAATGTCTAGCTAATCATGCTCATAAACCAATAAAACTATAACTGCATACTGAAAGCAAATAAAGCTAAACATGCTGAATAATCTAATAGCAAGAAACAAATAAAACTACTACTGCATGCTTCAAATAACAAGAAACTAAACTTTCTAATTCTAAACATATTTGAAGCTTGTTTCATTTGTTTCAAAACTTATACTTTAATACTTCAAAATAATAATAAACTTCTTTTGGGCCCGGCATTGTACCAATTTGCGCGCATCCTTAATAAGAGTCGAGGTAGCTAATCCCGAAACTACTAAGGTTCTTCTAGGCGATCTTGTGCCTAGGGGCGTTGTAGGAGCCCACCCTTTGGACCTTGTGTCCGGTACATGCCATTAAAAGTAAAATACTTTCTTTTTTAACTATAACTTCTTTATACTTGCCCTTACTTGGCATTTAAGCAAACACCTTGTGCGCGCTTTTGATATTCCACTTCTGGAATTAAGATCAAATTAAAGCCTTGGTCTTTCTTCGCTTATAACTTCTCATATTAGTCCAATAGCAAAGGACTAAAAATAGGAATCAATACTGCTCATGTTAAACTGATAGCAAAGGAAACTGTACGTCTAATAGCAATAAAAAAAGAAGTCTGCTCATGCTTACAAATAGCTAAGGAAAAGCTAGAAAAAGAAAACTGCTCTTCTATTAGCAATGTAAAATAAATCTGCTCATTCTAATTAATTCCAACAAAGTGGAACATAAGGAAAGGATGATTTCTGCTACAATCAAAAGTTACCACATGATATAACAAAAGCATATGTTGTTCATGTCCAGTTAATGGCATACAAACCTATTCTACAAAGTTAACATAGAATGATATACTTAAACACATGCTATTCTCAAATCTCCAACTATCTCAATGCTGTACTGTATAATCTGAAAGCAAAGAAAAACAGATCGAAGCTTAACAGAAAATCTGCATACAAAACTAAGTTTCTAAAAGCTTCCTCAGCAATTCGGAAGACACAAGCAGCAACAACTAACTCCTATAGCAAAGTATGAGTAGCAGTAACAATGTAATTGGTCACCTCCTATTACCTTAGCCTGTTTAGTGAAGCAAAACCAATTAACAAAATCAAAACTCTACCCACATTTCATACACTGCCATGGTCGACACTAAAAGGAAGGATCGTGAACAAGACTTTAGTGCAACCTATCTATCCAAGATTCCTCATCCAATGCACGAAGAAACATCACAATGAAAAGCCATGTTAAACACCATCTCAAACCCATCCAAATCTGAAAAACTAACCCAAGATCCGAAATACTAAAATAACAACTAACGAATCTAGGGCTATTCCTGCTAGGCGAGAAAGCAAAGAAGAAAAGAGAAATCGCGGAACAACTCCTACTGCAGGTGAGTAGCAACTCACCTCGCTGTTCTTGGACATACAACCGAAAGGAAGAAGAAAAGCTCTAGGGTTTCGGTCAACTCAAGTCTTCCGGCTCCTCTTCGTCCGCCTACGTGTGCTCCTCGTCGAGAGATGCTCGGATCCAAGAAGAGCTTGCGAAATCTCCCTCCGGCGGCCGCCGGAGAGCAGCCTTAGGTCTCCTGCCGTTTTTCGCCCGAGAGCCGCCGCACGCAGAAAAGAGGAGAAGGGAAAAATATTTCGGGAGAAAAGAAATAACCTAATCCCTCTTATAATCTAATCTTTCTGTTTCAATTATAACTTAACTATATTTCTCTCCCTATAAGGTTAACAAAACCGTGTCCGGTTTTGCTTGGGTCAGTCCGACCCGAGGTCGTGGGTTCAAACCTCGCCTTCAACGTTTTTTTTTTTTCAAAACTTCTTTCTTTTTGTAACCCTACTAAACGACCTCCGAAAATTACGTAAAAATACTCTAAAAATTTCTAAAAATCTCTAGAATATTTTAAAAGTATTTCCAAATATTTTTATGAACTTTTAGAACTTGAAATAGGGAAAATTTGGTCGTTACACAAGGGCCTCTGGTTTCGACCTCTATGAAAGCATCACACCAATGGCTCCCAGTTATGAGTTCATATAGTCATATATAGCCTCACACCAATTATACCTACCTAAATTAGCAAAATTATCTACACAATCTATTAATGATTGTACTGGTAATCTAGATATACTGTTAGTAGTAGTAAATAAAATAGAAATAAAGAAATACAATATTAAAAATTAGCAAAAGATAGTATCAGATTTAGCAGATGAAGGTTGTTTGCTGAGGCTGATTATCTTATTCTCTAACTCCTTCTGTGTACACTCCCTATTACTGAAGTGTTGAAGAAATAGTGGGGTGGTGGTAGCATGCTGCTGCAAATTTACTTCATCACCTTGGTTTGGGAGTTCTAGAATCAGTGAAACATCTTTCCTTATGAAGCTGATCTCCTTATTATGAAAGATGAAACATCTGGCTTCAATGCCCCAATTGTCAAACATATTTTGTATAAGACTTCGGATATTTACAATTTCAAGCATGGCTACTGCCCAAGCAAATGAGCTTCCATTGATCAACTCCATCTGTCGGTCGTTTATGTGTAGTGATGATAAAAAACCCTTGAAGTGGGGGTAATTACTTTACCAATGCACTTTCTTATGATATGCACTAGAAGCAGAAGTTCTCTGGCTTGCCATTTAATTCTGTCAAATAAATACATAAGATTTTAGTGATACTCAGTTGCCTTCATTGCAATGCAGTTAGTTTTCACCCATACTATGATACATTACACTGTTATTTTGTAAACGTAATATGATACATTACAATGTCTATAATTTCTCCTAGGTAGTACATGTGATTAGTAGCTACTACAACATGAGTACTGATCACGTTGTAGCAGTTGGGGTCAAGTAGCTACTACAATAATGAGAAGCCAATAGGGACTGTAGAGTTTAACCATGTTGTATCAATCATTAGGGTTTAACTAGGTTGTAATAGCTACGTGACGGTAGCTACTACAATAAAGATAAACATTTTTAAACACTCTATTCCCTCAAACAAAATCTTCAATCCTCAGCCCTAAAATCATTAAACCCCACTATAGCAGCTAGGAGACGAATCAAAAACCTAAAAATTTAAACCCCTAAACAAAACGAGAAGAATCAAAATTTTAAACCTAACACCATACTTACGATGGAGGCAAATATTTGGATGAGAAACAAGTCATCGCGGTGAGATTGATTGATGAAGACGCCGTGTGGGCACCGATCTACTATGATTGAAATTCTTTTGAAATATTTATCACATGACGAGTTTCAGAGTAAAACTTTAGCCGATGAGGGTAAAAAGGTAATTACATAGTATATTTGTGCACAATAATTGCAAAATTATAATCGGTAAGAAAAGGTTATTTGGAGATCAGCAGTAGTTACTAGGCATTGTAGCAGCTATTCTGGAGTAGCTTCTATAATGTGTAGCAGCTAATTTATAGCAATTGTTACACAGTGTAGCAGCTACTCTTGAGAAGCTGCTACAATGTGTAGCAGCTTCTGACGACTAGCTGCTTCAATGTGTTGCAATAGTTGCTATAACATGTGGCAGCTTATAAGTATTTATACATTAACTGATACAACGTGTAGAACCTCATTTAATTGATCTAAATAAAAAACTGAGATTGCTATGATCTATTAATAGTTGAAAATGCAGAGTAACATCTTCTTGAGCGTAAACGAAGAAAGATCTAGTACAACGTTGTAGCAGCTAACATTCCAAGTTAGCTGCTACAAGTTGTAGCAGCTACATGGACAGTTAGCTGCTATAAGGTGTAGCAGTTATTTGTTGAATTAGCTACTACAACGCGTAGCAACAAAGCAAAGGCGTTGTAGCAATAAAAATAATTTCAAACAATTTTTTACCAAGTTGATATACAACTACAAAAATATTTTTAGGGGTAATATCTGCTAGAAAATGTAGCTACAAAAAAAAAACAACTTACCAAGTGGCTGCTACACGTTGTAGCAGCTACATGGATAGTTAGCCGCTATAAGGTGTAGCAGTTAATTGTCGAAATAGCTGCTACAATATGTAGCATCATTCGATGTCCAAGTGGCTGTAGGCGTTTGTAGCAGGCGTCGGCCTTGCACGTCGTAGTATAAATCCTTCCTTCCTTCTATGACTGCCATTCCAAGTTAGTTGCTACAAGTTGTAACAGCTATATGGATAGTTAGCTACAAAGTTTCTGCTGCAACGTTTAGCAGCAAAGCAAAGGCACTACATCAGCAAAAATAATTTCAAATAATTTTTTACCAAATTGATATACATCGACTTAAATATTTTTAGGGGTAATATCTGCTAGAAAATGTAGCTGCTACAAGGTGTAGCAGTTATTTGTCAAAGTAGCTTCTACTACGTGTAGCAACAAAGCAAAGGCGTTGCAACAACAAAAATAATTTTAAACAATTTTTTACCAAGTTGATATACAGCTACAAAAATATTTTTAGGGGTAATATCTGCTAGAAAATGTAACTATCAAAAAAATGACTTAACAAGTGGCTGCTACACATTGAAGTAGCTACATGGATAGTTAGCTGCTATAAGGTGTAGTAGTTAACTGTCAAAATAGTTGCTATAACTTGTAGCAACATTCGATGTCCAAGTGGCTGTAGGCGTTTGTAGCAGGCGTCGACCTTGCACGTCGTAGTATAAATCCTTTCTTCCTTCTACGACCACCATTCCAAGTTAGCTACTACAAGTTGTAGTAGCTATATGGATAGTTAGCTGTCAAGTTGCTGCTGCAACGTTTAGCAGCAAATCAAAGGCGTTGTATCAGCAAAAATAATTTCAAATAATTTTTTACCAAGTTGATATACATTGAATTAAATATTTTTTGGGGTAATATCTGCTAGAAAATGTAGCTGCTACAAAAATGACTTAGCAAGTGGTCGCTACACATTGTAGCAACTACATGGACAGTTAGCTGCTACAAGGTGTAGCAGTTAACTGTCGAAGTAGTTGCTACAACATGTAGCAGCTACCTTTCCAAGTGGCTGCAACCTACAAGCATTTGTAGCAGGCGTCATCCTTGCACGCTATGACATTAATCCTTCTAATGTATATTCGGATCATGGTGGGGAATAACAAATTAAAATGAAATGAATTACCATTGGGCATGCAATAGAAGGAATTAAAGATGTCATCCTTATGATCGAGATTAGAAAGAGGTGGTAATTAAGCACAACAGCAGCTGTTAGACATGGCATTGCCAGTGAAGGAAGAGACGAGAGTGAGAGAGAGAGAGCGGCAAGATAGCGAGAGGCGAGCCAAGTAGCTTGCAGAGCCTTTGCTTTACTTTCCCAGCAGGAGCGCGAGGTCCAACGGATGACAAAGAAGGAAGGTGCGAGAGAGAGAGTGGCGAGTGAAATTTAGAAATTGAAAAATTTCACTCGGTGATGTTTTGAAAAGAAGGCCGAAGGGGAGAGAGAATAAATGGAATAATTTTTTGCAAAGAAATCGAGCTGGCAATGCCACGTCTGTGCGACACTCATGGTTACGAACAAAGTGTCACTTAGCATATCAAATCTTTCTTTCTCTCTCTCTCTCTCTCTCTCTCTCTCTATATATATATATATATATATATATATATATACCATAACTTTTAGTATTTATTTATTTATTTCTTTTGAATTTGTTAACCTTTTTTTTTTTACTTATTTAGTCATCATTTATTTAAATTAAAATGATTAAACCATCTAATTAAATTAATCTAGCGGTTTAACTATTTACATTAAAGTAGTTCACGTTAGGGGATCTTGGGCGTTATAATTCCTACCTCCCTTATATCAAATTTTGTCCTCAGATTCATCTACCAGATGAAACTAACATTGTAATTGAAATATATTTTTATTGATAATTTTTTTGTCAAATTGGTCTAAATGTATTATAAAACTACGGTTGTCAGGCCTCAGGTAGTCTCTGTCAGAAGAAATTTTGCCAACATCTTTCCTGTACGGGTGACAATCTGAAACTTTCTATCACCATCCAGATACCTCGGCCAACACGGTCGGAACAATAACAATAAAAATAAGCAAACACCAACGCAATTTAATAGTAAAACTAAACTAATGTAACGATAAGGAAAACCATCTCAAAAATCCTACTCAACTACACCCATAAAATACTAAACTTATATCCTACTCAACTACACCCATAAAACACAAATCACAACAACGCAAATAAAATCAACTCACCTCTTCTGCCGTCCAGGCAGACATGTAGCAGAACATATCCAAATAAAACCCAACGGTAATTAAGGACCATACAAAATCCAAGTGTCAAAATCTAGAACAAGTCTAAAACACAGTTTAGATAGTATAATAAGAAAAACCAAAAGACCAAATAAATATCCTCGCGATCTGCAGGGGGACTAGCGATTGAAACTCTCCGGACAACCTCAACCTGAAAATAGTAATAACAACGGGGTGAGTCAACTCCTCAGCGGGTAACTGCAGACATACATAGTAAGAAAATAACCAATATCAATAATTATACGTACAATCTCCTGATATAGGAATGATAAATGCAAACTGAAATATATAGGAGAAAAACTGTACTAATCAAGACCTGGTGTATGGATAATAGACTGACAGATATAGAATCCTATATACATGTCAAACATATGCATCCACCAAATATGCAGCATATAAGTGTAGCAAACACAAGCAATAAATGCATCAATGTGTATGATGCGAATGACATGTCTTGGTCACCCTTACTGCCAGTCAGTCGTCTCACATACGATGGTGAGACCGAGTGGGTAGGGCTGTGACAATTGTACACTCTGCCATCACTGCTCCTGATGAGTGACCGAGTGGACGGGATGCTGTCGGAGTACACCTATCATCCTTAACCCAAATCATAAGTGGGGGAGCTCAATGCTCTCATCTCCCTGAGCAAGTCCAGAGAGGGATCCCTGTCCTGCTACAACGCTATGTCACACTACCCATGAGTGGACCAATGGAGCCCTTGACAGAGCAATTTGCTGCAACACACCTTGCCTGATAAAACCACTAACCCATGAGTGGTTGTGTGTGCAGATCCATGTAACTGGTGATGTGCTCAACAATAATGGAGCCGACTATCGCATAGCATACAATCATGCGAGATGGTGCATGCCACTAAACATGGAAATATCTTAAACCTATCCATCTCTACATATGTGTACCATAGGACAAATAGACCAAATCGATGGTCTAGGTACACAGGTCAGATAAGGTATAAAAACCTAGGTCCTGAACATAATAAGGCATGGTTATGTCACTACCTCTATAAGAATATAAAATCAGGTGAGTACTAACATGGAATGTATAACAAATAAGCAAAAATAAGCATGTAACAGGTATCCGGTAGTGACAAACCGATGCAGATAAGAAACATAATTATTACTACTTGTTAAAAACTACTATGCATATCAAATGACATATCAAAATAGATAAATCAAGGTACCCGCCTCCAATAGAAATGTCCAATCTGAAATAGATCCCTCGTCGAGACACCGTCTCGAATCAAAGTCCTGTGATATCAAACATAATGTATTTAGCTATATAGCTAAATAAAATCTCCAACCCTATTTAATAATCTTATCCTTCCTTTATATTTAAAATCCTTGAATTAAACAAATTCTAAGTATTTCACCTTCCAGTTAGGATTTGCAATTAGCATTATCAACATAAACTTAATTAAATCCAAGTACAATTTATCATTATCCTTTCCTAGCTTTAAATATGTGTATGCTACAATAAATGAAGCTATTCCTCTACTCCTTACCTTAACACCAAACCTCTCCGGTTGATCACAGTTAGGTAGGACAACCGTCGGAATATGCTAGCTGGTGGTACCTGTTGCCGAAGATAGTTACCGAAGCCCCTAAGTAGCTACTGCTTAAACAACTACTCTTAATTAGCACAACAGTGATAAAAACCAAATCTCAATGAATCTAGAACCCAAACCAGCGGACTTACCCATCGGTTCCCTCCCCGGCGGCTAGGTCTCACTGCTGTTGAGATCCAAAGCACGGAAGAAGGTACTCGTCTGGAAAATCAACCGTAGCCCAATCCAGTAAACCTAGGGCTCGGATCTTCCCTTTGATCAAAGATTTTCTCCAACTAAGCAGCGATTCGAAGGGGCAAGGCACCGACAATGAAATCGGCAGAGAGCGAAAGCTCAAGAAACCTACCTCTGTCGTCGACGAACGATCCCGACCCCCCGGCGATCTAGGGCACGGGTCCGCAAGATAGAGGGTGAAGACTAGGGTTCGGATCTCCCTTCAACTCCACCAAGAGCTTGCCCGTGTAGAGGCGACAACTCAGAAGGAAACGCGACCTCCAAGCTAACTCAACCGATGAAGGAGATGAAGTGCTCGGCCACCGACACTCGGCTCCCCGGGCGTCGTCGGCGTCGTCGGCGTCGGAGAAGAGACGGGAAATGAAGAAGAGACGGTGAGGGTGAGGAAGAAGAGGAATCGGGAAGAAAACGAAGAGGAAAAGAGTCGGGCAGAGGCGAGAGGAAGAGGCGAGAAGTGATAGGGCACGGGTTTGTACGCTCGGTAAGAAGAAACCACCGTGTGCGGTTAGGGCGGAGATCGACGTGAAGGAGGGGAGACGACGTCAAGGGCTAGGGCACAGGTTCAGGGAAGGAAAAATGAGAAAAATAAAAAGAAAAAATCAAACATTTCCTCGCTTAAATGGGGTAGCCTAAACAGGCTTTCCCGGGGCCCAATTTTTATCCCCGTAACTGAAGCCATACGGTCTCCGAAAAATTCTGAAAAAATTCCTAAAAATTCTAAAAAATTCCCTTATGGTGATTCTCCCATTTTTGGTGTTTTACATTCCCCCCCACTAATAAAAATTTGGTCCCTAAATTTTTATTATCTACCATCAGCAAGTACTAATAATAGATAAAGAACATAAATGCTGAACGGTAAATAGCCCACATACCTCAAGTGAAAAGGTGGGGGTATCGAGCTCGGATTGTATCCTCGAGCTCCCAGGCAGCTTCCTCATTCGAATGATGCCGCCATCCGACTTTAACCAACCGGATAGTCTTGTTCCGCAACTGACGCTTTTTTCAGTCCAGGATCCGTACTGGAGCCTCCTCATAAGTAACGTCAGGATGAATGGAAACTGAGATATCTGTTAGCACATGTGCTGGGTTGGCTTCGTATCTCCTCAGTATAGACACATGGAATAAGTCGTGAACACCTGCCAGGGACGGTGGTAGTGCCAGACGATAAGCTATCGCTCCAATCCTCTCCAAGATCTGGAAAGGTCCAATGTAGCGTGGAGCTAGCTTACCTCTGAGGCCAAATCTCTTCACTCCTTTCGTGGGTGAGACTCTCAGAAATACATGGTCGCCTGTAGAGAACTACAGGGGTCTCCGTATCCGATCAGCATAACTCTTCTGGTGGTCCTGCGTTTCTGACATCCTCCGTTTGATAGTACGGACCAACTCTACCTCTTGCTGAGCTCTATGAGGCCCTAGAAACTGGGCCTCCACAACCTTATCCCAGAGGGTGGGTGTCCGACAAGGCCTACCATGCAACGCTTCAAACGGTACTATCTGGATAGCCAAATAAAAGCTGTTGTTTTAGGCGAACTCTACCAATGGCAAATGGTCCTCCCAACTGCCTTCGAAATCCAATACACAAGACCTCAACAAGTCCTCTAGAGTCTGAATGGTCCGCTCTGACTGCCCATCTGTCTGTGGATGGAAAGCTGTACTGAAACGAAGCTGAGTGCCCAAGGCCTGCTGCGGACTCTTCCAGAATCGGGATGTGAACTGAGGGTCTCTATCCGAAATAATACTCAAAGGAACTTCATGTAATCTGATGATCTCTCGGCAATATAGATCTGCCAATCGATTCAGGGAATCAGTTTTTCGGATCGCTAAGAAGTGCGCCGATTTGGTTAATCGATCAACGATTACCCAAATCGCGTCATGCCCTCATCGTGTCCTAGGAAAACCCACCACAAAATCCATAATAATGTAATCCCATTTCCACTCTGGAATCGGAATCTTCTGTAGTAATCCGGCAGGTCTCTGGTGCTCCGCCTTCACCTGCTGACAGACAAGACATCTAGCTACAAATTCCGTGATGTCTTTCTTCATGTCCTTCCACCAGTAGGAACGCCTCAAATCTCGATACATGCGGGGCTCACCTGGATGGATCGCAAATCGAGAGCGATGAGTCTCTTGAAGTAGCTCCTATAAGACCGGGTGAGACTGAGGTACGCATAATCTGCCTCGGAAATATATAATACCCTCCTCATCTCGGGTGAACTTGGTCTGCTGCCCGGAAGCTATATGGCTGCCAATGAACTGAAAATGCTGATCACCAGCCTGGGCCTCTCGGATCCTAGTCGTGATCGACGACTGAGCAACCATGGTAACAAGAATACCCTGCTCTGTCTGTCCCTGCTCCTCAAGGCCTAACTCAGAGAAACACTGAATCAAGTCTGTGACTGAAGCCCGGTGGGAAGCCCAAGTCCCTTTGGACTTCCTGTTGAGTGCATCGGCAACCACATTAGCTTTCCCCGGGTGGTAGCTAATGGTACAGTCATAATCCTTCAGGAACTCCATCCATCTCCTCTGTCAGAGATTGAGTTTCTTCTAGGTGAAAATATATTTGAGACTCTTATGATCCGTA
Source organism: Zingiber officinale (assembly GCF_018446385.1). Classification (NCBI taxonomy): domain Eukaryota; kingdom Viridiplantae; phylum Streptophyta; class Magnoliopsida; order Zingiberales; family Zingiberaceae; genus Zingiber; species Zingiber officinale. Next base: position 87,258,664 of record NC_056003.1, read on the forward strand.
AGAATCTCAAAGGTAATGTCGTACAGATGATGCCGCCAAATCTTCAAAGCAAAGATGATGGCGGTTAGCTCCAAATCATGTATTGGGTAGTTCTTCTCATGTTCCTTCAATTGATGAGAAGCATAGGAGACTACCCTACCGTGCTGCATCAGAACAGCACCCAAACCCTGAAGAGATTCGTTGGTGTAGAGCACGAATCCATCCTCTCCGGAGGGTAAAACCAAAATCGGAGCCGACACTAATCTCTGCTTCAGCTCCTGGAAGCTGGTCTCGCAGTCTTCTATCCAAGTGAACTTCAAGCCTTTCCTGGTCAGGTGCGTCAGCGACATAGCAATTCGGGAGAAACCCTCGACGAACCGTCTGTAATATCCAACTAGTCCAAGAAAACTATGGATCTCTTGTACTGATTTCGGCTGCTCCCAGCTGGTGACAACCTCGATCTTCTGAGGGTCTACTGAAATACCTCTGGTAGAGACCATGTGTCCCAGAAAACTGACTGAAGATAGCTAGAAAGCACACTTGCTGAACTTCACGTATAGCTGATGTTGTCGAAGAGTCTCCAAGACTGTGAGAAGATGCTGTGCATGTTCCTCCTTGGAACGAGAGTAGACCAATATGTCATCGATGAAAATGATAACAAACTGATCAAGATACTCTAGAAAGACACGGTTCATCAAATCCATAAATACTGCTGGAGCATTGGTAAGCCCAAATAGCATTACCAAAAACTCATAATGGTCGTATCTGGTACGGAATGCTGTCTTCTGAATATCAGATTCTTTGACTCTCAGCTGATGATATCCGGACTGCAGATCAATCTTAGAATATACTGAGGTACCTCTGAGCTGATCAAACAAATCCTCGATCCATGGTAAGGGGTAATTATTTCTGACAGTCACTGCATTCAGCTGTCTATAATCTATGCACAACCTCAGAGTATCATTCTTTTTTTTTTGACAAATAATACTGGAGAACCCCATGGAGAAGCACTAGGGCGTATAAATCCCCTGTCTAAAAGCTCTTGGAGTTGAACCTTCAGTTCGTTCAACTCTTTTGGTGTCATATGATAAGGAGCTTTCGATATCGGCGCGGTTCCTGGAATCAACTCAATAGCAAACTCCACTTGCCTTCTGGGAGGAAAACCTGGTAGCTCCTCTGGAAATACATCTGGATACTCTCGGACTATTAGAACGTCGGAGAGTTGAGAACTACTGCCGTCTCTAGTATGAATCAAAGATAATAGAAAACCCTGACAACCATGTGACAGCAACTTCTGAGCCTGAATCGCCGAAATAGTCGATATGTCGTCGTCTCTGATGCCAGTCAAATCTCACGAGGGTTGGTTCAGAGGCTGGAATGTGACCACCCTCGTCTGGCAATCAACAGTGGCATGATATGCTGACAAACAATCCATGCCGAGAATAATATCAAAGTCGACCATTTCCAGTACTAAAAGATGTACCGTAAGTATCATGTTGCCAAAGTCTAACGGGCAACCTCTGACCTCTTGGGTGACATCCAAAGCATCACCGGATGGTAGAGAGACGGTCAGTCACTTCGGTCTAATAGTGGGTAATCTACCAATCTCCCTCAAAAGGTACGGGATATAAAAGAATGTGAGCTACCAGTATCTATCAGCATATCAGCAGATAAGACATAAATGGAAATAGTACCGTGGAAAATGGATCTGTCGGCCCGCTGTGCATCCTCTCTGGTAATCGCGTGTATCCGTCCAGTCTCTGGCGGAGATGGAGGTGGTAGCGCTGCCAGCGGCGGTTGCATCTGAGCAAGAGTCGACCACTGAGGCGGTGCTGGATATGGGGCAAGAGGTGGAAGAGAGGACTACAAATGATACTGTACTGGTAGCTAGGACTGCGTCTGGTACTGAACCAGTGGCTGGGGCTGTAGATATTGGACTAAGGGTTGAGGCTGCAGTTGATACTGGGGTCCCCCGACAGAACTCTGTGGTACTATGAGGGCACTGGGGTGCTCCTGCCCATACATGCCATAAGTAGCAGCTGTAGGGGGAGCTGTCCTCTGCTGAAGATGTGAAGATTGGGCTCTGTGCCCTCCTCGCTGAGTCCCTGTCTGACTGAGTTGAACTCCGTGACTAGAAATTCTGAAAGCAATATGCTGAGCCTTCAGCGAACAATCTCGGCTCATGTGCCCAGGCAGTTTGCAATAATAGCAAACTGACTACCCCAAGGTGCAGGCTGATGTGGTGTGCTCTCTAGACCCACACCGGACGCAGTGGATGTCACTGGTGGGTTGTTTCCGGGTCTGCTGAGGAGGCCGAAAACGTCCTGATGAAAACCGCCTCGACTTCTGAAGCTGACCAAAAGCCCCAAAAGTACCCTGACCTGACCGATTGCGCCCACTCTACTGATGTCTGGTCACTTGTGCCTGCTGGATCTGCCCTGATGCCTGACCTGTCTGCTTCCTTTTCTTGTCTGGATATGCTCTCTGGTGAGCTGACTCTATCATTAGGGCTCTGTCCAGTGTCTCTATGTAAGATAAGTTCCCAAAACTGGCAAGCTTTACTTGTAGATGTCCATCCAGTCCCTGAATAAATTGTTGCATACGGGAACTATCCTCGGCAACTAGTTCTGGACAAAATCTGGCCAACCGATTAAACTCGACATTGTACTCTGTCACCGAGCGGTTGTTCTGTCGCAGACTTAGAAAATTCTGTCGGCGAGTCATCTGATATGCCCGTGGGAAGTAGCGGCTCTCAAAAGTCTCTCTGAATCTGGCCCAGGTGATGTTCTGCTCGCCTATGATGGAATGCTGCGTAACCCACCAGGTGTCGGCCTCATCCCGTAAATGGAAAGTAGCCAACTCTACTTTCTCCCACTCGGAGCAAGCCATGTAGAAGAAGGTCCGCTCCATGGTCTCTATCCAGGACAGGGCCACACTCGGATTAGTCTCTCCTCGGAAGAGTGTGAATCGACTCTTCATCGACTCTGCCAATGCTGGGATCCAGGCTCGTGCCGCGACAATATCAGTGAGGTGGGTAGGGATCGACGCGGGAATTGGCGGAATCCCGGGAGTTGGTGCTACAAGTAGTACCGCTGGATATACCGGGGAGGTACTCCCAGTGCTGCTGCATAAACTAGGGCATATACCACTAGTGGTACTGCAGGGTCGAGATGGGTGGCCGCGGCTAGAGGTACGGTAGGTGGTGGTACCAGAAATGGAGCAATCGGTACCGCTGGTGCGGGTGCTAGGTACACTATAGGTCCAAGTGGCGGTGGTGCCTGGTACGCTGTAGGCTCGACCGGAGTAGGTACCGGGTATGCCGGTGGTACCCCTGGTGGTACCGTAAATACGGTCGGGGTGGGTACAACGGGTGCAGCCGAGGTAGGTACCTCTAAAGGAGCCATCGCGATCTGAGAGTCCGACGCGCCCGCAGTGTCCTGAGTCTGTCCCTGACCGATAGGCTCAACCCCAATAGGGATCTCTGGCGAGTCTGTTGCCAGAGAATCCAAAGTCCTCTTACGTGGCCGTCTAGCACCACGTCTCGCAGCTACTTATGTAGATCTTCTCATATTTGTTAAGTTATATCACAGATATTACTACAAGTAACTAAAATCATAAAATTGCCTTTTTACCTATTTGTCGTCAGGAGATTTTCCGTCGCTGTCCAGTCCCCATACATAACCTCGGAATCCCGTACAAGAAAATCAACGGAAATCCATACAAATCCAAAATGAAATTTCAAAACATGAACATAACAAAAATCCATACAAATCCGAAAGTACCCAGTTTAACTCACAAATCTAGCTCTGATACCAAATAAATTGTCACACCCCATGTAGTCCTTACCAGAAGAAATTACGGCAGCATCTCCCTAGTACGGGTGACAATCTAAAAGTTTCTACAACCATCTAGATACCTCGGCCAATACGGCCGGAACAATAACAATAAAAATAAGCAAACACCCACGCAGTTTAATGGTAAAACTAAACTAATGCAACGATATGGAAAACCATCTCAAAAATCCTACTCAACTACACCTATAAAGCTCAAAACTTATATCCTACTCAACTACACACATAAAACACAAATCACAACAATACAAATAAAATCAACTCATCTCTTCTGTTGTCCAGGCAGGCATGTAGCAGAACATATCCAAATAAAACCCAACGGTAATTAAGGACCATACAAGATCCAAGTGCCAAAATCCAGAACAAGTCTAAAACACAGTTTAGATAGTATAATAAGAAAAACTAAAAGACCAAATAAATATCCTCACGATCTGCAAGGGAACTAGCGATTGGAACTCTTCGGACAGCCTCAACCTGAAAATAGTAATAACAACGGGGTGAGTCAACTCCTCAGCGGGTAACTACTGACATGCATAGTAAGAAAATAACCAATAGCAATAATTATGCGTACAGTCTCCTGATATAGGAATGATAAATGCAAACTGAAATATATAGAAGAAAAACTGTACTAACCAGGACCTGGTGTATGGATAATAAACCGAGAGATATAGAAATCCTGTATGCATGTCAAACATATGTATCCACCAAATATACAACATATAAGTGCAGCAAACACAAGAAATAAATGCATCAATGCGTATGATTCCAATGACATGTCCTGGTCACCCCTACTGCCAGTTAGCCGTCTCACACACGATGGTGAGACCGAGTGGGTAGGGCTGTGACAATCGTGCACTCTGCCATCACTGCTCCTAATATGAGATCGAGTGGACGGGAAGCTGTCGGAGTACACCTATCCTCCTTACCCCAAATCATAAGTGGGAGAGCTCAATGCTCTCATCTCCCTGAGCAAGTCCAAAGAGGGGTCCCTGTCCTGCTACAACGCTACGTCACACTACACATGAGTGGGCCAACGGAGCCCTTGACAAAGTAACTTGCTACAACACACCCTGTTTGATAAAACCACTAACCCATAAGTGGTTGTGTGTGCAGATCCATGTAACTGGTGATGTGGTCAACAATAATGGAGTCGACTATCGCACAACATGCAATCATGTGAGATGGTACATGTCACTAAACATGAAAATATCCTGAACTTATCCATCTCTACATAATGTGTACCATAGGACAAATGGACCAAATCAATGGTCTAGGTACACAGGTCAGATAAGGTATAAAAACCTATGTCCTGAATATAATAAGACATGGTTATGTCACTACTTCTATAAGTATATAAAATCAGGTGGGTACTAACATGGAATGCATAACAAGTAAGCAAAAACAAGCATGTAACAGATATCCGGTAATGACAAATCGATGCATATAAGAAATATAATTATTACTACTTATTAAAAACTACTATGCATATCAAATGACATATCAAAATAGATAAGTCAAGGTACCCGCCTCCAATAGAAAGGTCCAATCCGAAATAGATCCCTCGTCGAGACACCATCTCGAATCAAAGTCCTATGATATCAAACATAATGTATTTAGCTATATAGCTAAATAAAATCTCCAACCCTATTTAATAATCTTATCCTTCCTTTATATTTAAAATCATTGAATTAAACAAATTCTAACTATTTCACCTTCCAGTTAGGATTTGCAACTAGCATTATCAACCTAAACTTAATTAAATCCAAGTACAATTTATCATTATCCTTTTCTAGCTTCAAATCTGTGTATGCTACAACAAATGAAACTATTCCTCTACTCCTTACCTTAACACCAAACCTCTCTGGTTGATCACAGTCAGGTAGGGCAGCCGTCAGAATATGCTAGCTGGTGGTACCCGTTGCCGGAGATCGTTGCCGAAGCCCCTAAGTAGCTGCTGCTTAAACAACTACTCTTAGTTACCACAACTGAGATAAAAACCAAATCTCAACGAATCTAGAACCCAAACCAGCGGACTTACCCATCGGTTCCCTCTCCGGCGGCTAGGTCTCATTCCTGTTGAGATCCAAAGCACGGAAGAAGAAGGTACTCATCTGGAAAATCGACCGCAGCCCAATCCAGCAAACCTAGGGCTCAGATCTTCCCCTTGATAGGAGATTTGCTCCCACTAAGCAGCGATCCGAATGGGTAAGGCACCGGCAATGAAATCGACAGAGAGGAAAAGATCAAGAAACCTACCTTTGTCATCGACGCACGCTCCTGATCCCCCGGCGATCTAGGGCACGAGTCCGTAAGATAGAGGGTGAAGACTAGGGTTCGGATCTCCCTTCAACTCCACCGAGAGCTTGCCCGTGCGGAGGCGATGACTCGGAAGGAAATACGACCTCCAAGCTAACTCAACCGATGAAGGAGATGAAGTGCTCGGCCACCGGCACTCGGCTCCCCGGGCGTCGTCGGCGTCGGAGAAGAGACGGGGAAATGAAGAAGAGACGGTGAGGGTGAGGAAGAAGAGGAATCAGGAAGAAAACGAAGAGGAAAAGAGTCGGGCAGAGGCGAGAGGAAGAGGAGAGAAGTGATCGGGCACGGGTTTTGTACGTTCGAGAAGAAGAAATCGCCGTGTGCGGTTAGGGCAGAGATCGGCGTGAAGGAGGAGGGGAGACGACGTCAAGGGCTAGGGCATGGGTTTGGGGAAGGAAAAAATAAGAAAAATAAAAAGGAAAAAAATCAAACATTTCCTTGCTTAAATGGGGTAGTCTAAATAGGCTTTCCCGAGGCCCAATTTTTATCCCCGTAATCGAAGCCATACAGTCTCCGGAAAATTCTGGAAAAATTCCTAAAAATTCTGCAAAATTTCCTTATGGTGATTCACCCATTTTCGGTATTTTACAACTGTAAAAGTTGGTTTAATCTATTATATAACATATGTAAATGTATTACTAAGTCGTCTAGTACACGTTGTAACAGCTAGTCGGCAGTTGCTACTACACCATATAGTAGCTAATCGGGAGTAGCTGCTACAACTTGTAGCAACTATTGTTGCACATTGTAGCAACTACTACTGCACTTTATAGCAGCTAGTTAGTAGACGTTGTATCAGTTAGTCAATAGTTGTTGCTACATCGTGTAGCAATTACTCCCAATCAATTGCTACAATGTGAAAGCAATAGACTAATTACCCTTCTGCCCATGTTTTCACGACCACTACTAACCCATACTAAGAGAACCATTTTGAACCATTATACATTCCTACTTGGTTATCCCTCTTGTTTGTGAGTCACGACTGTCGCTTCATTTATCAACCTCACCACAGCACCTGATTTTCTCCTTTGAATCTTCATCCCCGTCGTAAGTTATTTTAATTTGACTCTTCACCTAGTAATTTGACTCTAATGCTACATCAAATTGAGGCAATTATCATTGCACTTGCACAAGTTCAATTTGATTCCTTTTCTCTCATAAAGGGCAACATTTATAGGGAGATATTAGGTTGAACTTCACAAAGAAAGATGCTTCACCCAGTTATTTGATTTATAGTATCCTCTAATGCTACATTAACTTGGGACAGTTGTCATCATAATTGCACAAAGGGAAGTCTTTCAAAGGTAGAAGACATATGGTTTGAATCCTCATCGATAGGGGGTTCTTTAACACCACCCTCAGGGGTTTTATCTTCCTGCTAAAGCAAGATATGATCCTTGAAGAGTTATACTAAAACCACTATAAAAGGGGAAGAAGGGCTAGGTAGCGTGAAAGAGTGAGTTAGGTTCTCAGATGATTTATAGGAAAAAATGGTTCTACTAACATTACCTCATGATAAAGACAACTCAAATGGAAGCGTCTTTTTGAGACTATAAAAAAGACTCGCTACAACTCCTCAAAACCTATGAAAAGTTAAGACAAAGAATAAAGATAAGGATAACAATCGTCAGACCTTAAATCCTTCTGTGCACCTACTATACAGAAGCTACTACAATGTGTCACAGCTTAAAATTTATCAAAAGAAAAGATTACAAGCCCTAAATACTAATAAAAAAGTATGCAACAATCTATTTACAATGAGATAAATAATCTTTTATTTTGATAAATTTTAATCTGTTGGATCGAGAAGCGCTAGAGGGGGGGGTGAATAGTGCTCGTGGCTTTCACACTTTTCGAATCGTAAAACTATCAGAGTTAAAATACGTAGCGGAATAAAGAACGAACACATAGAAAGACACGAGAGATTTACTTCGTTCGGAGCCTAGATCGACTCCTACTCGAAGGCCCGCGATCCTTGACCGCTTTCCGTGGGCAACAACTATAAGCTCGTTAAAATGTACAATAAGATATTACAATTGAAAGCACTAAAACAAATTATACCGACAACAATAAAGTAGCAGAATCTGAAGCTCCGGGTTGTCGGGGGCTTGTAACAGCACTTCTGAACGTTTCTTGAGTAGCTTGTAGCGTAAGGATTGCTTGGAGTTAGTTGTTGAGAGCTGCTGGTCGAAACCCTCTTATAAAGGGTGTTCAAGGTGCCTTGAAAGCCATCCAAGGCGCCTCCATGCTGGCCGAGTCATCTGCTGAGATAGGGCTGAACTGGTCGAACCTTATCAGGTTCAAGGCGCCTTCATGCTTCCTCAAGGTGCCTTCATCCTCCAGTCCAAGGCGCCTTGAGCCTCCTTCAAGGCACCTCCAATCCTATTTCGCAGCCAGCTCATGTTTTGCACCCGAGGCGCCTCCAAGCTCCATGGAGGCGCCTCGGACACTGTTCATCCGAGGTAAACTTGTGCTCATTTGGTCCTGCAAAAGTGTTAGTCCCAAACACATACCCTGCAAAACTAAGTTAGCATAAAACAACAATAAATATGATAACAGAATATAACGATAGTCTCCGGACTGTCTGGGTCTGACTTCGGATTTCCAACCGGAAACCCTAGGTCGACCCGACGCCTATTGTTCCCTCTACGGGGAGCGCGTCCTCACCTACTCCACTCAGGAGATTTACCTGATGCCAGTGCGATCCTCCAGATCGACTGGACTTTTGCTCGGTGCTCGATGCTTCCGGACTTTCTGCTAGACTTCCGCTTCCCGGCTGGTCCAGTCTTTCACCTGGTTCGCGACACCAAGACTTTCCACCTAGGGTTACCCCCCTAGGACTTTTGCCTGAAGCACACGACCCACCAAGACTTTCCGCATAGGGTTACCTCCCCCATGACCTAGGGTTACCACCCCCTAGGGTTTTCATGTTGCCTAACCACAACTAGGGCTTTTGCCTAAGTACACTTAGGACTTTCCTGCAATCTCATTCAGACCGTTAGATCACCACACATCTTAACTTTGAATCATTTGCCATTATCAAAACTTAGGTTCGATCGTCGGATGCTTCCCGTACCAACAATCTCCCCCTTTTTGATTATAGCAACCCAAATTCAAAGTTAAGTAAAACAAATGCATGAATATATTAAAAGGTTTTAAGTGAGCAAGCTTAAGTATATAAATTCAAATAAAAGCATAACTTAAGCTAACACTTAAACTTTGTGACGCTCCCCCTTAATACAGGGCTTCCCTTTTGAATATTTACATTTGAATTTCCTACTCTTCCCTTTTGCCATATATAAAAAATAAGCCAGTTTTAAGTAATTTTTAAGTTTTCTTATTGAAAAAATAGATTAGGTTTGAAAGACTGGATAAAAGTTAAATTGACTTTGGAAAAATTTTCACATAAGTTTAAAAGGCTAATATATAGTAGACTGTGATGGACAATTTTAGCCACTTTTGAAACTTAGTTGTTTTTTAAATTTACTTAGCTAAAATTTGAAAATCTTAGAGAAAATTGAAGTCTCTTTTTCTTTAGAAAAAAATATTTTGAAAGCAACAATCTTTAATACTTTTAGGTATGTAAAAATAGCTTAGCAAGAATTTATAAAAAGTTAGATTTGAAGGTTTTCTAAGTTTGAAAAAGTTTGAAGGTTTCTATATGAACTTAGTCTTTTGCAAACATTGAATTTTGAAAATAGAGCTTAAGTTAAAAAGACACTTAGCTTAATTTGAATAAAACAATATTTATTGTTGAAAACATGGGAGTAAGAGATTTTTAATTTTTAGGAAGAAGAGGGAGAAACTAAATATTTAATTTAGTTTATTTAATCAAATTGGTTGGTCCTTAAGTCCAAGCATGAGTCAAAATTTGTTTTGAACAGGTATCAGAGCCCTAAAGTACAACCATGCTTAAGCTTAATATTTCCTTTTCCTTCACCAACTGTCTAACCTTTAGCTACTTGCTGATTGCCTAGAGGGCAGCAACTTTCACTTGGTTAGTCAAGTTAAGTCATTTAGTCCAGTTAGATTTGACTAAAGCTGGAAGACTTGACTTGATTGCTGTTAATAAAGTATTTAACACCCAGACTCATATTGATGCACAGAATAAGCATTCTTGAGTCCAGGCTGTACCCTATGCATCTCACACCATTCTATGTTTTTCAAACACAAGCAAGGTATACCTAGGTGTTTGTGAGATGCTCTGGCTTAAATCTAGGGGAACAAGATTTCTAGGGTAGAGCCTAAACTAAGTCCAATTTTTAAAACTTCTAAGAAAAGGGGATTTTAAAATCATTATTTTTCCTAGATTTTTAAAAACAATTTAAAAGTGGTTTTGAAATTATACTCACAATTTTGAAAAAGTGACACATAAGTACTGAATTAAATATAAGTCAGCTAAATATCAGATAACCAACTCCAAGATACAATCCAAAAGATGAGTAAGATATCTAGATCCAAGAAGTGAGTGACATATCCAGACAGTGTAAAAAGATAGAGTCAAGCAGGCGGATTGTCAGCTGGAGGATCAGCTAGAGGCTGCTCGGGTGCCGGCTGAGGCTGTCCCTGACGCCGTATCTCGCCTCGGAGAGACGCAAAACCTACAGCCATCTCAGATCGCATAGATCGAAGGAAGCGATGGCTATCTAGCACAGCTCGTCGCGTCTGAGAGGACTGGATCTCAAGCCGAGTGAGTCTGTCCTCGACAGAGAGTGGTGCTGAAGATGAAGGCCCGAATGTGGAGGGTCCGGCAGAGGTGGAAGGATCTGTGAAAAAGTCATCTGCCAGGAAATCGGGCCACTCCTCATCCGTATCTGGTACGTCCTCGGCCTCTGGAGCACCAGGAGCAACAACTGGTGGTGGTCGGCCCTTCCAGGCCAGAATCCCCTCGGCAGTGACCTCTGCTCCCGCTAATCTAAGGCTACGCTGACTTAACTCATCATAAATGGTAAGTGGGATGAGGACCCCTCTAGTAATGTCTATCCTAGAGCCGGAGAATATCTGGGTCAGGATATGGCAGTAAGGTATATGAATCACTCCAGATGTAACTGTACTAGATGCAAGAATGATGTTATGAAACATATGGAGAGCTATGTCTATATCTAGACGTTGGCTGAGGGCGTACAGAAAGAACGAGTGGGACGGTCGCATCTTCGAGACGTCTCGAGATGAGATGGGTAGAATGCATGCTGTCAGGACTCTGTATATAGCATAGTCCTGAACGCGAAGAAGAGTGGATCTGAACTCGGTCAGGCCCAAGGGTCTCTCCTCCCCAAAAAAATGCATGTAGATGTCATCTAAGGTAATGTGGGAATAGGGATCACCAAAAGGTAGCTCCCTACTCGGGTAACACAAGAATGTACACTGGGACTCCCTAAGCTCTAAGTTGGTGTGAAGTAGGGAGGGAGTAAACTGAAGGTCAGTACCACCAACTCTGGTGGAATAGGTACTATCATCAACCTTTTCAAGGTTGTGATAGAACTGGGCACACAGGTCTTGGTTGACTGTAGTGGTACAGTCAACCAGTTTATCTAGATGATAGTAGTTTATCATCTGGATTGCGGGTTGACAGAATTGGGATAAAAATTCCCTACCAATATATCTAGATTTAATAGACTCAAAAGTAAACCTAGTGAAATCTATCCTATGCTGTTCCGAGGGGAATCTAGGGTCCGTGGAAGGGGCCCTAGCCAGTGTGGGATCCACAATACGACGCTTCCTATTGTTGACATTATACAAAAAATAGCAAAACTAACATGAAATTTATGTAATAGATGATTGAGAAGAGTTTAGATTATACCTAGGAGGCATTGCTAGGATTAAAGGAGGAAGAGATGGGTTGAAGGCGCCTTGGCTGGGAAAAATCGCACTTGGGTTGTGTTTCGGCAGACAACGAACAGAAGGAGGAGCTTCTGTTCGTGGCAAAAACGCTGAGTGAAGGCGCCATAAGGCGCCTTAAACAGGTCGGCGGGAAATTTCCCGTCGCTGTTGAGGGCGCCTCCCTCGTGTGGGAGGCGCCTTCGTTCAGGTGCCACGTGTGCTTTATTTATTTATTTAGAATTGAATTAAGTAAGTTAATTTAAATTTAGGTTAATTAAATTTTGAATATTTATTTTGATTTAATTATTTGAAAGATAATTTTAATTTGAAAAATAATTTTTAATTTGAAGAATAATTTTAAAAGACTTTTGAGATAAATTTGAAATTAAGTTTAAAAAGATTTTTAAAATGATTTTTAAAAGATTTTTCAAATAATTTTGAAATTAAGTTTTTAAAAGATATTTAAAATGTTTTTTAAAAGATTTTTCAAATAATTTTGAAGTTAAAATTTTAAAATATTTTTAAAATGATTTTAAAAAGACTTTTTCAAATAAATTTCAAATAAGTTTTTAAAAGATTTTTAAAATGATTTTTTTAAAAAATAATTTTTAAAAGATTTTTGAAATAATTTTGAAATTAAGTTTTTAAAATATTTTTTTAAAAAATAATTTTTAAATAATTTTTTAAAAGATTTTTAAAATGATTTTAAAAAGACGTTTTCAAAGATTTTTCAAATAATTTTGAAGTTAAGTTTTTAAAATGATTTTTAAAATATTTTTCAAATAATTTTTAAATAAGTTTTTAAAAGATTTTTTAAAAAATTTTCAAATAATTTTGAAATTAAGTTTTTAAAAGATTTTTTTAAAATAATTTTTAAAAGATTTTTGAAATAATTTTGAAATTAAGTTTTTAAAAGATTTTTAAATTATTTTTATAGGATTTTTCAAATAATTTTCAAATAAGTATTTAAAAGATTTTTAAAATGATTTTTAAAAGACTTTTTCAAAGATTTTTCAAATAATTTTGAAGTTAAGTTTTATTTGAAAAATAATATTAATTTCGAATTTGAATTTGAATTAATTATGAATTTAATTTTGAATTTCAATTAATTATAATTATAAATTTATTTTTGAATTTCTATTCCTTACTCATCTCACTCGATCTAAATTTTCAATCAGGGACTCCTATAATTTTTGTGAGATGAATTGAGGTTCAATTTTAGGATTATGTTTAACTTTGTGTTAGATTCAGGTTTAGGTTTAAGTTCAACAAGTAAGCATTCTTTGGATAAACTTCTGGGCTATGGTGAGTCACAAAGAACTCATTAAAGTAACCATGCCTTCGAGGTTTCCCAAATAGTCCTACCCATTGAACTTAATACTAAACCTTAGTCTAACTAGTTAGGATCCATTTAAGAGTAGCTTCGGTCAGTTCCACTTGGCCAAATGCACCAGGTCGAAGTCATATATGTTGGTTGCTACTCGGAAAACCTATTGGTTCCACTGTATAAAAATTTTGTACAAAGGTCTGAACCTTTTCCTAGCTACCATGTGTTCTTTTTAAATTAAACTTGGATCGCCTGCGGAACTTAACACGTTTGATCCTAAGTCTAATTTATTTGTTCTTTTAGGTTTAGACTTGGATCTCCTGCGGAACTTAACACGTTCGATCCAAATCACCTAGGTCACAAAGATAATTAAATATCTATTTCCAAAATCGGCTTCCAATACTGCATGGCGAGGCACATGACCTTCTTGGATATGGGAGCAACCACCACCGACTAGACAAAGCCTTTTAAGGAAATTAAATATTTAACCTTCCCATAGTAACCCTAGGTTAACCACTAAGAACAATCAAATCACAAGGAAAAAAAAACAAAAGAACATAACTTCGAAAACTAATTCGAAAAACTAGAATCGCATGCCTTTTGTATTTGATATTTTTTACAAAGAAACAAAACTAACATGATGCGGAAAACTACTATTAGTTATACCTTTCTTTGTGAATAATGACCTCTTGATCTTCTACCGTATTTCTCTTCTAATCTCGGACGTTGTGTGGACAACGATCTTCCGAGACAAGGACCACCTAGCACATTCTTCTCCTTCCTTCATGTTTCAGCCAAGCACAAAACAACTCAAAAGATGAAGAACTTTTTCCACCAACCAAGCTCCAAGGGATGCAAGCTTTCTCTTCTTCTTCTCCAAGCTAAGATCCGGCCACCACTTGATCTCCAAGAAAGATGAGAGGTTCGGCCACACCAAAGGAGAGAAGAGAACTTGAAGGGGCCGACCACACCAAGGAAGAAAAGAGGGAGAAAATAGAATAGAGGTTGTTCACCTTGAAGGCACCCAAACCCCCTCTTTTATAATCCTTAGCTTTGGCAAATAAGGAAATTTAATTACAATAAAATTTCCTTGACATGAATTAATTAAGAAAAATTAAATAAAATTTCCTAATAACCCATGTCATGGTCGGCCACCTCATGAAAGAGCAAATAAGGCAATTTTTAATCAACCAATTAAAATTCCTTATTTGTTTCCGGAAATTTTAAAAAATAAAATTTCCCTTTAAAATCCCTTCATGGTTGATAAAAAGAAATTTTTATAATTTTAATTTTTCAACATGTGAATAATTTACAAAGAAGAAAAATAAAATATCCTTTCAATGTACAAATAAGGAAAGAGATTTAATCTCTTTTCTTAATCTTTTGTAGAAACTTATAAAGAGATATTTTAATTTTTAATCTATCTTTTAAATTATATCTTCCACATAAGAAAAATTTTAAATTAAAATTCTTTTCTATTTTAATAGGGCCGGCCACCTAAGCTTGGGTTCAAGCTAGGGCCGGCCACCCATGGACTAAGGCTTGGCCGGCCCTAGCTTGGTTCTCAAGCTAGCTTGGCAGGCCCCTACAATATGGGTATGAAGGTGGGTATAGGTGGGTATAGTACTCTATAACTAAGAGGCTACGATAGGGACCGAGAGGAGGAATTGGTTTTGGTCTCCCGATAAAATTAAGCATCCCGTGTTCGCCCCGAACACACAACTTAATTTTATCAATAATAATTCATTCCACTAGAGAACTATTATTGAACTACCGCACCAATCCCAAATTTCATTTTTGGGCTCCTTCTTATTATGAGTGTGTTAGTCTCCCTGTGTTTAAGATGTCGAATGCCCACTAATTAAGTGAGTTACTGACAACTCATTTAATTAATATCTTAGTCCAAGAGTAGTACCACTCAACCTTATCGTTATGTCGGACTAAGTCCACCTGCAGAGTTTAACATGACAATTCTTATGAGCTCCTCTTGGGGACATTATCAACCTAGATCACTAGGACACAGTTTCCTTCTATAATCAACAACACACACTATGAGTGATATCATTTCTCAACTTATCGAGCTTATTGATTTATCGAACTAAATCTCACCCATTGATAAATTAAAGAAATAAATATCAAATATATGTGCTTGTTATTATATTAGGATTAAGAGCACACACTTCCATAATAACTGAGGTCTTTGTTCCTTTATGAAGTCAGTATAAAAGAAAAGACCTCTAATGGTCCTACTCAATACACTCTTAGTGTACTAGTGTAATTATATAGTTAAGATAAACTAATTCCTAATTACACTACGACCTTCCAATGGTTTGTTCCTTTCCATCTTGGTCGTGAGCTACTGTTTATAATTTATAAGGTACTGATAACATTATCTTCTGTATGTGACACCACATACTATGTTATCTACAATATAAATTAATTGAACAACTACAAATAAATGTAGATAAATTTGACCAAATGTGATTCTTTATTCAAAATAAATGTCTACAAAAGCTTAGGCTTTCAGTATACACTCTAACAATATCTTCCTAGACATGCGATGCCCAAGCTTTCCTAACGTACTATCATCCAAAAACTGCACCAGTACCGTGGGTCAAGTTAAACCTAGCCCATTTTATCTAACCTTAATTACCCTGCCGGGTAGTCTACTCTTGTTTACCCATTTCGGGTAGATTAAATTCAGTTACCCAGTCGGGTAGTTTAGTTGGAGGTGCCAGCTATTCTGGATCCTCCTTCTACTTTTTTAATTGAATTTTAAATTTAATTTCAAATTTTTAATTTATTTTCGAATTTTGAATTTCGAATTTTTAATTGAATTTTGAATTTTGAATTTAATTTCAAATTTTTAATTTTTGAATTTTAATTTAATTTTGAATTTTTATTTGAATTTTGAATTTTGAATTTTGAATTTTGAATTTAATTTCGAATTCTTAATTTATTTTCAAATTTTGAATTTAATTTCGAATTTTTAATTGAATTTTGAATTTAATTTCAAATTTTTAATTTATTTTTGAATTTTTAATTGAATTTTGAATTTAATTTCAAATTTTTAATTGAATTTTGGATTTTGAATTTAATCTTGAATTTTTTAATTGAATTTTGAATTTCAATTTAATATTTCTGAATTTTGAATTTTAATTTTTTTAAATTTATTTTCAAATTTTGAATTTTAATTTATTTTTGAATTTTGAATTTTAATTTATTTTTAATTTATTTTCAAATTTTGAATTTTAATTTATTAATTTATTTTCGATTTTTGATTTTTAAATTTTGAAATTATGTTCGTTTTATTAATATTGTTTTTCTTTTTGCTCCCCCTGGATCATAGCCTCGATATGGTCTATCGAGGTAGTGTATTTGATCCTTCGGGATCCAATATTGACCAAGTCCAACTTGATTAATCAATTTGGACTTGGGGACCCATGCTTGGACTGTTTTTCTATTTGTTCTTTCTACAAGAGATAAGTAGGATTTATATTTTCTTTTTGATTTAAATCTTAGGCCAGTTCTATTGTAAACGACTCTTCGTGTTCCAAGAATTAGGTCAAGATTCTTGGAACCTAAAGAAAACCGTTCTAGTGTTTTCTCCAGATCCTTGACTTGAGTTTTCAGACTGGAGTTCTCTTCTTCAAGTTTTTGAACTTGAGTTGAGTTTCCAGTCTGAACTGGTTCAGTCAAAGACTTGGAGTCAGTCACTTCTTTAAGGACAGCTACTTCCTTTAGAAGTGACTTAATTCTAAGATTCGACTTAGCTAATTTTCGTAATAAATAATTGACTAAGTTATTGAGTTGAGGGATACTTACAGAGGGATCGGGCCCTTCGGAAACGGATACGGATCCGTGGCTTCGCTCGGACTTGGCCTCCGACTCGATCTCGCTCTCGGATTCGTCGATCTGGTCCCGAGCCATCAGTGCAAGTAAACTCGTCTGATCGAGTTCATCGTCGTCGTCTTCTGAGGAAGATTCGTCCCATGTTGCCTTTAAGGCCTTCTTCCTTCTCTGCTTCTTTGCATCCTTTTGATTCGGGCAGTTGGCCTTGATATGCCCCTTCTGGTTGCACCCGCAGCAGATCACTTCGAACTTTACCTTAGAACTTGGTTAGGCCTCCTTGGATTGGACTGCCTTCTTTAGGTCCTTCTTGTTGAAGCCTTTCTTTTTCTTGTAGAGTCTCTTCACAAGGTTCATGAGCTCGGTTGTTAGTTCTTCATCTTCATCATCTGAGTCGGGTTCTTCTTCTGACTCTGGTTCAGTTCTTCGTCGTGATCTCGATTCGCGTGTTCGACTGGTACCTGCAACCAAAGCAACCCCCTTCTCGGTTGGCTGTGCATTAGTCTGCTCATGTAATTCAAACTCACAGAATAGTTCATCTAACTTTATTGAAGATAAATCCTTGGAGACTTTGTAGGCATCTACCATTGATGCCCACAATGTGCTCCTCGGAAACGAGTTTAGTGCATACCTTATGACGTCCCGATTCTCTACCTTTTGCCCGATTCCGTGGAGAGAATTGAGGATGTCTTGAATGTGCGCGTGTAGCTGGCTTGCCGTCTCATTTTCCTGTATTTTTAAGTTATACAATTTATTGAATAGTAAATCACGCTTACTTACTTTGGTATCGGAAGTCCCTTCGTGAAGCTCGATCAGCTTCTCCCATAGGTCCTTGGCGCTTGAGAATGGACCGATGTGGTTTAGCTCCTCCTTTGATAGTCCGCACTGGAGGGTACAAGTTGCTCTGGCATTTGCCTCCACCTTCTTGATTAATGCAGGTTCCCAATCCTCGCAGGGTGTAGGATTGCTGTCTTTATCCGTTGGCAGATCCAAGCCAGTCTTGACGATCATCCACGTCTCGAACTGGATCTTCAGGAAGTTCTCCATTCTGCCCTTCCAGTAACCAAAGTCCTCTCCGGTGAAGAGCGGGGGACGGACAATGCTATAACCCTCTTGTTGGGTCATTTTAGATCAACTATAAAGAAAATAAATGACAAGAAAATTCCAGGACTTGGTCCTGGATTAGTAGTGCTGGAAGTATTTAAAAGAAAACGATCTCGAGTGGTGTTGCACCAACTTCGAGCAAAAACCGATTCGAGAAAAGAAATTAGAATATATCTATAAGGCTAAATTCTAATTGACTCCGAAAACTCTGAAAATACCATGAAAAAATTGTTTTGAATGGTGGTTGCACCGATTCAAAATGACCCCGCTTTGATACCAATTGTTGGATCGAGAAGCGCTAGAGGGGGGTGAATAGCGCTCGTGGCTTTCACACTTTTCAAATCGTAAAACTATCGGAGTTAAAATACGCAGCGGAATAAAGAACGAACACACAGAAAGACACGAGAGATTTACTCCGTTCGGAGCCTAGATCGACTCCTACTCGAAGGCCCGCGATCCTTGACCGCTTTTCGTGGGCAACAACTATAAGCTCGTTAAAATGTACAATAAGATATTACAATTGAAAGCACTAAAACAAATTATACCGACAACAATAAAGTAGCAGAATCTGAAGCTCCGGGTTGTCGGGGGCTTGTAACAGCACTTTTAGACGTTTCTTGAGCAGCTTGTAGCGTAAGGATTGCTTGGAGTTCGTTGTTGAGAGCTGCTGGTCGAAACCCTCTTATAAGGGGTGTTCAAGGCGCCTTGAAAGCCATCCAAGGCGCCTCCATGCTGGCCGAGTCATCCGCTGAGATAGGGCTGAACTGGTCGAACCTTATCAGGTTCAAGGCGCCTTCATGCTTCCTCAAGGCGCCTTCATCCTCCAGTCCAAGGCGCCTTGAGCCTCCTTCAAGGCGCCTCCAAGCCTGTTTCACAGCCAGCTTATGTTTTGCACCCGAGGTGCCTCTAAGCTCCATGGAGGCGCCTCGGACACTGTTCATCCGAGGTAAACTTGTTCTCATTTGGTCCTGCAAAAGTGTTAGTCCCAAACACATACTCTGCAAAACCAAGTTAGCACAAAAAAATAGTAAATATGATAACAGAATATAACGATAATCTCCGGACTGTCCGGGTCTGACTTCGGATTTCCAACCGGAAACCCTAGGTCGACCAGACGCCTACTGTTCCCTCTACGGGGAACACGTCCTCACCTACTCCACTCAGAAGATTTACCTGATGCCAGTGCGATCCTCCAGATCGACTGGACTTTTGCTCGGTGCTCGATGCTTCCGGACTTTCTGCTGGACTTCCGCTTCCCGGCTGGTCCAGTCTTTCACCTGGTTCGCGACACCAGGACTTTCCACCTAGGGTTACCCCCCCCCCCCCCTAGGACTTTTGCCTGAAGCACTCGACCCACCAAGACTTTCCGCATAGGATTAACACCCCCTATGACCTAGGGTTACCACCCCCTAGGGTTTTCACCTTGCCTAACCGCAACTAGGGCTTTTGCCTAAGTACACTTAGGACTTTCCTGCAATCTCATTCAGACCGTTAGATCACCACACATCTTAACTTTGAATCCTTTGCCATTATCAAAACTTAGGTTCGATAGTCGGATGCTTCCCGCACCAACATAATCTACTATATGTTGTAGCAATAACTGCATAGTTACTACTACAATGTGTAGCAGCTACAACATGAAGTCTATGTCATTGTAGTTATGAACCAGTAACTGTTATAACATCATCTTGATTATACTTATTAAATTTCACTCACTCTCATTCTATTTAATGTGCTATTTGAAAATGATGTTTCAACTCCCTGAAATAATTTTCACACTCCTTGCACTTAACCCTTGGAATTTATAACATCACATCATTATAAAGATGGCATCCTAAACCCTTTATCCTTCATTATCCTAAACTCTTCAATTTTGGCTAATAGCTTCTCCTTTGGGAGCCAAGAAAACAACACCTTCTCATGGTTCTGTGATAGTGGTTGATGAATCGACATCTTCCTCTTCTTTGAGGTCTTGGGAAGACTCTTCAGTATCCCTCCCTTCTAAACCACTGACAACCTTGCAGCAAAAGTGGAATCAAGCGGTGTGCCAGTTGAAGGGATCCCTTCAAACACCGCTGGAGACCGAGGCAGCTGTGAAAGTGGCCATTGATCTATTGGGAAGCATGGAATGCTAGGGGCTCACTTTAGATGTTCGTAGGCTAGAGAAGGGCCATTTTGTAGCTCTTCCTTTTATTGTGTTGATGTCGCTTTTTGTTTTATTAGTATCTTATAATGACTATCTTCCATATTTTATCTTTCTAATAGAATCAATCATTTTTACTTTTAATGTTAAACCATGGGTTGATCTATCTTGGATTTGTACAATACGTTATAACATCTACGGTTACATTGTTGCTATAACACAAGTTTAACATTGTAGCAGCTATTGTCCAGTAGCTATTACAACGAGTTGGTCCAATGATTTTTATGTTATAGCAGCTAGTCTCAATTAACTGTGACTGTTGCAGCGAAATATAACTTGAATCATAATACATTAAAATGTATCAAACATACGAACTATAATACTGAATATAAACAATGACAACAGGACAAATATAAATGTTTATTCTTCATAACTAATTTGTCCAAAAGTTAATACATCATTGAAGATTTAAAACCAGAAGATCTATAAACACTACAACTTCAAATACCATATCTATTTTTTATCACTAATTTGTAGAGAATTTAACTGTTGATCTATCTCTTCCAATACATCTTTCAGTTTTCTAAATTTTTTAGTCTTCGATAGTTTTCTCACTAAATTGGAACTTGATACTATATTTAAGGATGCACATAAACTTGTTGGTGCAATTGACCTTGGGTCAAAGTTGACCAGCTCGATGTTAGGGTCGATTTATAGCTAGAGGGGGGGGGGGGGGGGGAATAGCTCGTTGCGCTTTAGTGATGTGCTTCTTCGATGATGTGCAGCGGAATAAAGAACAAAAAAACACACTCACAATGCTAACAAGTAGATTTACTTGGTATCCACCTCAAGAAGAGGTGACTTATCCAAGGATCCACACACGATGCTCACTCCACTAATAAAAACACTCCTTCTTGGTAACTACTGGAGGTGGAGAAATCTCGTACATCACTCATACATACAACAACTCAACACAAGAAGAAAAATACAATGAATATAAATGAAAAACCCTCTCTTCTTACTTACTTGTCGCTTGTTGTTACCTCTTAAACCTTGGAAGTGCACTAGCACTTGCCCCCAAGAGCCTTCAAGAATTGGTTGTAAATAGTGGAGAAATCGCGTGAAGAATCAGGAAGAATCGTGCGTGAAAGCTGCTGAGAAAAATGCTCGCAATGGTTGTATACTGTGCGCTCCTAAAGCTCCCAATCGATTGCCACGTCACATCCCAGCCATCGCAGCCATCCATCGCTTGCATCCTGCGCAACGGTTGAATCCCAATCGATTGGCTGATCAATTGGGGAGGCTTGAATCGATCGGTCGATCGATTCAGAGTACCTCTATGCTCTCATTGGAAAAGCCTGAATTGATTGATTAATCGATTTAGCCTTTCTCGTTATCGTGTGAGAAATCCAGCCTCCAATCGATCGGCCGATCGATTGGTAGTACCCAATTGATCGGCTGATCGATTGGCAGTGCCCAATCGACCGGTTGATCGATTAGGGACTCCTCTGTGCTCGTGATATTGCTTCCTAATCGATCAACCGATCGATTGGACCAAACTTCACTCGAGCCACACTCCCAATCGATCGGCTGATCGATTGGGCTTTGGTTCAATCGATTAGTCGATTGATTGACCATCCTTAGACTTGTCTAAACTCAAGTCCAAGGTCCCCAAACCCAACATCCAATCAACCATGACCTATTGGGACCTCATGCCTAGCATCCGGTCAACGTTGACCTACTAGGGCTTCTTCACCAAGTGTCCGATCAATCCCTTTGATCCACTTGGACTTTTCTCCTCATGCTAAATGTCTAGTCAACCTTGACCCAGTTGGATTTACCATCTTGTGTTAAGTATCCGATCCTCTATGACCCACTTGGACTTCCACTAGATGTCCGGTCACCCTTAGCCCATCCAGATTTCCTCGTGCCAAGTATCTGGTCAATCCTTTGACCTACTTGGGCTTCCACCAGATGTTTGGTCACCCTTGACCCATCTGGATTTCCTCGTGGCAAGTATCCGGTCAATCCTTTGACCTACTTGGACTTCCCAACACCAGGTATTCAGTCAACCTTGAACCACCTGAATTTCCACGTGTCTGGCTTCACTCACCAGGTCTTTCCATCTGTCTAGCTTCACTCACTAGGACTTTTCATCTGCCTGGTTTCACTCACCAGGACTTTCACCTAGCTTCACTCACTAGGGTTTTCACCTTGCTTCACTCACCAGGATTTTCCCACTGGCCAGCTTCGCTCACCGAGACTTTCACCTACCTAGCTTCACTCACTAGGTCTTTCACCTAGCTTCACTCACCAGAGTTTTCCCACTACCTAGCTTCACTCACCGAGACTTTCACCTGCCTAACTTCACTCACCAAGTCTTTTACCTGGCTTCACTCACCAGGATTTTTCCTTGCCTAGCCTCCAGTTAGGGCTTTCCCAGTCAAGTATCCGGTCAACCTTGACCTATTTGACTCTTCTTCATATCAAAATGGCCAGTCCTTGACCAAAGGGGAATTGTATCAACAATCTTCCTAATCGGACGATTACATCTGCAATCTCCATGTATTGTCAAACATCGAAACCCAAACATCAAGACTCAAGCTTGAGCCAACTTAATGTAGGGAGATCGGTGGCCGGCTTGAAGGGGGGTTGGATAGACGACACCCCCAAATCGATCGCTTCCTACGTATTCGTTAGTGCACAATGGAAAACAAAGAATACAACCACGAATACAAATATGAAAGTTAAATACAAAGGAAGAGATGCAAACTGCTAACACGTTCATTTACGTGGTTCGGAGATAACTTGCTCCTACTCCATGGCGTGTCCATAAGGTGGATGATCCCTCAATTCATTGGTGGATTAGTCCCCGGCAAACTCCGGCTAGTTCAACCTCCTTGTGGGTGGAGAAATTCACAACTCCAACCAAGAGCTCTTGGCACACAAAGATCTCTTGAGCACAAAAGACTACTAATTAGACTTTAACCAAATCTAATTTCGTCAACTATAACCAAGCTCCCAATCTTTAGTTATATAGGCCGTGGGTTGAAAGCCTTGCCTACCAGTTGATTTCCAAAACATGCAGTCGACTGCCCTGTGTGGAAATTCGACCATTACATCCCAACGGCTCGATACCAGTCGACTGCTAAAACTAGCAGTCGACTGCTCCACACTGATCGAACGAACAAAAGCATTCTGTTCGCTCCCAGTCGACTGCCCGGTCGACTGCACCAGTCGACTACTAAAACATGCAGTCAACTGCTACAGTAGCGCTACAGTACTGTTGCAGTAACACTACAGTAAAACCCTAAAACTAGGATTTTACTCCGAGTACAATCTCTCGTGCACTCATACCCTCACCCTTATGACTCACTTGATGCTTCTTTGCAGCCTTGACCTCTTGCCTTCAAGCCTACTCCCTTTGGCTCTCGTTCCTCGGATGCATTCAAGCCCGTGGCTCATCCCCAATGCCATCCTTCGTGTATGCCTTGAAGTCGCTTTCCTTGGCCTTTGTCCTCGCTGTCTTATCCACGGTCCCTTGGATGCTCCATCCTTCACCGGACCCGAAGCCATCAACCTGAGTCACATGTGTATCCTGCAAACCTGCACAACTCAAACACACATATCAAATACAAGGGTGAACCTAACTTAAACCCTTTACCCAAACACCAAAACACATGGTCACACGGACCATTGGGATTGCTCCAACAATCTCCCCCTTTTTGATGTTTGACAATACGTTTAAGTTAGGGAAAACATAAAAGCAAAATAATATGCTAAAAACAATGGACTTATATTGCCAAGGCTACACACTTAGACTTACACCGCCGAATGGACTTACGGTTGCCAAGGCTACACACTTGGACTTACACTGCCGAATGAACTTACGATGCCAAGGCTACACACTTAGACTTACACTGCCGAATGGACTTACGTTACCAAGGCTACACACTTGGACTTACACTGCCGAATGGACTTACGATGCCAAGGCTGCACACTTGGACTTACACTGTCGAATGGACTTACATTGCCAAGGCTACACACTTGGACTTACACCGTCAAATGAAAAATAATGCAACATGTATTTGAACCTATCTTAAGGCTCCCCCTATACCTATGCTCCCCATTGAGCTAGAATTTTCCCACAGGGATTTTTAAGAACCTATCCTAAGGCTCTCCCTACGCAAAGGCACTAAGGTTTTCCCAACTAAACATTACTTCTCCCCCTTTGCCTAACATCCAAAAATTTTTCGAACAATATCCCAATTGTTGAAAACTTATCATCCAACTAACCCTAAACTCGTGTATTTGTCCCCATGGATCTCATACATCTATACGAGCTGACCCAGTCAAAATCCAGTGCTGAAAACACTTTCAGACTGATATCAGTCGACTGCCCTTATCGAAATGAGCTTACAGAGATATTCTGTACTCAAAAATACTGTTACTAGTCGACTGTTAACTGTAGCACTCGACTGGTACGCTATTTCTGAAAAAATCAACCTTTTCTGACCAACTTCAGAAATGCACCAGAAATTCCACAGACCTCCAAAAATTCTCAAATTTTGTGGAGAGGTCTATTATATCAATGTCTACTTGGGAAAAATATATACAAAAATATATCTATCACCAATCCTAAGTTTGACATAAAATCCAAAACTAGCTAAATGGTTCAATTGAACCTTGACCTAAAGTCCTAGTTTTGGCTTCCTCTTGATGTATTTGCCCATACTAACCCATAATGTATCCCTAGCATTAGTTTATATGACATCTATACATCCAAAACAAATTATCTTGCTATATGACCCCCAATGTCATATTTCTAAGCATGAAACATAACTTAATTGTGCCAAAACCCTAGGTTTGAGACTCAAGTCCATCTCCAAACCACTTGGCACATTCCATGACCCAATCTAAACTCCCAAGTAAAACCCACTTGAGATCCATTTTCCATGGGTCTCAAATTGATTCTTAGAGCTCCCCCTAGAGCTCTTAACCTTAGTCACCTCCCTAGGTAACTCATCCACAATAGCTAGGCCACATCGGTGCACCTCCGGTGACACTTGGCCTACAAACCTAACCTTCTTAACCTTGGACACCTTGTCCTTGGTTAATTTAACCTTACCATTAAATGACTTTCCCTTGCCATTTCTTGACTTCTCCTTGCTATAGTCATATATAACCCTAGCATAAGACTTTACCTTAGCATTGGAGACACTAGATCGGTATCCTAGACCTGATCTATCATTGTTGGGTCTTTGACTACCCAACACCATACCCAAACCCTTAGATCCAACATTGAATCTTTCTAGAGTTTTCTCCAATTTTTCAAGCTTTGCCTTCAAAGCCTGATTTTCCCTTTCTAGGTTCCTAAACCTAGAGTCAACATGTCCACCATGGACATTCCTAGACCTACCCATCTTTCTAAGCATGTGTCTCCTCTTCTTGGGATTAATTCCTTGGGTCTCCTTAGGTCTACCATTTCTAAATTTATCATGCATAGATACCTTAGAGTTTTGATCTATATTATCCCTACTTCTATCATGATATCTAAATCCAAAGTTATGCATGGGCAAATAATAAGAATTATTTCTAGCATGCATAGAGGAATTTAAATTTGACTTCAAATTTAAACTAGAGTTTACCTTACCCTTTACCTTTGGAGCTCCCCCTTGACATGAGCCTCCATTCTTCCTCCACTTCTTTTCCCACATCTTCAAATGTGCCAACTTCTTGAGCTCTCGCTTTTTGGGGCATTTGGTGTGGTAGTGGCCCTTCTCCCCACACGTGGAGCATCTAATGCACATTCTCCTCCTTTGGGCTTCTTCATTCCTACAACCCTTGTTAGTATTTAAATTAACTTGAATGGGTTTAGGAGTTACCTTTTTCTTATCCAATGGACACCTACTCTTGTAGTGCCCCTTCTCATTGCACCCAAAGCAAATGATGTGGTCCTTTAACTTGACTTCGGTGGAGGTGCTTGCTAGGTTGACCACTTCCAAGACCTCTTCTTCATCCTCTTCACTTGTCTTGGATGATGCCTCATCTTCCTTATCCACACTTGTGGATGACCTTTCTTTATCCTTTTCCTCAAATGTGACCAAATTCACTTCCTCTTCTTCTTTTGATGTTGAATTGGTCTCCACATCCGATTGGTCCTTCTCTACTTGAGCTTCTTCATCCGTTTCTTCAGATTTTTCCTCCTCTTGTGTAGACAAAGGCTCTTCCCATGGAACCTTCTTTATCTTGCTCCACAAATCGTGGGCATTCTCATAGTCAACTACACGACTCATCATGTCATTAGACAAAATATCAATTAAAATCAATATTACCTTTGAATTTGCCTTTGACCTTGAGATTTGCTCTTCCGTCCAATATCGCGGTCGGAGTTTCTTACCTTTCTTATCCTTCGGGACTTCGAACGGTTCCTTTACCACCATCATGGTGTCCCAATCCGTGTCGAAGTAGACCTCCATCTTCATCATCCAATAGGTGATGTCCCATAAGCCTCCTCCTTCAAACTTCGGCAGTTCAATCAAGCCGGTCATCTTCTTAGCTTCCTCGGCGGTTAGTCCGATGGAGAGCGACCTTACTTTGATACCACTTGTAGGGAGATCGGTGACCGGCTTGAAGGGGGGTTGGGTAGACGACACCCCCAAATCGATCGCTTCCTACATATTCATTAGTGCACAACAGAAAACAAAGAATACAACCACGAATACAAATATGAAAGCTAAATAAAAAGGAAGAGATGCAAACTGCTAACACGTTCGTTTACGTGGTTCGGAGATAACTTGCTCCTACTCCACGGCATGCCCGTAAGGTGGATGATTCCTTAATTTGTTGGTGGATTAGTCCCCGGCAAACTCCGGCTAGCTCAACCTCCTTGTGGGTGGAGAAACCTCACCACAACTCCAACCAAGACCTCTTGGCACACAAAGATCTCTTGAGCACAAAAGATTACTAATTAGACTTTAACCAAGTCCAATTTCGTCAACTATAACCAAGCTCCCAAGCTTTGGTTATATAGGTCGCGAGTTGAAAACCCCGCCTACCAGTCGACTGACAAAACATGCAGTCGACTGCCCTCTGTGGAAATTCGACAGTTACATCCCAACGGCTCGATACCAGTTGACTGCTAAAACTAGCAATCGACTGCTCCACACTGACCGAACGAACAGAAGCATTCTGTTCACTCCCAGTCGACTGCCCGGTCGACTGCTAAAACATGCAGTCGACTGCTATAGTAGCGCTATAGTACTGCTACAGTAATGCTACAGTACTGGTACAGTAATGCTACAGTAAAACCCTAAAACTAGGATTTTACTCCGAATACAATCTTTCGTGCACTCGTACCCTCACCCTTATGACTCACTTGACGCTTCTTTGCAGCCTTGACCTCTTGCCTTCAAGACTACTTCCTTTGACTCTTGTCCATCGGATGCATTCAAGCCTGCGGCTCATCCCCAATGCCATCCTTCGCGTATGCCTCGAAGTCGCTTCCCTCGACCCTTGTCCTCGTTGTCTTGTCCACGGTCTCTCGGATGCTCCATCCTTCACCGGACCCAAAGCTATCAACCTGAGTCACATGTGTATCCTGCAAACCTGCACAACTCAAATACACATATCAAATACAAGGGTGAACCTAAGTTAAACCCTTTGCCCAAACACCAAAACACATGGTCGCACGGACCATTGGGATTGCTCCAACACTTAAGCTTAGTCAACCTAGTCAACCTGACCTAGGAGATATTGTACCAACATTTGACTCAAGCTTGAGTTTTGATATTTGATAATATATAGAGATTGCAGGTGTAACTGTCCATTTGGGAGATTGTTGGTGTAATTCTTCACTAGTCAAAGGTTGACCAGTTTGATATGAGAGAGTAGTCAAGTAGGTCAAGGTTGACTGGTTACTTGACTGGAAAATGTTGGCCCCGATTGGTCGCCAAGGGGGGGGGGTGAATTGCCTTAAAAATAAAATTTAAACCCTTCTCGATCTTTGGACTAAGTTAGACAAACACTTGTAGAGAAACAGAAAATTAAATGCATAAAAAATAAGAAAAGAGGCAAAAGTATTTACTTGGTTTGTAATCAGAAGATTGCTTATCCAAGAAAAATGTAGCTCACTAAAATCTCCTTCTCTCAAAGGTGGAGTAGCCTCTTACAATGTTGAAAGCTCAGAAATGTGAAGAACATAACTAGAAATTGAAGTACATAATTTATTTACAAGTGATGTTCTCAACTACTGAGACCAGGGTTCTATTTATAGCCTACTGGTCAAATTTGACCATTTGTTGACGTGGCAGGTCTGGGCGCTCGGAAGGGGTTCGGGTGCTTGGGCGTGGATAAACCTTTATCCACATCGACAACGGTTCGCAACGGATAAGCTTATCTTGGTTCAGGCACCCAAACTGGTCCTAGCATTTGAACGTGGGTGATGTGCCCCCGTCCAACGATTGGTCGAGGAGGCGCCCTGGGTGCCAAGGGGTCCGGGTGCTCGGGCTAGTCCAGGAGCCTAGACTTGGTCCAGACACCCGGACAGTCAACATCGAGTTGATTGTTCGGTTTCTCCTCCGTTCCGGCTCCGTTCGTGAATTTTTAAAATCAACACAAAAATTAAAATTTTTTAAAATCAATTTTCATGAATTTTTATACTTAAAAATTAGTTTTTCAATAAATAATTCATAGAAATTTAATTAAAGATTGGAAAATTTTGAAAATATATTTTCTAGATAGAGAATAAACTTTTCTATTACCACAGAAAAAAAATGAATAAGAAATTTTAATGGAAGAATTGCACGAAAAATATTTTAAATAGATAACATTTATTTTTGAAAATAAATATTTAAAAATAGTTTTTCTATCATAAAAATCTGGTTAATTTTTTTAAGTGTTCAAAATGTAACGGTAATTATACCAAAAAAAAAAAAATCAAGTTTTTCAAAATAAATCTCCAAAAAATTAAAAATTAAGTTTTTCAATCAAAAATTAAAAACAAATTATTTAACTGATGAAAAATTCTAAAAAATTTTATATGAACAGATTATTTATTGTTGCAATACAAAGAAAAATTTCAACAAAAAATATAGATAGTAAGCATACGAAATTAATTTTATAAATAAAATTAAAATACATGCATAATCATTCACTTAAACTATGCATGATTTAGGGATCCAAAATAAATTTTTACCTACTGGATTAATAAGGAATTTCTTTGGAACATATTTTTATGGAATTTTTTAATTTGACCCTTATTAACTTTAAAGTACTAATTTAGGTCTTTATAATTTCTTAAAATATTTGGATTAAAACATGTAGAATTATTTTTAAATTTCTCAATTTGATCCTTCAAAGTTTCATTTTCAATTTTTAATTTTTCATACATATCTAATGAACATGAATATACTAAATTTATTTTTAATTCTAAAATTTCCTTTTTCAAATTATTATTTTTTGTCTTAACTTTATATAAAGATCTAGACATTAATTTTATGCTTGTATATAACTAGTTTGGAGATAGTAGACATACCTCACTTACTAGATCCGATTTGAAGTTAGTTTCATCCTCCTCACTACTGCTTTCTTCCATTGTGGCTCCCCCTTCATCTATGCTCTCCTCTTGGTGACTTGTCATCAGTACTAGTCCAGGATATTCCTCCAATTCAGATTCTGATGATGTCTCATCCCAAGTCACCTTCAATGGCTTGTGCTTCATTATGCTTGACTCTTTCTTGTTGTCCTTCTTTTTCAGCTTTAGGTAGTCATCCTTGATGTGCTCCTCTTCATTGCAATTATAGCATTTAACCTTTCTTTTTCTTCTTTTCTTGGTCTGCACTTCATTAAATTTATTATATCTAAAAAAGTTCTTAAATTTTCTTACTATAAATGTTGTTTCATCATCGTCGAGGGAAGTGTCACCATCTGATTCGTCCTTGTTGGCTTTTAGGGCAATGTTGCTAAACTTTTATATTTCTTTAGTATCTGCACATCGAGACTCATGAAGTTCGAAAGTAGAAAATAAATTTTCAAGTATATTTACCTTGAGGTCCTCAGAGATGTAGATGTATCTACTAAGGCTAACCACTCTAGAGTTCTCAGAAAAGTGTTGAGTGCGTACCAGACAGAATCTCAATTCGTTACCGATTCTCCAAGATTATTGAGTTGAGTCATCAG
Organism: Zingiber officinale; assembly: GCF_018446385.1. Classification (NCBI taxonomy): domain Eukaryota; kingdom Viridiplantae; phylum Streptophyta; class Magnoliopsida; order Zingiberales; family Zingiberaceae; genus Zingiber; species Zingiber officinale. The sequence goes on from NC_056003.1 coordinate 87,289,232, forward strand.
TTCTTTGATCCTCGCATGGAGTTAAGCTACCTTTTCTCCCCTGTTCATCCAGAGGTTCATCAGTTGACTTGGAAGGATGTATCATCTTGTTAATTTGGCTTCTAAAGTACCCTCATGAAGTTCTAGGAATTTTTCCCAGAGCTTTATGGCAGAGTCATAACTTCCATCCCACTGACCTCCTGGGGTAGAAGAACGCTAAGCAGATAAAATTCTACTTTGCCATTAGCCATGAAGTTGACTTGTCATTCTTCATCCACGTGTACTCTTCTTTATCGACTCAGTTCTGATCCGTAGGTGCTACAAAATCATACTTTATAATTAATAGAATCTCAAAGTTAATTTTGAAGAATACCTCCATACTCTTTTTCCATGTCATGAAATCTCTCTCGAATTTCGGCGGGTAGATGCTGGATCCGACCATTTCTTGTGCTTATATTGGAGGCTAGTCATTCTGAAGGGTCCTAGCTCTAATGCCACTTGTTGGTCCTAGTTGGTCAGCAAGAGGGGGGAGGGGTGAATTGCCCTGAAAAATAAAATTCAAACCCTTCTTGATCTTTGGACTAAGTTAGACAAACACTTGTTGAGAAATAGAATTGAATGCATAAAAAATAAGAAAAGAAGCAAAAGCATTTACTTAGTTTGCAATCAAAAGATTACTAATTCAAGGCAAATGTAGCTCACTAAAGTCTCCTTCTTCCAATGGTAGAGTAGCCTCTTACAACGTTGAAAGCTAAGAAATGTGATGAATAGAACTAGAAATTGAAGTACAGAATTTGTTTACAAGTATTATTCTCAACTATTGAGACTAGGGCTCTATTTATAGCATGCTGGTCGAATCTGACCGTTTGCTGACATGGTAGCTTCGGATGCTCGGAAGGGGTCTGATCGCCTAGACATGAATAAAACTTTATCCACGTCAATAATGGTTCGCAACGGATAAGCTTATCTTGGTTTGGGCACCTGAACCGATTCGAGCGCCCGGATGTGGTTGATGTGCCCCGTCCAATGGCTTGTCAAGGAGGCGACCTAGGGTGCCCAGGGAGTCTAGGCACTTGGACCAATTTGAGCTCTTGGATAGTCCAAGAGCTTTAACTTGGTCCACGCACCCGAACAATCAACATCGAGTTGACGACCTAGTTTCTCCTCCATTCCATTTCCATTCGTTTGGGTGATTTCGGTCATCCGGAATTGGGCTCACTCGAACCCATCTTCTGATCTTCTCCTTAAACAATCATCCGCTCTAGCTTCTTGTCTCTTAGAAATGCCATGCGCTCCCTTCTCATCCGCTAGCATACTCTTCCATAGCACCTCGTCCCTCGGATGCATCGAGCCCATCGATTCTTTCCCGTGTCATCATTCTCACTACTTGTGTCTTTCGCTTGACTTCTTGTGCTCTTAAGTTCCTACACACTTAGACACAAGACATCAAACACACATAGGACCTAACTTAAACTCGATTAAGCACATCAAAACGACCTCAGGATACTTATAAGAAAGTCCTAATTGGAGGTTAGGTAAGAGCAAGACCAACAGAATAGTTCTAACTGGAGGTTAGTCACCTCAAGAGGTAGATATCGAGTAAATCATTATGTTAGCATTGGAGGGTTCTTCACTTCAAGTATTCTGTTGTAAATGATATTCATTGAAGCGAGAGAAACTATTCACCCCTGTAGCTCCCCTTGGTCCCCAAATCTTTCAGTTTTCTAAATTTTTTAGTCTTCAATAGTTTTCTCTCTAAGTTTAAACTTGATATTATATTTGAGGATGCACACGAATATTCTTTTCCTCTCGATGTAATGGAAGTAATCTCTCGAGTTTTATTGTTGTAGGCTTCAAAAGCTCTTATTGTATCTTATTTACTCTCGAAAGATTGATATATAGCATCCTTAAAATGATTAACTTTGTGTAGATCAACGAGTAACAAAAGATGCTTCTGTTAGAGGCTTCTATTAAACTCGAGAGTACAATCAAATTTAAGGATGCTATATACTCGAGTTTAACAGAAAACATAGTCTGGAAGATCAAATAAACAGAAGAGACTTCTTGAAATTCATAGAGGCGCATAGTCTGGAAGATGAAATAATGGCACATGGAAGACACACTACCAAATTTTTTACAAAGATATTCCTTTCTGAATCTCAAACTGCCTGTGTACAGTCATATGAAAACTTACAATACACCACGAAAGATAACATGACCACCTTGCCATTTCTATTTTGGGAGGAAGATAAACTACCAGATTTTGGACAAAGACAGTGGATGCCATGAAAAGAATGATAAAGGTGGTGTAGGGAAGACGTCTCCATAGTTATGTTACTCGTAAAAGTGTCATGAAAGGAAGAATGATGAAGAAAGTGAGAAGGCTCATAAAAGAGTAATAAAATGGAAGCAATAATGAGAAGCCTCCCTCTATGACACCATTATTTTATAGAAAAATAAGGCTGCTATAAAATTTGGGAATAGAAGTGTTGCGACACTCTAGAGCTAGAGGGGGGGGGGGGTGAATAGCTCATCTTACTTGCTCCCTCACTTCGTCGATGTCAATTTTGCAGCGGATAAATTCAAAGAAAGCACTCAGTGCTAACAAGTAGGATTTACTTGGTATCCACCTCAAGATGAGATGACTAATCTAAGGATCCACGCCAAGCACACTCTCCACTATGAAATATACTCCTCGAAATAATCTGAAGGTGGAGAAACCTCTACAACTCAAGAAGAAGAAATACAACTCAAGACAAGAAGTAAATATATAAATACAAATACAAATGAAAAATCTTCTTACTTGATCTCTTGTTGCCTGCGAATGTCTCTTGTAAGCTTGAAAGTACAGCAACAATTCAGCTCTAAGCTTCCCAGAACTGGCAGAGAAGATGGAGTGAAGAGTTATTGTCATTTGAACTCGTCACCGCCTTTATATCTACACTTTTAGGGCTTCCAATCGATTGTGCCTGCTCCCAATCGATTGCTAGGTTAGATCCAGTCGATCCCAACCATCCAAACCTCACAATTTGTATATGTTAGGCTCAATTTGTAGCTAGAGGGGGGGGGGGGGTGAATAGCTCATCGTGCTCTCGTGCTTGTCGTTGCTTGCTTCTTGTGATGATGTGCAGTGGAAAATACAAGAAACAAAAACTATAACGCTAACACAAAGGATTTACTTGGTATCCACTTTAAGATGAGGTGACTAATCCAAGGATCCACACACACAAGCACTCTCTACTAATGAAAAACCCTCATTTATGGTAACTACTGAAGGTGGAGAAGCCTTATACAAGCTCTCAATACAAGAAAAAAGAAAGGGAATCAAATACAAGTAAAACTTACAAGGTTTACAACAGGAAACCCTAAACCTACCTTCTACTTCTTGTTTCGATTGCCTTTTGATGCTTGGGAATGCAACTACACTTCACTCCAAGACCCTTCAAGAACTGGCATGTGTCACTGAGCTCAGTGGAGAAGATCGTTGTGGAGTCGTGCGTAGAGAAGAATGGAAGCTGTGTACAAGGAATCGACTAAAACCTGTGCCAACGGTCGGATCCCAATCGATTGGATTGCTCCCAATCGATTGGGGAGGCTTTGGATCGATCAGCCGATCGATCTAGAGTGCCTATGTACTCTATAGAAATCACCTGGATCGATTTCCCGATCGATCCAGGGCTTATCGCGCAAAATCTCAGCTCCCAATCGATCAGCCGATCGATTGGAGGCTCCCAAACGATCGGTCGATCGATCGGGAGTCATTCTGTGCAATTGCAAACCTTCCCCAATCGATTGGGTGATCGATTGGGGAGGATTTTTGTCGTTAGACTCACCCAATCGATCAACCGATTGATTGGGAATGAGTCAATCGATCGGTTGATCGATTCAGCCCACATTTACTTGCCCAAACAAGTCCAAAGTCCCCTAAAACCAACATCCGGTTAACCATGACCTGTTAGTACATCATGCCTAGCGTCTGATCACCCTCGACCCGGTAGGACTTCCTTACCAAGTGTCTGGTCAATCCCTTTGACCCACTTGGACTTTTCTCCTCGTGCCAAGTGTCCGGTCAATCCCTTTGACCCATTTGGACTTTTCTCCTTGTGCCAAGTGTCCGGTCAACCTTGACCCACCTGGACTTACCGATACCAGGTGTCCGGTCAGGCTTGACCCACCTGGATTTTCCCGTGCCTAGTTTCACTCACCAGGACTTTAACTTCTGCCTAACTTCACTCACTAGGACTTCCCAGTCAAGTATCTAGTCAGTCTTGACCTACTTGACTTTTCTTCACATGTAACTGGTCAACCTTGACTAGAGGAAAATTGTACCAACAATCTCCCCAAATGAACGATTGCACCACTGTCAGTCTCCATATATTGTCAAATATCGAAATCCAAACATCAAGACTCAGTCAATTAGGTCAACCTTGACTTAGGGAATATTCCACTAACAATCTCCCCCTTTTTGACGTTTGACAATACCTTTAAGTTAGGCTAATCCCATAGCCTCAATTTTCCTTCATGCCAATGTAAGAATGAGGATTCCCTTCATTCTTCCCCTTCCCTAGAGGGCAAACTCCCTCTTTACGTAATGAAGGCCTAACTTAAACCACACATTCTCCCCCTATTGGCATACATCACAAACTCTCCCCCTGAAGAGTTACCCAACGTTGTTCACAACTTCACTCGTTGTTCATAACACCACAATGAAGGTCCCATACCCTTCATTATCTGTCAAAGCTCACCCTTGAGCATGAACAAACAAATAATGAGGATATCCACTCCCCATTATATTTAAAATGCTCAACCTTGAGCATTTACGCTAAGGAAGGTTAACCACCTTCCAAGGTGTATGAAAAATAGATTTTCATGTCCTTAAAGAGTAACTCCCCCTAAAGGCATGACGTAACTTCTGTCATTGCACCAACAATGACTTGAAATCCCTAACATATAGGAAACCCAAATTTAGAAGTTTTTGAGGTTCAAACATTTAATAATGAAACCAAACCTCAACCTAAACCTCTACTTAGTCTTCCTTAACCATTCCATCCTTGTTTTCATCATGAAAACTCCCCCTGAATATTTATAAATGTATTTCAAGGGGTTAGGAAAGGTTTTATAGACTAAAATTAGTTTAGAATGTTGAAAATAAGCTTTCCCAGCCAAAATCAGCATTCCAATCGATTGGGGTTCGGTCCCAATCGATTGACCCTAATTGAATCGATCCACTGATTGGTTACGGAGTTGTGGATCAATCAGTGGATCGATCCAGCGAGCTTCTACTCACAAGAAACTTCTTCTCAATCGATCACCCGATCGATTGAGACACTCCAATCGATCGGGTGATCGATTGGAACTCTGAAAATGCTAAAATTCACTTTCAGTGAATTTCAGAAATTCCCCAAAAATTCTAAAAATCACGAAAATTCATGTGGACATTATTTAGGGTATATACTATCAAGGAAAAATAGTTTTCTATGAAAATACTTCCTATTTTCAAAGATTGACATAAACTTGAAAACTTGTAAAAACTTTAGTATTTTCTTCTAGTTTGTGTCTAACTTTTCAATGATGATTACTATCAAAAGATAGCCTTCATCAAGATTTTCCAAAAGCATTTTAAAATGATTTTAAAAGCTAATATCCAACCATGTTCTTTGGGCTCAATGCACATGACTTGTACATAAGCTTTCCTAATGATTGAAAAACACATAACTATGTGTTTTGATGAACTTAAAACTCAAAAGAATGCACTAAATCAACATCTTGAGTTTTGTTCATCATCCTAACATCTCACTTGTATCTAATGTGTACGAAAACACATGCAAGTTACCTTATAGTTCTTTATGAGATGTAAGATTTGGTTTTGCCCTAAACTAGGGATCATGCATATCTATCTAGGCATTTTGAATTATGAACATCTATCAAGGATGTTACTTGTTAATAAATGTCATTTGTCCTTAATTGCAAGGAATTAAAAATAATATATGATGTGTTATGGCATACATCAAAATAAATAATTTTCAAAAGAAAATTCGCTATCAACTACATGATGTATGTATGACATGACATGATATTTTTTGTATTTTTCATAATAAAAGCATGAATGCAAAAATGATGTCATGGCATGTTATGGACAAACAAATCATGGTAGTTTAGCTTAATTAAAGTATATAGATTATCTATCTAAGTGTCCTTAAATCCTTAGCTAAACCTAACGTTAACCTAGATTGCCCCTTATTTACTTATGAAAATGCCAAAATCCAAATTCGCATTTCTTTAACCCATGATTAAATTGTGTTAATTAAAATTAAGTATATTCCTCAATGTTTGGTACACTTTACTCTTTCAAAGAGTAATAAATTAAATTAAGGCCTAGATTTACCTTTAATTCCCCAATAAAATGTCAAACTCCCAACTTGACATTTCTGTTGGGACCTTTGTGCCCGCTAGAGGGGGGTGAATAGTGGCTCATCGCGCTTGCGTCGGTTTGCTTCGTCTTGATGATGATATGCAGTGAAAAAAGAATACAAGACTCACACAACGCTAACAAGTAAATTTACTTGGAATGCACCTCAAGAGGAGGTGACTAATCCAAGGATCCACACATGACACGCTATCTCCACTATGAAAACTTCCTTCCAGATCGCAGCCGAAGGCGGAGAAGCCTTGTACAAACTCACCCACAACACAAACACGAATACAAGAAGATGAAATACAAATACACGTAAAGACACTCTCTTCTTGCTTACTTGTGCTTGTTGTTGCCTCTTGAACCTTGAGAGAACACTCCCAAGAGCCTTCAAGAACTAGCGGTGAAGATCGGAGAAAGTCACTGAAGATCGCATTAAGCTCGCAGGAAAGAAATCGCAAAGATCTGCAGAGAAAACGCTCTGCCAAGGCTTTAAACAGTGCTCCCAATCGATCCAATCCATCCCTAATCGATTGCCACGTCAGCACTGCTCCATCGCAGTCATCCATCACCTGCATCTTGCCCAATGGTCGAATCTCAATAGATCGACCGATCGATTGGGAACATCTGAATCGATCGGTGGATCGATTCAGAAGCTTTCTGTGTTCTCGCGATCGCGCGAGAACTCCCCTGCCCAATCGATCGACTGATCGATTAGCAGCTCCCAATCGATCGCCCGATCGATTGGGAAGACCTCTGTGCTCGTGAATTATGGTCCCAATCGATCGACCGATCGATTGGGCCATTCCTTCCTTCGCAACACACTCCAATCGATCCACTGATCGATTGGACCCTGGTTCAATCGATCGCCCGATCGATTGACCAGCCTGAACTTGACTCAAACTCAAGTCCAAAATCTCCAACCCAACTCCTGGTCAACCGTGACCTGTTGGGTCTCCATGTCTAGCATTTGGCCACACCCAACCAACCTCAAACTAGCCTTCTAGCCTCCTCTGTCAGGCTTGCATCCCTCGGATATCTCCCCATCCTTCACGCCTTGCCTTCAAGAGCTTCCTTCGGCCTCATCCTAGTTGTCGAGTTCTCCTTGACAAGTCACACTAGGACTTACCTTGCCAAGACCACATGCTTGGACTTACAACCTTTGCCAAGATCACACTTGGACTTTCCAATTGCCTGGCTCCTCATCAGGACTTTCTCCTTTGCCAAGATCACACTTGGACTTTCCAATTGCCTGACTCCTCACCAGGACTTTCTCCTTTGCCAAGATCACACTTGGACTTTCCAATTGCCTGGCTCCTCACTAGGACTTTCTCCTGCCTAGCTCCTTATTAGGACTTTCCCGTTGCCTGGCTCCTCACCAGGACTTTCCCCTACCTAGCTCCTCACTAGGACTTTACCACTACCTAACTTCCAGTTAGGACTTCCAGACGCCTAACCTCCAGTTAGGACTTACCCAGTCAAGTCTCCTGTCATCCCTGACCTACTTGACTTGTCTTCTTATCAACCTGGTCAAGCCTTTGACCATCTCCATAACTAGACGATTGTTCCAGCAATCTCCTTATATTGTCAATCTCCTTATATTATCAAACATCAAAACTTAAATCCCGACTCAAGCTTGACTCAACTCAAGCTTAGTCAAACTGGTCAAACTTGACCAAAGGAAATTGCCGCAACAATCTCTCCCTTTTTGATGTTTGACAATAACTCTAAGTTAGGCTAAATCCCATAGCCTTAACCTCTTCTTTATACCAAGGCTAAATCTCATAGCCTTAACTTCTTCTTTACACCAAGGCTAAATCTCATAGCCTTAACTTCTTCTTTACACCAAGGCTAAATCTCATAGCCTTAACCTCTTCTTTATCACAAGGCTAAATCCCATAGCCTTACCTCTTCTTTACACCAAGGCTAAATCCCATAGCCTTAACCTCTTCTTTACTCCAAGGCTAAATCTCATAGCCTTACTTCCATGATAAAACATGAATGAAGGTTTCCTTCATTCTCTCCCTTTCCTAGAGGGCAAACTCCCCCTGCTTGAGATGAATGCCTAACTTAACCTCCAATTCTCCCCCTTTGTCACACATCAAAACTAGAAAATAAACTCTTCTCGATAAGAGTTAACTCTTCGTTGTTTACAACTTCATATGTTGTTAACAACCCCACAATGAAGATCTCATAGTCTTCATTGCCACCAAAGCTCCCCCTTGAACTCTACTTCACTTCACAATGCTCATCCTAGAGCATGCATCAACTTCCCAATGAAACTCCCATTCATTGTATTCAATGCTCCCCCTTGAGCAGTAATCTTCTTCTCAATGCTCATCCAAGAGCATTTTTCACTTTACCAATGAAGGTCCAATCCCCTTCATTAACCCAATGCTCCCCCTGGAGCAGTAATCTACTCCAAAATGCTCATCCGAGAGTATTTATCATCCTAGCAATGAAGATAACCAATCTTTCATTGCTCCCTAATACTCGACCCTGAGTATTAATTCATCACGAAGGGTTAACCCCCTTCCAAGGTCTTTGAAAAGATTTTTATGTTTTCAAAGAGTAACTCTCCCTAAAAACATGGTCAAACTTCTATCATTGCACCAACAATGACTTGGGGTTCCTAAATAATTAGGAAAACTAAAACTCAAAGTTTTGAGGTTCAAAATTCAATAATGAAACTAAACTTCAACCTAAACTTCACCTAAGTCGACATTAACCAAACCATGCTTGTTTTCATCATGAAAACTCCCCCTAAGTGTATACAAATATATTCCAAAGGGTTAGAAATGGTTAATGACCCTTGAAAACCAAAACTTGAAGTTTTAAGGTTCCAAAATTCAGAATTGAAACTAACCCTTATCCTAAACTTCACTTTGGTTTCTCTTAACCAATCCATACTTGTTTTCATCATGAAAAACTCCCCCTAAATATATACAAATATATTCCAAGGGGTTTGGAATGGTTAACGGGACTCAAAGTGACTTGAAATACTGAAATCAGGCTTTTCAGGCCAAAATCAGACTTCCCAATCGATTGAAGTTGGGACTCAATCGATTGAAATCACTTTAATCGATCCATTGATCGATTCCACAAGCTACTGCTCGCAGAAATTCCCTCTAAATCGATAAACTAATCGATTCAGACTGGGTCAATCGATCGGTTAATCGATTCACTACCCTTCTGTTTGCAGGAATTGGTTTCCCAATCAATCGGTTGATCGATTGAACCCAATCCAATCGATTGGGTTTCTGATTT